>NC_051246.2:7585988-7885988 GCF_015237465.2 Chelonia mydas | reverse complement strand
GGGGAGCGGAGAGAACAGGGGGAGGGTTCCACGCCTCTCCCCCAGCTCCCCACAGCAACGGCACCAACTACCACAGAAGCAAAGATGTTACAAACCCCCTCCACAGAACACGGCCTCCTCCTCTCCTGCCTCAGCTCCAGCAGCAGCAACCAGCTTGTCAGCAGCAGCAACCCAGCCAAGGTAGGCCCCAAAGGTGATGGGAAAAGTAGGGTCTTTCCCTCCCCTCTGGGTGGTCACACCAGCAGAGTCCTCTCCCCCCAACAGCAGCAGCCCTGAAGTGGCGAGCATTCAGCTACTACTGCCAGGACAATAACTCTGTATAGTGTGATACAGGAGGGCCAGGGAGCACTGGGATAGTGGTCGAGGGGAAATACATAAGCACTAGGCTAATTAAGGCATAGTTCCCTGTAGACTAGGGAGGGTGGCTACAGGTTAATTGGAGCACCTACAGTCAATTAAGGCCCTGTCAGGAACCTAATAATCCCCTGGGAGCTTCAGGAAGTCAGAGAGAGGATTGGAGGTGTGTTGTGAGACTTGAAAGACCAAAGATCTGAAGTAAGGGAGTCCCCCTTCCCCCAGTGTCTAAGGACTGCAGGTACCCCACCCAAGGGGGAAGAGGGGAAGAACCACTGGGGTTGAGAGGGGCTGGGGCTCAGAGGGAGGAGCAAACCCAGACCCCTTCCCTGCTTCCCTCTTTTACCACCTTCCTGGGTCACTAACGGGGCCCTCTGTGCCCCAAGGGCAAAGGGTGACATCTTAGTCCTCTGCCAAGAAAAGCCCAGCACCCACCATACTAACATTGTTCATCTTGTCATAGGACAGAAAGAGGATATCTGGGGATTTGCAGGGCTCTGGTCATAACCTCTGCCTTTTCAGTTAGGGTGAACTCTTTACATACCTCAATGCTGTCTAGTGGGATATCCCTATGGCATTCAGTCATGAAATCAGTGAGAGGGGCTGTCTTACAGTCCCCCAAACGGAATATAATTTTTACAGCAAAGATTAGGACTGGTTCTCTGTGTGTGGCCACATTCCAAGTCATTTTAAAAGTCAGAAAGAAAAACTATTTTTTTCAGAAGAAAATAAGCTTTTTATATGTTTTAAATGTTAGTAAACAGGGGAATAAAATGCTAAGGCAGAAATCTGTTAACAGGCCTTTTCAGAGAACAATAATTATTATGCATTTAGGTTATTTTGAAATATAGTCTGAGAATAACTGTATGTGTGTTTTGAAATAGAGGCATTAAATATTAGTCACAGTGCATTAGAGAAAATAAGGTGGGGTGGGTTAAACAAAACCCAAAGTGAGAGAGGATACAGAACAGCTGAGAAAAGCAAAAAAGACTTTCAGGCTGTTTCAAAAAGAGACCATGAACTCACAGACTGCAAAGCATGTTTCAAAACAGGTAAGGAAGAAAAGCTGTTTCTCCCTTCCCACCAGCTGTCTCTGCAGCTGCCACTACTCAAATGTCAAAACAATGAGGAGTCCTTGTGGCACCTTAGAGACTAACAAATTTGTTATTTGTTCGTCTCTAAGGTGCCACAAGGACTCCTCATTGTTTTTGCTGATCCAGACTAACACAGCTACCCCTCTGAAACCTGTCACTATTCAAATGTCAGTCATTCCAGGGCAGTCAGCCTTGGACAAGCCATGCCTCTTGGCTGAGCCAATCACCAGGACTGGATTAACACTCCTGTGGGCCTGGGGCTATTAGATTTTTATGGGGCCCCTGGGGGTTTGGAGTGCGGGAATGGGCTCAGGGCTAGGGCAGGGGATTGTGGTGTGATGGGGGGTGGGCTCTGGGGTGGGGCCAGGGATGGGATAGGGGTTGGGTGCGGCAGGAGGTTTGGGGTGAAGGCTCTGGGTGGGAGTTTGGGTGCAGGGGAGAGTTCAGGGCTGGGACAGGGAGTTGGGGTGGAGGTGCAGGGTCTGGGAGGGAGTTTGGGTGCAGGAGGGGGCTTCGAGCTGGGGTAGGGGGTTGGGGTGCAGGAGGGGGTGTGGGGTGCAGGCTCTGGCCAGGAGGCGCTTGCCTCGGGTGGCTCCTGGTCGGCAGAACAGCAGAGCTAAGGCACGATCCTGCTTGCCCTGGCTCTGCGCTGGTCTGCTCCTCGAGGTGGCCAGCATGTCTGGCGAAGGGGCCTGGCTGATCTGCATGGTGCATGCTGCCCGTGTCTGCAGGTGCTGCCCCCACAGCTTCCACTGGCCACTGTTCCCGGCCAATGGGAGCTGCAGAGCCAGTGCTGGGGGCAGGGGCAGCACACAGAGATTCCCTAAACGCCCCTTGCCTAGGCCAGAGCTTGCGGCTCCAGCCACGTGGGGGTTAGGGGGCACTGAGGCTTGGGGACCGGTGTCTGGCCTGCGGCATGAATTCTTGCCGTGGGCTGGATGAAAAGAAGCAGCAGGCTGCATCCGGCCTGCGGGGCCCCCCTTAGCCCGGGGCTCTGGGCTGCAGCCCCTAAAGCCCCGCGTTAATCCAGCCCTGCCAATCACAAGCTTTTCTTTAGGACTGGTTCAGGAAAATGCAATTCTATGACCTCTAATGCCCCAAGAGGTGTGGCTTTTGTCTGTTGATTGGGCTAAAACATACAAGGGTTTGTAGAAATATACCAGCCTTTTCAAAACTAGTGCTAGCTTGCTTTTTAAAGTTTGGCCTAAAGGAAAACTGCCCTAAAAATTACTACATGTAAACTGGAGATAAAGCTTGAGGTTTACACACTTTACACAAAACACACACAGGCTACCTCAAAAGACCAACCAGCCTATGTAAAACAGATAGCAACACATTTTACCAGAGAGAGGGCTATTTCTCCTCCACACTCTTTCTTTCCTAACCTCTTAAAAATCTCAATGCTGTTAAACCAAGTAAAGTTTTAACAAACAAACTTTTAAAGCACCAACCAAAAGGAGCATGTGTGTAGATTTCCTTATTTAGAAAATTGATGTAAATTTAGCAGACACCCTTATTTGTTTTTAGTTTTGTACCAGGAATTAAATAACCTCTTTTTCACATAAAGATTTTAACCTTTGTCTTTCAAAATGGTAGAAAGACTCTCATGAGAGTCTGTTCTGTGCCTTTAAGAGCAGAGCATGTGCTAGTGAGAAGGAGCTGAAAGTTGTCTAAGCTCCCACCAGTCTCTCTGCAGCCAGGGCTTCTCCAGCTGGGGGTCATGACCCCCAGTCCTGCCATGGTTATCGGTGGGGAGGGGCCCTGGCTAGCTCATCTGGGGAAGGGTCAGTGGGACAGTTATAGGGGAGATCCCCTATGGTGGGGTTATGAGCAGGGACAGAGAGATGGAACCAGCCTGGGACTTGAAACGATCAGCAGGGCCCCAACATGTACCCGGCCTCTCCTAATTCTGCCTGCACATCCCACTGCTAACAGTGTGTTTGGGCTGATGTGCTTGGGAAAATCCCAGCTCAATTTACAAAGGAGGCTGGTGCACGGACATTCGCTTTCCTTTGTAGAAGTGGCAAACTTAATGAACTTACACTGGTCGGGCTTCTGACGAGTGCAAGAGGGCACAGTTCTGGGGTGCAAGACTGGTGGAAGTAGGTGGCCCAGGAGAACCAGCGCTCCAAGGCCACGGCCAGCAGCAGCAGCCTGGGGGCAGGCTGAAGAAGGCCATGAGGAAGGTGAAGAGCTGGCACCCCTTCCCCTCTATTTCCTCATGTCCCTCTCTGTGCCCCCTCTCCCGTTGCACCCTCCTATTCCTGTATCCCTCCTGCCCCTTCCAGGATGCCTCCCCACTCTCTGTTTCTTCCTTCTTAACTCCATGGCCTCTCCCCTCCATGTATTATCTCTTTCCTCTCTCCATTCCCTCCTCCCTCTCCCTGAGCTCTCTCCCTGACATCGATTTCCTCATCACCCTGCGCTCTGATTATTCCCGCCTGCTCCCACCCCTGCACTCTGTCCTCCCTCTATTGCCTGCTCCCCCTCCCCGTGCCCCCTCTTGTTCCTCCATTCCCTCTTGCCCCTCTGTGGCACTCTCCGCTCCCTCCTCTCTGTTCCCATATCCTCCTCCCTCCATTTCCTCCTCCCCGTGCCCCCCCACTGTATTCCATCCTCCCCACTCTATGTTTCCTCCTCTCCTTCTGTTTCCTCTTCCCTTTCCCTGTGTCCCCTCCCTTCCCTGTATTCCCTCTGCCCCAGGCCCTTTCCCCCTCCCCTCCCTCTGCCCCCTCCTCCCCCTCCCTCTGCAAACATTGACAACATTAAAATCCAACAAGTGCATCTCTCTTCACCCCTCCCCAGCCTGTCCTGCAGGCCCATGGTGGGGTGGGGGTGCTGGAGGGGCCGGGGCTCGGGCAAGGCAGGGGGAAGCACAGTAGGTGAAGGTTCATAGAGAGACAATAACAATGTGTTTAGTACCAGGGTGTAATCTCCCACCAGTCTCACTCCAGGGTTTCTCCAGCTATGGGTGATGACAAGCCCCAGTCCTGCCACAATGATTAGTGTGGAGGGATTCCAGCTGGCTGCTCTGGGGAATGGTTGGTGGGAGGGTTATAAGGGAGATCCCCCTCCGCTGGGGCGATGAGTAGGGACAGAGACAGGAAGGTCGACAGGGGAGCCAGCCTGAGGCTAGAGGAAATGAGCAGGGTCCAAGAGTGTACCTGGCCCTCTCCTAATTCTGCCTGCGCATCCCCTCTGTTGAATGACACAATCCCAGCCCACGCCCAGCTATGTACCACTGACGTCCCTTGAGATGATGGTTCTCCCTTCAAGGCAAACGAAGGGACACAGGACACAATTATACCCACAGAAACAACTGCAACAACTGCGGACCCCGGACCACTACCTGCCTCTATTCATTGCACCCCTTCTCCCAGCCTCCCCATCGACCCTTCCTGGGCACTTTTAGGTCTATTAGAACAATCCTATGTTTTTATTCATAAACAGGACACCCCTCCTGATGACTGCGTCTTCCTGTAGATTTCCTCTCTTGTAGATTTCACAATCTCTTAGTTGGAACCTGGCTCCGTATGCCAATACGCACACGGTGTGAGGTATAGAATGCAACCTACAGAAATGGCCAGACAGGAAGACAGGTGTCTGTTAGTTCCTGCCTGGGGGGTACATTCCTGTGATATGTTACCTCCTGGCAACCTGCCTTAATCCCAAATCCTCAAGAACATAATTTTCAGACTAGATACATAACTCCCTAACTATTATCCCTACCTACATTGGCAGTGATGATTATGGCTAGACGGCCACCGGCTGTCGGTAACAGACCTCACATGACACCCTTTGGTGAACGATAATGCAGAGATCTGACCCAGGGGATCCCTGTAAAACCCTCTGCACGCCCTGTGCCCTCCGTCATTTGGCACCAAAAGCTTCCTGAGTCACACCTCTCACTCTACATTGATGCAGTGGGGTCAGCCACTGGCTGATCCGCATGAGTTGGCTCAGAACCCTCTTTCCTGGTGTCATATTCTTCAAGCTCCCCACTCCAGCGTCGCAGTCTAGAGTCGGGACCTTTGTTCTGGAGCGGGGGCTGTTAGACCCCTGAATTCTCTGCTGAACGGGGGAGGCCTTAGGTGCCGGGCTGCCCACACAGCCGCATAACGTTCTTTGTCTGTGACACAGTCATTGTGTTCACTGGGCGTCAGGTTTTTTTAACTAAAGCAACAGGATGCTTTTTATTGCCTTCACCAGCTGGCGTTAGCAGGGCCCCCAGACAGGCTACCTGCATCAGTGAACAGAGCAAATAGTTTGTCCAAGTCTGGACTGGCCAGAACAGGTTTCCCAGACAGAACCCACCAGCCAGAGCTGTTTGACGGCCTCTGGGGCTGGCCACTGAGCGGCTGGTGAGAGGTGCTCGGGTGAGGAGGCAGACAGAGTGTGCAGCGGGGGGGTGGGGGTGTTGTATTGGGAGGTGGGGTGGAGAGAAGCAAGTAGTGGGTGGCCTGGGGGTCTTGGGTGAGGGGGCAGAGTGGGGGCGGGAAGAGGTGGAGCGAGGGCGGGGCCTCATGGTGGAGCAGGAGTGGATCATCCAATGGGAAAAACCCAAGTCCGTGGGCCAGCAGGGGGAGGGGATCCAGCTCCTCCATGTGCTCCGTGCTCTGCACGGGGGGGGCGCTGCACCCTGGCCTCCCACAGGGCAGCTCCTGCCCTGCAGCCAGGGACCATGCAATGGAGGTGGCGCAGGGGGGCCAGCACCAGCGAACACAGCAGGCCCATGTCGCGCACGGAGCAGCCCAGCGCGGCGGGACACTGCCGGCCATGCGGGTGAAGCACCAGGTGCCCGGGCCGTACTGCACAGGGGTGCGGAGCCCAGCACTGGCAGGGCGCAGAAGGGGGCACAGAGCTGTGGCTGTCTGGGGAGGGAGTTAAACTGTGCGTTGGGAGGAGACAAATACCCCTCTGTGTCCGTGACTGACCCCGTCCCTCCTGGGCCCCAGGGGAAGAGGGGACAGTGGGAGATTGGGGAGGAGAGGCAGAGAGTGACGCTGCCTCCCATTTACCACAAATCCCCCTCCCCACATATATGTCCCTGCAGGCTGCAGACCCATTGTGGGGTGGGGGCGCTGGAGGGGCCGGGGCTCTGGCAGGGCAGGGAAAGCACAGCAGCCAAAGTTTCGTTCAGGGACGCTGACAATGTGCTTAGTGCCAGGGGAGTGAGCTCCCACCAGGCTCACTGCAGCTCAGGGCTTCTCCTGCTGGGGGTCACGACCCCCAGTTCTGCCATGGTGTTCAGTGGGGGAGAGGTCCCAACTGGCTGGTCTGGGGAATGGTCGCCGGGACAGTTATGGGGGAGATCCCCTGTGGTGGGCTGATGAGTAGGGATACGGAGAGAGGGAGGCTGGGCCTCTCCTAGTTCTTTCTCCCCATTCCCACGCTAATGACACAATCCCAGCACAGCTACGTACCAGTGTGCTTGTCGCCGCAGTCTCTGAGTCCTACAAGGCAAAAGAAGGGACACAGGACAGAGTTATACCCACAACAGCAACCACAACAACACACTGACTTTCTGACTATGCCCTGCCTCTATTCATTGTATCCCTTCCCACACGAATCCTCTATTCCCTCCTCCTCCCTCCCGATACCCCCTTCCCTCCCACCAGTACCCCCCGCCCCCGGCTCCATCCTTTGCGGTTTCTGCAGGGGGTGGCTATGGGTTGAGTCTTTCCCCTGCTTCTGGGAAATCCAGGCGTTAGCGATGTCTGCACTAAGACAGGAAGAGCCTTGTAGGAAATAATATTGATCATCTGGATAATGTCTCCTCCTCCCCTCTCCCTCTCATACATGTTTCCCCCTCTTCCCTCCCCCTCAGACCCTGCTGCTTCCATCTATTCTGCAGGCCCTGGCTGGGCATTGCCAGACCTTACCGTGTTTGGGGTGTGCTAAGTGCAACCTGGACTGTGCGTTCACTGGGTTTAGCTACGGTTACACGTCCACCACGACAGGGGCACAGCTGCAGTGGTGCAGCGACACGACTGGAGCACGTCAGAGCAGCCGCTCACGACAGGGGTTCGCCTGTCACTCTAGTTAATCCACCTACCCGAGAGGCGGTATGTGGGGTGACAGAAGAATTCTCCCTTCAACCGAGCACTGTCTACACTAGGGATTAGGCTGGTTTTACTACATCACCCAAGGGCATGAATTTTTCACACCCCTGAGCCAGGGGTGCTTGAACAGCGGGGGACAGGAGGGCTTTGCCCTCCCACTTTTTCCCTGCCTTAAGGGCTAGCGAGGGGGAGAGGGGATGGAGAAGAGCAAGCAGTGGGGTGGGGCCTCAGGGAAAGAGGCGGAGCGAGGGCAGGACCTCGGGAAGAAGGGGAGGAGCAGGGGGCAGGACATTGTTTGGGTGCTGGTGCCCACCCCCTCTCAGGAGCTTCTCCCGCTCCTGCCCTGAGCTACGTAACAGGCTCAACTTAACTTTTTAGGATAGAACTGGCCTACCACTTGGCTCTGGGATCTTTTCCACATCCTGGTAATATAGTTTCCTCTAAATTACTGCTTTGTCCCCTCAGCCTTAACTCCACAGTAAGGTTTTTGTCTGGGAATTGCCCTGCTTTAATTAAAAATCTCACACATTGTCACTAAACCGGAAATCTAAAGTGAACGTGAACGTGTGATGTTCTTAATGATTTGAAAATTGGTCGTTCTGACCCATGCAGATGTGGCCCTTACTAATCACTGGATGCTTTTGTACTAATTGCATGTAGTGATTGCTCTCATTGCAAGAAAAAAGCCGGGAACAACAGGCCCCTCTCTATATCGCATTCATTAACCTCCGAAAGGCCTTCAACACGCTTGGCAGGAACGGCATCTATAAGATCCTGTTGCAAATTGGCTTCCAGAAAAGGGGCTCTCCCTATTCAAAGAGTTCCACTTGGGAATGAAGGCAACTATCCAGTATGAAAATGAATCATCCAAGTTTACTATCGATACTGGCATGAAGCAGGCTGCATCTTAGCACCCACTGGCTTTGGCATCTTCTTTTCTATTCTGTTGTAGACTTTTGGAAATGATCAGTCTGGTGCACTAACTGACTCAAGGATGGATGGCAGCTTGTTTAACATCAGATGATGACAGAGCAGAAGGCATGTCACCCAGCTTACGACTTGGGATCTGCTTTTTGCAGATGACGCTGCATTCGTCTCTAATTCACCTGATGAATTGCAGATCACAATAAACAAGTTTTCTGATGCATGCAACAAGTTCAGCCTGCTAATCAGTATCAAGAAAACAGTTGTCATGTCACAAGGTACCAACATCCCGCCTAAGATCTATGTCAGTAATGAAGCTCTGGAGAACATGGATCCCTCCTGCTATCATGGCACAATTCTTACCAACTCACATAACCTTGATAGGAGACTTGATGCTGTCATTGGCAAAGCTTCTGTCACCTTTGGCAAACTTACCTCACGTGTTTGGAACAACAAACTGCTAACCCCAGAGGTGCTGACTTTCTAATGTGCCAGGGGGTGCTCGACCCCCTGCTCCACCCCTTCCCCCAATGCCCCACCCACACCCTGCCTCTTCGTGCCCCAGCTCCGCCCCCGCCCTGCCTCTTCCCGCCCCGTTCTGACATGTCCCCCAAGCGCACTCCGCCCTCGCTTGTCCCCCCTCCCCCCCACAGCGCCTCCTGCATGCTGCTGAAGAGCTGATCACCAGCGCACAGGAGGCGCTGGGGGGAGGGGTGGGAGATGTGCTGATCGGGGGGGCTGCCGGCGGGCGGGAGGCGCTGGGGCGAGGAGCTGATCGGGGGGGCTGCTGGTGGGTGCTGAGCCCTAGAGCACCCACAGAGTCGGCACCTATGGCTAACCCTGTGTAACAGGCTTGTGTCCTTAGTATCCCCCTTTACGGCTGTGAAAGCTGGGTCACATCCTCCAAGCAGGAGGGGAGATTGACCTATTCCCTCCTCCGCTGTCTTAGAAAAATCCTTGGCGTCACTTGGGACCAAGGGATCACCAGTAACGAGATCCTTGAGAGTCCCACCGTCTATGCAGACTATGCTAGACGCTCGCAGGCTTCGCTGTTTGGGACACATGACGCGCATGCCTCAAGATCATCTGCCGAAGGCCGTGGTCTGTGGCCAACGTGAGAACAGCCCGTGACGCAGAGGAAGGGTAAAGCTCCGATACAGAGACAAGGGTCAAGCAAGCTCTCAGGAAATTCAGGATTCCCACTGACAACTGGAACAACTCTGCCCACAACCGCTCAGCTGGGAGAAGCTGGGTTCAGACTGGTGGAGTCACCATGGAGAGCCATCAGAGAGCCCAGGCTGAGGCTCACAGGCAAGGCAGGGAGCAGAGTGGGCTCCAAGCTCCATCTGGTGAGAAGACCTGTAGCCACTGGGGGAAGGTTTGCCGCTCGCTTATCAGGCGCTTTTCCCCATACCATCGCTAAGCACCACTGGTGGACCGACTTTGTCGCGGCTCCTTTCATCTGTCAAGATGTTTGACGGCCCTATACCATATGCGCTGTAGTTCATATCTGATTGCGTAGGTCTGGTATATAAGTGCAGCTGGGAATACTCAGGGGTGATGGCCACCCTCTCCCCTGCAGAGGGAAATGGACCTGGATATAATCTGTTAGGGAACCATCACAAATGCTAATTGGATTGTACCTGGGTCAGACACAGCAGGAAGGAGAGTGACCCCAGACAAAACCTGGCAAAGCTGATCATGGTGGAGGGATTGGTTCCCCTTACAGGGAATATGGGACACCCAAAGAAAGTGATGGCATATTTTCAACTAGTTTCCCGCACAGACGTGGAGCCAGAGAAAGACAGAGGCAGGAGTAAGGGAAGGAGCTCAGCCTCCCGCGTCTCCATTGGCTATGGTAGCACTGCAGGGGATATAGAAATGTATGTGCGGTGAAAGGATCACTCACCAATTGTTCCAAAGTCAGAATATAATTTTGTGGGTTGTTTTTGTTTTTGTTTTTTTAAAGAAAAGCTCTTGGTTAATGGGATTAAACTGGGGGAGTGGGGGAAGATAATCTCCATCCAAGAATAGTCAAGGAACTGGCACATGAAATTGCAAGCCCAAAAGCAAGGATTTTTAATGAATCTGCTGTACACATGCAGGTTGGGCCCTGTGACTGGAGAATTGCTAATATAGTTCTTATTTTTAAGAAAGGGGGGAAAAAAAGTCAACCTGGAAACTACAAGCCTGTTAGTTTGACCTCAGTTGTATCTAAGGTACTGGAACAAATTTGGAAAGAGAAAGTGGTTAAGGACATAGAGATACATGGTAGTTCGGATAAAGTACAACATGGTTTTACAAAAGGTAGATCGTGCAGGTCCAACCTGATTTTCTTCTTTGAGAAGATAACTGATTTTTCAGACAAAGGAAAAGCAGTAGATCTAATCAACCTGGATTTCAATAAGGCATTAGATACAGTTCCACATGGGGAATTATTAATTAAATTGGAGAGAATGGGGATTAATATGAGAATAGAAAGGTGGATAAGGATCTGATTAAAGGGGAGGCTACAACGGGCCATGCTGAATGGTGGACTATCAGGCTGGAGGGAGGTTACTAGTGGTGTTCCTCGGGGATCAGTCTTGGGATCAATCTTATTTAACATTTTTATTCCTGACCTTGGCACAGAAAGTGGGAGTGTGCTAATAAAATTTGCGGATGACACAAAGTTGAAGAATATTGCTCATACGGAGGAGGACCGGAATATCATATAAGGAGATCTGGAGGACCTTGAAAACAGGAGTAATAGAAATGGGATGAAATTTAATCGTGTGAATTGCAACATCATGCATTTTAGGACTAAAAAGAACAATTTTTGCTATAGGCTGGGGACGTACCAGTTGGAAGCGACAGAAGAGGAGAAAGACCTGGGTGTATTGGTTAATCGCATGAGGACTATGAGCTGCCAATGTGATGCAGCCATGAAAAAGGCTAATGCACTGCTAGGATGCATCAGATGAGGTCTTTCCAGTAGAGACAGGGAAGTGTAAGTACCATTACACAAGGCACCGGTGAGACCTCATCTGGAATTCCATGTGCAGTTCTGGTCCCCCATGTTTAAGAAAGATAAATTCAAACTGGAACAGGTGCAGAGAAGTGCTACTAGGAATGGAAACCCTACCTTATGAGAGGAGACTCAAAGAATTTGGCTTGTTTAGCCTAACCAAAAGAAGGCTGAGGGGAGATAGGATTGCTCTCTATAAATACATCAGAGGGATAACTACCAGGGAGGGCGAGGACTTATTTAAATTAAGCACCAATGTGGACACAAGAACAAATGGCTATAAACTGGCCATCAATAAGTTTAGGCTTGAAATTAGATGAAGGTTTCTAACCATCAGAGGAGTGAAGTTCTGGAACAGCCTTCCTAGGGGAGCAGAAGGGGCAAAACGCCTAACTGACTTCAAGACTGACCTTGATAAGTTTATGGAGGGGATGGTATGAGACTGCCTACAATGGCATTCGGCAATAGCCAATCTGTGACTGCTAGTAGCCAATATCACCAACGGCCGGTGATGGGACAGTAGATGGGGAGGGCTCTAAGTTACTACAGAGACTTCTTTCCCAGGTGTCTAGCTGGTGGTCTTGCCCACATGCTCAGGGTCTAACTGATCGCCATTTTGGGGGTCAGGAAGGAATTTTCCCCCGTGTGAGACTGGTAGAGGGTTTGTTTGTTTGTTTTTTGCCTCTCTCTGCAGCATTGGACATGGGTCACTTGCAGGTTTAAACTAGTGGTGGATTCTCTGTAACCTGAAGTTTTTAAATCATGATTTGAGGACTTCAGTACCTCAGGCAGAGGTTCTGGGTCTATTACAGGAGTGGGTGGGTGAGGTTCTGTGGCCTGCAACATACAGCAGGTCAGACTAGATGCTCCTGATGGTCCCTTTTGGCCTTAAAGTTTATGAGTCTATGCTCTGGATATCAGTGATCTCTGAAGGGAGAATTGCAGGACCCCAGAACTGATTTTTGTGAACTTTATTTGAATAAATGGTTGAGGATTAATGGTAATTGTATGCCATTGTTCTTCTGAACTGAAAATTTCTCCCTCAGCAGGTTCTGAAAAACTATTTTCTACTTCAGAGAACTCCAGGAGAAAACTGACCTCTTGCAAAATGGCTGCTGCTCACCCTAGTTCTAAAACGATTTGAGGCCTCAGGATCCTTGCAACCACATGGCCTATGATGCTGGCCTCCATCACTCACTTGTTAAAACTTCGAACAAGCTCCTTCATGCTTTCTCCCATGCTGCCCCCACACTTGGGAGGAGGTTGCCATAAATATCAACAAAACTACCTCCTCCTCCTCCTTCAAATCCCGCCTCAAAACTCTCCTTTACTGCAATGCCTAAAAACCCCTGTTTGTACAGTGCCTAGCACAATGGAGTCCTGGTCCATGACTGGGGTGCCTAGGTACTACCGGAATACACCTAATAGGATTCTTCCCTGAGGTACCGAGGGTTGTGAGGCAGCTCCTTACCACCTGCCCTTCGTGTGAGGAAGCCTCGTCTGTGCCTGTAGTGGGTCAGCTCCCCAGCTTGGCCACGGGCAACACAAACCCTCCCCTCACGGCCTCACAGGCCCCGCTGTCACTCTACAGGTTAGCGATAGGTACATCTCAACCCTAGAGCCCTTGAGTGTCTCCCTGGCACGTCTAGCCTCCGATCACTGGACACTCTCAGTATGCACAGATCTGCTGCTTCCAAAGAAACAGTGCACCCCAGCTACCAGTTACACCTCAGATCACCGCTCCACTCAACTCACAGCACTTAGAGATGTTCATAGTGAGATCCGGTATCAGTTCATTTACCAAAGCCCAGAGATTCAAGTAGTAGCAAGTAGAAGTATTGGCAACAAATGGTTACATATCAAATAAAATCATCACATGCATTCTAGAGCCTAGACTTAATTAACAAGCTGCTCTCAGGTCGAATAAAGAATTGCTCACCCAACACATTCCAATGCTTTTCAGCTGGGCAATCTGTGACCTTATTTCATGAGACAAACATGCTGTCACTTTATTTCCTTGGTAAAGGACCCAGGGTGTCCCTGGGCACCCCTAGGTCTATCAGAACAATCCTATGTCTTTATGCATCAACAGGACACCCTTCTGATGACTGGATCTTCCTGCAGATTCCCTGTCTTGTAGATTTTAAAATCTCTTCATCAGCAATTGGCTCAGTACGCTACCAGGCACACAGAGTGAGATATACAATTCAACATACAGAAATAACCAGACAGGGAGATAGGTGTCTGTTACCTCTTACCTGGGAGGTACAGTCCTGAGGATTGTTACCTCTGGCTATAAGCCTGAATCCCAGATCCTTAAGAACATAATTTTCAGTATAGACACATAACTCCCTAAATATTATCTGTAGATCATTTTGCAGTGATTATGACAGCTAGTGGACTATTAGCTCTCGGTAGAGACCTCACATGCCACCCTTTGGTATTCTGCAGAGATCTGATCCAGAGGATCCCTGTAAAACCCTCTGCCGTTTGGCACCAAAAGGTCCCTGGGTGACAGCTCACCCCCTACATTGATCCACAGGAGTCAGCTCAGACTCTCGTGCCTGGAGAGTGCATCTGCCACTACCTTTTCCTTGCCCTTAATAGGTACAATTTCTGTATCATATTCTTGAAGCTCTCTACTGCCACAGAGCAGTCTGGAGCAGGTACCTTTTGTTGTGGAGCGGGGGCTGTTAGAACCCTGAATTCTCTGCTGGACGGGGAAGCCCTTAGCTGCCGGGCTGCCCACACAGCCGCGTAACGTTCTTTTTCTATGACACAGTCATTTTGTTCACTGGGAGTCAGATTTTTATTTAAAAAAGCAACAGGATGCTTTTTATTGCCTTCACCAGCTGGCGTTAGCAAGGCCCCCAGACCTGTGTTACCGGCATCAGTGAACAGTTCAAATAGTTTCTCAAAGTCTGGACTGGCCAGAACAGGTTTCTCTGACAGCACCCACCAGCCAGAGCTGTTTGACGGCCCCCGGGGCTGGCCACTGACCGGCTGGTGGGAGGTGCTCGGGGGAGGAGGCAGAGAGTGTGCAGAAGGCAGGGGGGTGTTTTGGGAGAGGGGGCAGAGTGGGGGCAGGAAGAGGTGGAGCGAGGGCAGGGCCTCAGGGGAAGAGGCCAAGCGGGGGCTCATGGTGGAGCGGGAGTGGAGCATCCACTGGGAAAAACACAAGTCCATGGGCCAGCAGGAGGAGGGGATCCAGCTCCTCCATGTGCGCTGCGCTCTGCACGGGGGGGGCTGCGCCTGGCCCCCCACCGGGCAGCTCCTGCCCTGCAGCCAGAGGCCACGCGGTCGAGGCTGCACACGGGGGCCAGCACCAGCGAACACAGCAGGCCCACGTCGCGCACGGAGCAGCCCAGCACGGCGGTGACACTGCCGGCCGTGCGGATGAAGCACCAGGTGCCCGGGCCGTACTGCACAGGGGTGCGGAGCCCAGCAGTTGCAGGGCGCAGAAGGGGGCGCAGAGCATGACGGCAGCCGGGATCAGCAGTGGCACCCGACTGGTGGCTGATGTGGGTTTGGTAGAAGTCAGGGGGGCCCAGGGGAACCAGCACTCCAGGGCCATGGCCAGCAGCAGCAGCCTGGGGCAGCCCGAAGGCGGCCATGAGTAATGTGAAGAGCCGACACAGGCTGCCCAGCTCAACCCCCACCCGCCGCTGCTCCCCAGCCCAGGTCGCCGAGGCTCCAGTTGTGCGCGCAGGTGACCAGCACCATGGGGCAGAGCAGGCCCTTGCCCAGTGACCGACAGCCTGCTCACCCGCAGGGAGAAGGCAGGAGCCCCCTGCAGCTGGTGCTGGCCCAGCAGGAAGGTAGCGAGTTCCCCAGCAGCCCGGCACCGAAGAGCAGCAAGTTGGGCAGTGCCCACTGCCCGCCCTCGATGGTGTGGCTGCTCCAGCAGCAGTAGCCACCAGCTTCCGTGGGAGGCTGCAGGGAGAGCCTGGCTCGGCGTGTGGATCTCAGCGGAGGAGGGATGGCGAGAGCGGGGAGCGCGGTTCTGCCTTAGCGCGGCCTGGCGGGGACGGAGAGGTCTCCACAGAGGTATGGCAGCTCCGCATGGCATCGCTCGCTCCCCACCTGGTTGGACAGGGCTGCCAGCCCCAGGCCCTCGCCCGCACTCACCTCCGTTCTGGCAGCCCAGGCCTGCCAGCTAGTGGCACTCGGACGGCGCCCCCTGACCATGTCACCCACCCATAAGGCTGGCTCTGATTGTTATGATCTGACCATGAACTGCTGAAGAGAGCAACGTCATCTATGCAGGCTCTAGCAAAGTCCTGTGACCCCACTAACAACTGGTTAACAAGCCTCTGAAATGTGGCTCCTGCATTCATTAACCCAAATGGCAACACTTGACATTGATAAAGTCCCAAATCAGGTATGAAGGTGGATTTTTTTCTGTGCTTCCCTTTCTAAGGGGATTTGTCAGACCAGGCCTGCTCACTCAGCTGCCGTGACTCACCCTCCAGCAGCGACTCAGCCCTCAGACACACTGCAGCCGCCTGTCCCTGAGCAGGGCCCAGGTCAGATGAGCCCCAGACACAGGTATTTCACTGACCCTGCCTGAGCTACAAGTTAGTCTGTGCAACAGCATCACCCAGCAACAAACCCTCCTGCTGCCTCGCAATGTTGCCGCCTTCTTCCAGCCCACTCCGGCCTTGTCCATGCCCTGCTCTGGCCTTGCTCCAGCCCTGCTCCAGCTACTGACCCGCTCCATCCCTGCATCTTCCTCCTGACCCCCAGAACCCTGGGATGACTCCAGCCCGGCTTCGACCTTTGGCCTGCAGCTGGACTCTGACTACGCTACTGATTTGGCTTGTCCATGGACTCTGACCTCAGTTCTGACGCACAGCCTGTCCCCAGACCCCTGTTTCAGCGCTGCTCTCAGCCCGATCCCAGCCACCACTCCAAACACCGGGCCTGACTGCCTGGAGCCAGAGCCTGACACTTGATTAAATCCAAGGTGATCAGGAACTTTGCCCTGACTAAAGTGTCTAGCATGTCATAAATTCTGGACATAGGGAATATATCAGGAGCCATGACAGTGTTAAATTTTCTGCAGGTGCCGCAGGGCGGAGGCCCCCAGCGCCGCGGCCGGGGCTGGGCAAAGCGGCCCGAGCCGCCCAGGGACTGCGGCAGGGCGGCCAGAAGCAGCAGCAGCAGCGGGGACATAGAGGGCGGGGCGCTGCCGTGCAGGGCCCGCGTCCTGCTCTCCGGGGCTCCGCTCCCTCTGCGGCTGCCCTGCCCCGGCTCCTCAGCCCCCTGCCAGGGCGGTCCCCCGGCTCTGCCCTCCCGGGTCCCGGCCGGTCCTGGAGGCGGGAGCCCTGGCTGGAGGGACCCTGGGCTGAGGCAGAGGCTGCTTACCCTGACCCTGCCAGTGCCGGACCGACTGGAGGCGAGGGGGGAGCGGGCAGAGTCAGCACTGGTTGGGGGGAGCCTAGGGCTGGGGTGGAGGTCAGCCAAATTTTTTTTTGCCTGGGGCGGCAAAAAACCAAGAGCCGGCCCTGTAACTGGGACTGGGGCAGGATTGGATAACCAAAAATTCAGGTTTCAGAGTAGCAGCCATGTTACTCTGTATTCGCAAAAAGAAAAGGAGTACTTGTGGCACCTTAGAGACTAACCAATTTATTTGAGGATAAGTTTCCATGAGCTACATCCGATGAAGTGAGCTGTAGCTCACGAAAGCTTATGCTCAAATAAATTGGTTAGTCTCTAAGGTACCACAAGTCCTCCTTTTCTTTTTGCAAAAATTCAGATAATTCGGAGAATGGGAAAGTGTGAGGCTGCAGCGCCATCTAGTGGCCACAGGAGAGCTTGCCCACTTCTGTACCTGTGTGCAATGGTTGTTCGGTTAATATGGAGAGCAGGATAATGGAGGGTCAGATAAACAGGGTTCTACTGTATTGCAAACATACCATTCTCTCTGGGCTGCTTCGCTTTACGGAGGTTTTGCTGCACTATCCCCATCATGAATTTTAAATCCTCCCTGAACCTCTCCACATATTCAGCAACTGATTCCCCCTCTGCTTCTGTGCCACCCTCCAAGGAATCCCTGATGAGATCCAGAGACCTCTGACCTTTCTCCCATTCAGGAGGTCAAGTGGGGGTAAACCCTGTGGACTCTTGGGGCTCCACCCAGTAAGCAAATAGCAGCAAGGGTAACATAACATCCCAAGCACTTGATTTCTTGGTTGCATACGTTCTCAGCATTGATTTTAGTGTCCCATTGGTCATCTCAACTAAACCATTGGTTTCCGGGCGGTATGGGACAGATTTGAGCTGTTTTACCCCACACATCCTCCAAAATCACTCAATAGATGGGACATGAAATTCAACCCTGTTCTGGGATGATCTCATTTGGAAAGCCCACCCTGCTGAACATGGAGAATAGCGCCTCAGGAACTGCTTCAGTTTCCACATTAGACACAGCAATTGCCTCTGGATACCTGGTGGCAAAATCCATCCCCACAAATATAAATCTTTTGCCTTTCTGAGTTGACCCTGTGATATGTAGAGCAACCCTGAAAATGCTTCTGTGATTACCAGTAAAGGATGCAAAGAAGATTTGTGGAGACCTACAGGCTTTTTATGCTTTTGACACAGGTCACACGTCCTGCAGTCTTCCTTTCCTTCATTTTGTATATTGAGCCAATGAAAATTTTTCCCAGGTGACCAGCAAAAGGACGATCGTGGGCTAGTAACATTAACTCTGCATGCTGCTGTGAGGGCACAATCAACTGTTTGTAGGACTCCCCAGGACTTCTGTTTTTTCCCAATTGGGGATCCCCTGTAAATCCTTCCCTTTTCTATAAAAAGCGTCCCCCTGTTCTCTCTCTCTGCGGCATTACTGTGGCTGGCCTCCCTTATGCTTTCCAGTGAGGGGTCACACTTTGCTCTGCAGCAAACTCCATTTGGCTTTTGCTTCCACTCAGAGCTCTCATATGTAAGAGAAGCGACTCCTTATTTCCCTCCTCTGGAGACACATCCCTACTTTCTCCCCTCTCAGCTCCTCTCCCTTCTCTGCATTTACCTCTGGAAACTTTGGGACATATTCCCTCTTGCCATGGGTCATAATATACGCAGTTGTGGGCAGTGATATTATGGCATTTCACACCAATACATCAGCTAGTAAATTTCTAAGAATCCCAACATTTAAGGTACTCCCTAAACCTTCCCTTCTAATTCAATGCAGGGTAAAGGAACCGTGGTTCTAAATTTCCCCAAGGCCAAGAGTTTTACCTCCTCCCCTGGGATTACATCACCCTCCTTAATCACATCCCTCCTGACTAGGGAAATCCCTGCTCCAGGGCGTCTCCACCCCAGCACAGGTTACCATTTCCCTTGGACTATTTAATAAACTTTTCGTGTTCCTGCAGGAGGTCAGGGCTGACAAAATTAACTAGATTCCCCCCTGGCAACACTGAAGTCTCTGACTCGAGGGTAGCTACATTTAGGGGGAAAGGAGTCCAGGAGAACTGGCTGTATTTTAAAGAATCCTTATTGAGGTTGCGGGAACAAACCATACTGATGTGTAGAAAGAATAGTAAATATGGCAGGCGACCAGCTTGGCTTAACAGTGAACTCCTTGCTGATCTTCAACACAAAAAAGAAGCTTACAAGAAGTGGAAGATTGGACAAATGACCAGGGAGGAGTATAAAAATATTGCTCAGGTATGCAGGAGTGAAATCAGGAAGGCCAAATCACACTTGGAGTTGCAGCTAGCAAGAGATGTTAAGAGTAACAAGAAGGGTTTCTTCAGGTATATTAGCAACAAGAAGAAAGTCAAGGAAAGTGTGGGCCCCTTACTGAATGGGGGAGGCAACCTAGTGACAGAGGATGTGGAAAAAGCTAATGTACTCAATGCTTTTCTTGCCTCTGTCTTCACGAACAAGGTCAGCATCCACGCTGCTGCACTGGGCAGCACAGCATGGGGAGGAGGTGACCAGCCCTCTGTGGAGAAAGAAGTGGTTCAGAACTATTTAGAAAAGCTGGACGAGCACAAGTTCATGGGGCTGGATGCGTTGCATCCGAGAGTGCTAAAGGAGCTGGCAGATGTGATTGCAGAGCCATTGGCCATTATCTTTGAAAACTCATGGTGATCAGGGGATGTCCCGGATGACTGGAACAAGGCTAATGTAGTGCCCATCTTTTAAAAAGTTTAGAAGGAGGATCCGGGGAGCTACAGGCCAGTCAGTCTCACCTCAGTTCCTGGAAAAATCATGGAGTAGGTCCTCAAGGAATCAATTCTGAAGCACTTAGAGGAGAGGAAAGTGATCAGGAACAGTCAGCATGGATTCACCAAGCGCAAGTCATGCCTGACTAACCTAACTGCCTTCTATGATGAGATAACTGGCTCTGTGGATGAGGGGAAAGCAGTGGACTTGTTATTCCTTGACTTTAGCAAAGCTTTTGATATGGTCTCCCACAGTATTCTTGCCAGCAAGTTAAAGAAGTATGGACTGGATGAATGGACTGTAAGGTGGATAGAAAGCTGGCTAGATAGTCGGGCTCAACAGGTAGTGATCAATGGCTCCATGTCTCGTTGGCCGCCGGTGTCAAGCGGAGTGCCCCAAGGGTCGGTCCTGGGGCCGGTTTTGTTCAATATCTTCATTAATGATCCGGAGGATGGCATGGACTGCACCCTCAGCAAGTTTGCAGATGACACTAAACTGGGAGGAGTGGTAGATACGCCAGAGGGTAGGGATAGGACACAAAGGGACCTAGACAAATTAGAGGATTGGGCCAAAAGAAATCTGATGAGGTTCAACAAGGACAAGTGCAGAGTCCTGCACTTAGGACGGAAGAATCCCATGCACCGCTACAGACTAGGGACCGAATGGCTAGGCAGCAGTTCTGCAGAAAAGGACCTAGGGGTTACAGTGGACAAGAAGCTGGATATGAGTCAACAGTGTGCCCTTGTTGCCAAGAAGGCTAATGGTACTTTGGGCTGTATAAGTAGGGGTATTGCCAGAGGATCGAGGGACGTGATCATTCCCCTCTATTCGACATTGGTGAGGCCTCATCTGGAGTACTGTGTCCAGTTTTGGGCCCCACACTACAAGAAGGATGTAGAAAAACTGGAAAGAGTCCAGTGGAGGGCAAAAAAAATCATTAGGGGGCTGGAGCACATGACTTATGAGGAGAGGCTGAGGGAACTGGGATTGTTTAGTCTGCAGAAGAGAAGAATGAGGGGGGATTTGATAGCTGCTTTCAACTACCTGAAAGGGGGTTCCAAAGAGGATGGATCTCGACTGTTCTCAGTGGTAGCAGATGACAAAACAAGGAGTAGTGGTCTCAAGTTGCAGTGGGGGAGGTTTAGGTTGGATATTAGGAAAAACTTTTTCACTAGGAGGGTGGTGAAGCACTGGAATGGGTTACCTAGGGAGGTGGTGGAATCTCCTTTCCTAGAGGTTTTTGAGGTCAGTCTTCACAAAGCCCTGGCTGGGATGATTTAGTTGGGATTGGTCCTGCTTTGAGCAGGGGGTTGGACTAGATGACCTCCTGCGGTCCCTTCCAACCCTGATATTCTGTGATTCTATGACTGGATAGCTCAGGAATTGTATTTGAACTCACCATACTAAGGGCAGTGTTTCTTCATGCGTTCAAGGGATGCACATAAGAAACACTATTCTGGGCCATCCCTTTGGGCTGGGGTCCGATAATGAGGGTTACCAGGAGGTGACTGGTACTGGGCTGGTGGGAACTTATTCCCCCCTCCTTTTTCCCAGGAACAAATCGGGGACCCCCTTTGACGCCAGGCTTTTGCCCTTCCCTTTGGGACCGGAACACTATAAATGGTCTCGTTGGCTTGTATCAGTCAGCTGCATCATCTGCCTTTTCCACAGTTACTGGGATTTTCCCACACCGCTGTCCTCACCTCATCAGAGCAGACACCAAAGAACTGCTTCTGAGCAATTGGATCGACCAACTGATCGTACGTTTCTGCCCCTTTCCTTTTGATCCATTTTCTCAAAAATAATCCCCCATTTTATGAACATATTCCCTGTGATTTATCAAGGTTTTTGAGGTTTCTAAACTTTAGGTGAGATGCCTCTGGAATAATTTGAAACATTTTAAACACAGTTCCCTTATACCAAGTGTCTCTGTCTACCAGAAGCAAAGGACGCCACCATCTCTTCTAAGGCAGCCTAGCTTCGCTCTCTGTGAACAGGGGAGATGAAGGCCTTTTTAGAAGAGGGCAATTCTTTCTGAGATTCTATGCTCATCTCACAGACAGAGGTTTAGTTATAAAAATCATTGCCAAAAATGCAACATATTAATCCTAGAAACAGTATGAGGTCACCTTAACAGGCAGGGCAGGACAAAGGAGACATGGGGATGGAGCGAGGAGTGAGGGGGAAATTGCATCTCTCGATATTGAAATAATAGTTTACCCACTATTCCAGCCTAAGTTTCCAACCCTGCTTTGGATGTTATGTTGAACATCGTATTTAATTAAAGACAAAATACAAGTTAACCATATAATCTCTATTGAGGAGACTGTAACTCCCCGTGCCCCCTCTTGTCCCTCTATTCCCTCCTCCCCCTCCTCTCCCTTCCCATCTCCCCTCCCCTCCCTCTGCTCCCTGTATTCCCTGCTCCCCTCCCAATGCTTCCTCCTCTCTTCTGTTTCCGCTTTCCTTGTGCCCCCGCCCTTCCCTGTATTCCCTCTTCCACCTGATCATGCCTCCTCCCCTCCCCCTATTCCCTGCTGTCCCTCCCTGTGCAAACACTGAGAGCATTAAAATCCAACAAGTGCGTCTCTCTTCACCCCTCTCCCAGGCTGTCTTGTGGGCACCAAGTCCATGGTGGGATGGGGCTGCTCTAAGATGGAGGGGCCTGGGCTCTGGCAGGGCAGGGGAAAGCACTGCGGGCAAAGGGTCATTCTGAGACTCTGACACTGTGTTTAGTACCAGGGGTGTCAGCTCCTACCAGGTTCACTGCAGCCCAGGGCTTCTCCAGCTGGGGGTCACGACTCCCAGTCCTACCATGGTGATCAGTGGGGAAGGGTCAATGGGATGGTTATAGGGGAGATCCCCTCTGCTGGGGTGATGAGTAGGGACACAGAGACAGGAAGGTCGATACGGGAGCCAGCCTGGGGCTGGAGGCAATGAGCAGGGCCCCAGCGTGTACCCGGCCTCTCCTAGTTCTGCCTTCGCATCCCCCTGCTAATGACACACTCCCAGCCCAGGCCCAGCTACGTACCTCTGACAAATATAATGGTTCTTCCTAGAAGGCAAAAGAAGAGAAAAAGGACACAGTGATATCCACAGTAACAACTGCAAGAACAGCAGCCTCTGGATCACCCCCTGCCTCTATTCATTGCATCCCTTCTCCCCAGCCTCCGCATCGACCCTCCCTCTATCCACTCTTCCCCAAATAACTTCCCCGCTCCCTATTTCCTCCTGTCCCTCTCTGTGCCCCCTTCTCTTCCTCCGTTCCCTCCGCCCTCTCCCTGTGCCCCCTCCCGTTCCTGGGATGCCTCCTGCCCCCTCCATGATGCCTCCCCTCCCTCTGTTTCCTCCTTCTTAATTCCATGGCCTCTCCCCTCTCTATATGGTATCCTCCCGCTCCCTGTGTCCCCCACCTCCACCCTAATCCCTCCTCCCCCTTCCTGTGTCTCCTCTCTTCCCTCCTGCCCCGTCCCAGAACCCGCCTCCTTCTATTCCCTCTCCCTGTAAGCCCTCCCTTACCTCTCTTCTCTCCTGCCCCTCCCGTGCCCCCTCCCATCCTGCTATTCCCTCCTACCTCTGCCCCTGTCCCCGCTCTCACTCTATTCCTTCTTTCCCCTCCCACAGAACACTCCCCTCCCTCCATTCCCTCCTCCCTCTCCCTGAGCTCTCTCCCCGACATCGATTTCCTCATCGCCCTCTTCTCTCATTCTTCCTTCCTACTCCTACCCCTGCACCCTGTCCTCCATCTATTGCCTGCTCCCCCTCCCCGTGCCCCCTCTTGTTCCTCCATTCCCTCTTGCCCCTCTGTGGCACTCTCCGCTCCCTCCTCTCTGTTCCCATATCCTCCTCCCTCCATTTCCTCCTCCCCGTGCCCCCCCACTGTATTCCATCCTCCCCACTCTATGTTTCCTCCTCTCCTTCTGTTTCCTCTTCCCTTTCCCTGTGTCCCCTCCCTTCCCTGTATTCCCTCTTCCACAGGCCCTTTCCCCCTCCCCTCCCTCTGCCCCCTCCTCCCCCTCCCCCTGCAAACATTGACAACATTAAAATCCAACAAGTGCATCTCTCTTCACCCCTCCCCAGCCTGTCCTGCAGGCCCATGGTGGGGTGGGGGTGCTGGAGGGGCCGGGGCTCGGGCAAGGCAGGGGGAAGCACAGTAGGTGAAGGTTCATAGAGAGACAATAACAATGTGTTTAGTACCAGGGTGTAATCTCCCACCAGTCTCACTCCAGGGTTTCTCCAGCTATGGGTGATGACAAGCCCCAGTCCTGCCACAATGATTAGTGTGGAGGGATTCCAGCTGGCTGCTCTGGGGAATGGTTGGTGGGAGGGTTATAAGGGAGATCCCCCTCCGCTGGGGCGATGAGTAGGGACAGAGACAGGAAGGTCGACAGGGGAGCCAGCCTGAGGCTAGAGGAAATGAGCAGGGTCCAAGAGTGTACCTGGCCCTCTCCTAATTCTGCCTGCGCATCCCCTCTGTTGAATGACACAATCCCAGCCCACGCCCAGCTATGTACCACTGACGTCCCTTGAGATGATGGTTCTCCCTTCAAGGCAAACGAAGGGACACAGGACACAATTATACCCACAGAAACAACTGCAACAACTGCGGACCCCGGACCACTACCTGCCTCTATTCATTGCACCCCTTCTCCCAGCCTCCCCATCGACCCTTCCTGGGCACTTTTAGGTCTATTAGAACAATCCTATGTTTTTATTCATAAACAGGACACCCCTCCTGATGACTGCGTCTTCCTGTAGATTTCCTCTCTTGTAGATTTCACAATCTCTTAGTTGGAACCTGGCTCCGTATGCCAATACGCACACGGTGTGAGGTATAGAATGCAACCTACAGAAATGGCCAGACAGGAAGACAGGTGTCTGTTAGTTCCTGCCTGGGGGGTACATTCCTGTGATATGTTACCTCCTGGCAACCTGCCTTAATCCCAAATCCTCAAGAACATAATTTTCAGACTAGATACATAACTCCCTAACTATTATCCCTACCTACATTGGCAGTGATGATTATGGCTAGACGGCCACCGGCTGTCGGTAACAGACCTCACATGACACCCTTTGGTGAACGATAATGCAGAGATCTGACCCAGGGGATCCCTGTAAAACCCTCTGCACGCCCTGTGCCCTCCGTCATTTGGCACCAAAAGCTTCCTGAGTCACACCTCTCACTCTACATTGATGCAGTGGGGTCAGCCACTGGCTGATCCGCATGAGTTGGCTCAGAACCCTCTTTCCTGGTGTCATATTCTTCAAGCTCCCCACTCCAGCGTCGCAGTCTAGAGTCGGGACCTTTGTTCTGGAGCGGGGGCTGTTAGACCCCTGAATTCTCTGCTGAACGGGGGAGGCCTTAGGTGCCGGGCTGCCCACACAGCCGCATAACGTTCTTTGTCTGCGACACAGTCATTGTGTTCACTGGGCGTCAGGTTTTTTTAACTAAAGCAACAGGATGCTTTTTATTGCCTTCACCAGCTGGCGTTAGCAGGGCCCCCAGACAGGCTACCTGCATCAGTGAACAGAGCAAATAGTTTGTCCAAGTCTGGACTGGCCAGAACAGGTTTCCCAGACAGAACCCACCAGCCAGAGCTGTTTGACGGCCTCTGGGGCTGGCCACTGAGCGGCTGGTGAGAGGTGCTCGGGTGAGGAGGCAGACAGAGTGTGCAGCGGGGGGGTGGGGGTGTTGTATTGGGAGGTGGGGTGGAGAGAAGCAAGTAGTGGGTGGCCTGGGGGTCTTGGGTGAGGGGGCAGAGTGGGGGCGGGAAGAGGTGGAGCGAGGGCGGGGCCTCATGGTGGAGCAGGAGTGGATCATCCAATGGGAAAAACCCAAGTCCGTGGGCCAGCAGGGGGAGGGGATCCAGCTCCTCCATGTGCTCCGCGCTCTGCACGGGGGGGCGCTGCACCCTGGCCTCCCACAGGGCAGCTCCTGCCCTGCAGCCAGGGACCATGCAATGGAGGTGGCGCAGGGGGGCCAGCACCAGCGAACACAGCAGGCCCATGTCGCGCACGGAGCAGCCCAGCGCGGCGGGACACTGCCGGCCATGCGGGTGAAGCACCAGGTGCCCGGGCCGTACTGCACAGGGGTGCGGAGCCCAGCACTGGCAGGGCGCAGAAGGGGGCACAGAGCTGTGGCTGTCTGGGGAGGGAGTTAAACTGTGCGTTGGGAGGAGACAAATACCCCTCTGTGTCCGTGACTGACCCCGTCCCTCCTGGGCCCCAGGGGAAGAGGGGACAGTGGGAGATTGGGGAGGAGAGGCAGAGAGTGACGCTGCCTCCCATTTACCACAAATCCCCCTCCCCACATATATGTCCCTGCAGGCTGCAGACCCATTGTGGGGTGGGGGCGCTGGAGGGGCCGGGGCTCTGGCAGGGCAGGGAAAGCACAGCAGCCAAAGTTTCGTTCAGGGACGCTGACAATGTGCTTAGTGCCAGGGGAGTGAGCTCCCACCAGGCTCACTGCAGCTCAGGGCTTCTCCTGCTGGGGGTCACGACCCCCAGTTCTGCCATGGTGTTCAGTGGGGGAGAGGTCCCAACTGGCTGGTCTGGGGAATGGTCGCCGGGACAGTTATGGGGGAGATCCCCTGTGGTGGGCTGATGAGTAGGGATACGGAGAGAGGGAGGCTGGGCCTCTCCTAGTTCTTTCTCCCCATTCCCACGCTAATGACACAATCCCAGCACAGCTACGTACCAGTGTGCTTGTCGCCGCAGTCTCTGAGTCCTACAAGGCAAAAGAAGGGACACAGGACAGAGTTATACCCACAACAGCAACCACAACAACACACTGACTTTCTGACTATGCCCTGCCTCTATTCATTGTATCCCTTCCCACACGAATCCTCTATTCCCTCCTCCTCCCTCCCGATACCCCCTTCCCTCCCACCAGTACCCCCCGCCCCCGGCTCCATCCTTTGCGGTTTCTGCAGGGGGTGGCTATGGGTTGAGTCTTTCCCCTGCTTCTGGGAAATCCAGGCGTTAGCGATGTCTGCACTAAGACAGGAAGAGCCTTGTAGGAAATAATATTGATCATCTGGATAATGTCTCCTCCTCCCCTCTCCCTCTCATACATGTTTCCCCCTCTTCCCTCCCCCTCAGACCCTGCTGCTTCCATCTATTCTGCAGGCCCTGGCTGGGCATTGCCAGACCTTACCGTGTTTGGGGTGTGCTAAGTGCAACCTGGACTGTGCGTTCACTGGGTTTAGCTACGGTTACACGTCCACCACGACAGGGGCACAGCTGCAGTGGTGCAGCGACACGACTGGAGCACGTCAGAGCAGCCGCTCACGACAGGGGTTCGCCTGTCACTCTAGTTAATCCACCTACCCGAGAGGCGGTATGTGGGGTGACAGAAGAATTCTCCCTTCAACCGAGCACTGTCTACACTAGGGATTAGGCTGGTTTTACTACATCACCCAAGGGCATGAATTTTTCACACCCCTGAGCCAGGGGTGCTTGAACAGCGGGGGACAGGAGGGCTTTGCCCTCCCACTTTTTCCCTGCCTTAAGGGCTAGCGAGGGGGAGAGGGGATGGAGAAGAGCAAGCAGTGGGGTGGGGCCTCAGGGAAAGAGGCGGAGCGAGGGCAGGACCTCGGGAAGAAGGGGAGGAGCAGGGGGCAGGACATTGTTTGGGTGCTGGTGCCCACCCCCTCTCAGGAGCTTCTCCCGCTCCTGCCCTGAGCTACGTAACAGGCTCAACTTAACTTTTTAGGATAGAACTGGCCTACCACTTGGCTCTGGGATCTTTTCCACATCCTGGTAATATAGTTTCCTCTAAATTACTGCTTTGTCCCCTCAGCCTTAACTCCACAGTAAGGTTTTTGTCTGGGAATTGCCCTGCTTTAATTAAAAATCTCACACATTGTCACTAAACCGGAAATCTAAAGTGAACGTGAACGTGTGATGTTCTTAATGATTTGAAAATTGGTCGTTCTGACCCATGCAGATGTGGCCCTTACTAATCACTGGATGCTTTTGTACTAATTGCATGTAGTGATTGCTCTCATTGCAAGAAAAAAGCCGGGAACAACAGGCCCCTCTCTATATCGCATTCATTAACCTCCGAAAGGCCTTCAACACGCTTGGCAGGAACGGCATCTATAAGATCCTGTTGCAAATTGGCTTCCAGAAAAGGGGCTCTCCCTATTCAAAGAGTTCCACTTGGGAATGAAGGCAACTATCCAGTATGAAAATGAATCATCCAAGTTTACTATCGATACTGGCATGAAGCAGGCTGCATCTTAGCACCCACTGGCTTTGGCATCTTCTTTTCTATTCTGTTGTAGACTTTTGGAAATGATCAGTCTGGTGCACTAACTGACTCAAGGATGGATGGCAGCTTGTTTAACATCAGATGATGACAGAGCAGAAGGCATGTCACCCAGCTTACGACTTGGGATCTGCTTTTTGCAGATGACGCTGCATTCGTCTCTAATTCACCTGATGAATTGCAGATCACAATAAACAAGTTTTCTGATGCATGCAACAAGTTCAGCCTGCTAATCAGTATCAAGAAAACAGTTGTCATGTCACAAGGTACCAACATCCCGCCTAAGATCTATGTCAGTAATGAAGCTCTGGAGAACATGGATCCCTCCTGCTATCATGGCACAATTCTTACCAACTCACATAACCTTGATAGGAGACTTGATGCTGTCATTGGCAAAGCTTCTGTCACCTTTGGCAAACTTACCTCACGTGTTTGGAACAACAAACTGCTAACCCCAGAGGTGCTGACTTTCTAATGTGCCAGGGGGTGCTCGACCCCCTGCTCCACCCCTTCCCCCAATGCCCCACCCACACCCTGCCTCTTCGTGCCCCAGCTCCGCCCCCGCCCTGCCTCTTCCCGCCCCGTTCTGACATGTCCCCCAAGCGCACTCCGCCCTCGCTTGTCCCCCCTCCCCCCCACAGCGCCTCCTGCATGCTGCTGAAGAGCTGATCACCAGCGCACAGGAGGCGCTGGGGGGAGGGGTGGGAGATGTGCTGATCGGGGGGGCTGCCGGCGGGCGGGAGGCGCTGGGGCGAGGAGCTGATCGGGGGGGCTGCTGGTGGGTGCTGAGCCCTAGAGCACCCACAGAGTCGGCACCTATGGCTAACCCTGTGTAACAGGCTTGTGTCCTTAGTATCCCCCTTTACGGCTGTGAAAGCTGGGTCACATCCTCCAAGCAGGAGGGGAGATTGACCTATTCCCTCCTCCGCTGTCTTAGAAAAATCCTTGGCGTCACTTGGGACCAAGGGATCACCAGTAACGAGATCCTTGAGAGTCCCACCGTCTATGCAGACTATGCTAGACGCTCGCAGGCTTCGCTGTTTGGGACACATGACGCGCATGCCTCAAGATCATCTGCCGAAGGCCGTGGTCTGTGGCCAACGTGAGAACAGCCCGTGACGCAGAGGAAGGGTAAAGCTCCGATACAGAGACAAGGGTCAAGCAAGCTCTCAGGAAATTCAGGATTCCCACTGACAACTGGAACAACTCTGCCCACAACCGCTCAGCTGGGAGAAGCTGGGTTCAGACTGGTGGAGTCACCATGGAGAGCCATCAGAGAGCCCAGGCTGAGGCTCACAGGCAAGGCAGGGAGCAGAGTGGGCTCCAAGCTCCATCTGGTGAGAAGACCTGTAGCCACTGGGGGAAGGTTTGCCGCTCGCTTATCAGGCGCTTTTCCCCATACCATCGCTAAGCACCACTGGTGGACCGACTTTGTCGCGGCTCCTTTCATCTGTCAAGATGTTTGACGGCCCTATACCATATGCGCTGTAGTTCATATCTGATTGCGTAGGTCTGGTATATAAGTGCAGCTGGGAATACTCAGGGGTGATGGCCACCCTCTCCCCTGCAGAGGGAAATGGACCTGGATATAATCTGATAGGGAACCATCACAAATGCTAATTGGATTGTACCTGGGTCAGACACAGCAGGAAGGAGAGTGACCCCAGACAAAACCTGGCAAAGCTGATCATGGTGGAGGGATTGGTTCCCCTTACAGGGAATATGGGACACCCAAAGAAAGTGATGGCATATTTTCAACTAGTTTCCCGCACAGACGTGGAGCCAGAGAAAGACAGAGGCAGGAGTAAGGGAAGGAGCTCAGCCTCCCGCGTCTCCATTGGCTATGGTAGCACTGCAGGGGATATAGAAATGTATGTGCGGTGAAAGGATCACTCACCAATTGTTCCAAAGTCAGAATATAATTTTGTGGGTTGTTTTTGTTTTTGTTTTTTTAAAGAAAAGCTCTTGGTTAATGGGATTAAACTGGGGGAGTGGGGGAAGATAATCTCCATCCAAGAATAGTCAAGGAACTGGCACATGAAATTGCAAGCCCAAAAGCAAGGATTTTTAATGAATCTGCTGTACACATGCAGGTTGGGCCCTGTGACTGGAGAATTGCTAATATAGTTCTTATTTTTAAGAAAGGGGGGAAAAAAAGTCAACCTGGAAACTACAAGCCTGTTAGTTTGACCTCAGTTGTATCTAAGGTACTGGAACAAATTTGGAAAGAGAAAGTGGTTAAGGACATAGAGATACATGGTAGTTCGGATAAAGTACAACATGGTTTTACAAAAGGTAGATCGTGCAGGTCCAACCTGATTTTCTTCTTTGAGAAGATAACTGATTTTTCAGACAAAGGAAAAGCAGTAGATCTAATCAACCTGGATTTCAATAAGGCATTAGATACAGTTCCACATGGGGAATTATTAATTAAATTGGAGAGAATGGGGATTAATATGAGAATAGAAAGGTGGATAAGGATCTGATTAAAGGGGAGGCTACAACGGGCCATGCTGAATGGTGGACTATCAGGCTGGAGGGAGGTTACTAGTGGTGTTCCTCGGGGATCAGTCTTGGGATCAATCTTATTTAACATTTTTATTCCTGACCTTGGCACAGAAAGTGGGAGTGTGCTAATAAAATTTGCGGATGACACAAAGTTGAAGAATATTGCTCATACGGAGGAGGACCGGAATATCATATAAGGAGATCTGGAGGACCTTGAAAACAGGAGTAATAGAAATGGGATGAAATTTAATCGTGTGAATTGCAACATCATGCATTTTAGGACTAAAAAGAACAATTTTTGCTATAGGCTGGGGACGTACCAGTTGGAAGCGACAGAAGAGGAGAAAGACCTGGGTGTATTGGTTAATCGCATGAGGACTATGAGCTGCCAATGTGATGCAGCCATGAAAAAGGCTAATGCACTGCTAGGATGCATCAGATGAGGTCTTTCCAGTAGAGACAGGGAAGTGTAAGTACCATTACACAAGGCACCGGTGAGACCTCATCTGGAATTCCATGTGCAGTTCTGGTCCCCCATGTTTAAGAAAGATAAATTCAAACTGGAACAGGTGCAGAGAAGTGCTACTAGGAATGGAAACCCTACCTTATGAGAGGAGACTCAAAGAATTTGGCTTGTTTAGCCTAACCAAAAGAAGGCTGAGGGGAGATAGGATTGCTCTCTATAAATACATCAGAGGGATAACTACCAGGGAGGGCGAGGACTTATTTAAATTAAGCACCAATGTGGACACAAGAACAAATGGCTATAAACTGGCCATCAATAAGTTTAGGCTTGAAATTAGATGAAGGTTTCTAACCATCAGAGGAGTGAAGTTCTGGAACAGCCTTCCTAGGGGAGCAGAAGGGGCAAAACGCCTAACTGACTTCAAGACTGACCTTGATAAGTTTATGGAGGGGATGGTATGAGACTGCCTACAATGGCATTCGGCAATAGCCAATCTGTGACTGCTAGTAGCCAATATCACCAACGGCCGGTGATGGGACAGTAGATGGGGAGGGCTCTAAGTTACTACAGAGACTTCTTTCCCAGGTGTCTAGCTGGTGGTCTTGCCCACATGCTCAGGGTCTAACTGATCGCCATTTTGGGGGTCAGGAAGGAATTTTCCCCCGTGTGAGACTGGTAGAGGGTTTGTTTGTTTGTTTTTTGCCTCTCTCTGCAGCATTGGACATGGGTCACTTGCAGGTTTAAACTAGTGGTGGATTCTCTGTAACCTGAAGTTTTTAAATCATGATTTGAGGACTTCAGTACCTCAGGCAGAGGTTCTGGGTCTATTACAGGAGTGGGTGGGTGAGGTTCTGTGGCCTGCAACATACAGCAGGTCAGACTAGATGCTCCTGATGGTCCCTTTTGGCCTTAAAGTTTATGAGTCTATGCTCTGGATATCAGTGATCTCTGAAGGGAGAATTGCAGGACCCCAGAACTGATTTTTGTGAACTTTATTTGAATAAATGGTTGAGGATTAATGGTAATTGTATGCCATTGTTCTTCTGAACTGAAAATTTCTCCCTCAGCAGGTTCTGAAAAACTATTTTCTACTTCAGAGAACTCCAGGAGAAAACTGACCTCTTGCAAAATGGCTGCTGCTCACCCTAGTTCTAAAACGATTTGAGGCCTCAGGATCCTTGCAACCACATGGCCTATGATGCTGGCCTCCATCACTCACTTGTTAAAACTTCGAACAAGCTCCTTCATGCTTTCTCCCATGCTGCCCCCACACTTGGGAGGAGGTTGCCATAAATATCAACAAAACTACCTCCTCCTCCTCCTTCAAATCCCGCCTCAAAACTCTCCTTTACTGCAATGCCTAAAAACCCCTGTTTGTACAGTGCCTAGCACAATGGAGTCCTGGTCCATGACTGGGGTGCCTAGGTACTACCGGAATACACCTAATAGGATTCTTCCCTGAGGTACCGAGGGTTGTGAGGCAGCTCCTTACCACCTGCCCTTCGTGTGAGGAAGCCTCGTCTGTGCCTGTAGTGGGTCAGCTCCCCAGCTTGGCCACGGGCAACACAAACCCTCCCCTCACGGCCTCACAGGCCCCGCTGTCACTCTACAGGTTAGCGATAGGTACATCTCAACCCTAGAGCCCTTGAGTGTCTCCCTGGCACGTCTAGCCTCCGATCACTGGACACTCTCAGTATGCACAGATCTGCTGCTTCCAAAGAAACAGTGCACCCCAGCTACCAGTTACACCTCAGATCACCGCTCCACTCAACTCACAGCACTTAGAGATGTTCATAGTGAGATCCGGTATCAGTTCATTTACCAAAGCCCAGAGATTCAAGTAGTAGCAAGTAGAAGTATTGGCAACAAATGGTTACATATCAAATAAAATCATCACATGCATTCTAGAGCCTAGACTTAATTAACAAGCTGCTCTCAGGTCGAATAAAGAATTGCTCACCCAACACATTCCAATGCTTTTCAGCTGGGCAATCTGTGACCTTATTTCATGAGACAAACATGCTGTCACTTTATTTCCTTGGTAAAGGACCCAGGGTGTCCCTGGGCACCCCTAGGTCTATCAGAACAATCCTATGTCTTTATGCATCAACAGGACACCCTTCTGATGACTGGATCTTCCTGCAGATTCCCTGTCTTGTAGATTTTAAAATCTCTTCATCAGCAATTGGCTCAGTACGCTACCAGGCACACAGAGTGAGATATACAATTCAACATACAGAAATAACCAGACAGGGAGATAGGTGTCTGTTACCTCTTACCTGGGAGGTACAGTCCTGAGGATTGTTACCTCTGGCTATAAGCCTGAATCCCAGATCCTTAAGAACATAATTTTCAGTATAGACACATAACTCCCTAAATATTATCTGTAGATCATTTTGCAGTGATTATGACAGCTAGTGGACTATTAGCTCTCAGTAGAGACCTCACATGCCACCCTTTGGTATTCTGCAGAGATCTGATCCAGAGGATCCCTGTAAAACCCTCTGCCGTTTGGCACCAAAAGGTCCCTGGGTGACAGCTCACCCCCTACATTGATCCACAGGAGTCAGCTCAGACTCTCTTGCCTGGAGAGTGCATCTGCCACTACCTTTTCCTTGCCCTTAATAGGTACAATTTCTGTATCATATTCTTGAAGCTCTCTACTGCCACAGAGCAGTCTGGAGCAGGTACCTTTTGTTGTGGAGCGGGGGCTGTTAGAACCCTGAATTCTCTGCTGGACGGGGAAGCCCTTAGCTGCCGGGCTGCCCACACAGCCGCGTAACGTTCTTTTTCTATGACACAGTCATTTTGTTCACTGGGAGTCAGATTTTTATTTAAAAAAGCAACAGGATGCTTTTTATTGCCTTCACCAGCTGGCGTTAGCAAGGCCCCCAGACCTGTGTTACCGGCATCAGTGAACAGTTCAAATAGTTTCTCAAAGTCTGGACTGGCCAGAACAGGTTTCTCTGACAGCACCCACCAGCCAGAGCTGTTTGACGGCCCCCGGGGCTGGCCACTGACCAGCTGGTGGGAGGTGCTCGGGGGAGGAGGCAGAGAGTGTGCAGAAGGCAGGGGGGTGTTTTGGGAGAGGGGGCAGAGTGGGGGCAGGAAGAGGTGGAGCGAGGGCAGGGCCTCAGGGGAAGAGGCCAAGCGGGGGCTCATGGTGGAGCGGGAGTGGAGCATCCACTGGGAAAAACACAAGTCCATGGGCCAGCAGGAGGAGGGGATCCAGCTCCTCCATGTGCGCTGCGCTCTGCACGGGGGGGGCTGCGCCTGGCCCCCCACCGGGCAGCTCCTGCCCTGCAGCCAGAGGCCACGCGGTCGAGGCTGCACACGGGGGCCAGCACCAGCGAACACAGCAGGCCCACGTCGCGCACGGAGCAGCCCAGCACGGCGGTGACACTGCCGGCCGTGCGGATGAAGCACCAGGTGCCCGGGCCGTACTGCACAGGGGTGCGGAGCCCAGCAGTTGCAGGGCGCAGAAGGGGGCGCAGAGCATGACGGCAGCCGGGATCAGCAGTGGCACCCGACTGGTGGCTGATGTGGGTTTGGTAGAAGTCAGGGGGGCCCAGGGGAACCAGCACTCCAGGGCCATGGCCAGCAGCAGCAGCCTGGGGCAGCCCGAAGGCGGCCATGAGTAATGTGAAGAGCCGACACAGGCTGCCCAGCTCAACCCCCACCCGCCGCTGCTCCCCAGCCCAGGTCGCCGAGGCTCCAGTTGTGCGCGCAGGTGACCAGCACCATGGGGCAGAGCAGGCCCTTGCCCAGTGACCGACAGCCTGCTCACCCGCAGGGAGAAGGCAGGAGCCCCCTGCAGCTGGTGCTGGCCCAGCAGGAAGGTAGCGAGTTCCCCAGCAGCCCGGCACCGAAGAGCAGCAAGTTGGGCAGTGCCCACTGCCCGCCCTCGATGGTGTGGCTGCTCCAGCAGCAGTAGCCACCAGCTTCCGTGGGAGGCTGCAGGGAGAGCCTGGCTCGGCGTGTGGATCTCAGCGGAGGAGGGATGGCGAGAGCGGGGAGCGCGGTTCTGCCTTAGCGCGGCCTGGCGGGGACGGAGAGGTCTCCACAGAGGTATGGCAGCTCCGCATGGCATCGCTCGCTCCCCACCTGGTTGGACAGGGCTGCCAGCCCCAGGCCCTCGCCCGCACTCACCTCCGTTCTGGCAGCCCAGGCCTGCCAGCTAGTGGCACTCGGACGGCGCCCCCTGACCATGTCACCCACCCATAAGGCTGGCTCTGATTGTTATGATCTGACCATGAACTGCTGAAGAGAGCAACGTCATCTATGCAGGCTCTAGCAAAGTCCTGTGACCCCACTAACAACTGGTTAACAAGCCTCTGAAATGTGGCTCCTGCATTCATTAACCCAAATGGCAACACTTGACATTGATAAAGTCCCAAATCAGGTATGAAGGTGGATTTTTTTCTGTGCTTCCCTTTCTAAGGGGATTTGTCAGACCAGGCCTGCTCACTCAGCTGCCGTGACTCACCCTCCAGCAGCGACTCAGCCCTCAGACACACTGCAGCCGCCTGTCCCTGAGCAGGGCCCAGGTCAGATGAGCCCCAGACACAGGTATTTCACTGACCCTGCCTGAGCTACAAGTTAGTCTGTGCAACAGCATCACCCAGCAACAAACCCTCCTGCTGCCTCGCAATGTTGCCGCCTTCTTCCAGCCCACTCCGGCCTTGTCCATGCCCTGCTCTGGCCTTGCTCCAGCCCTGCTCCAGCTACTGACCCGCTCCATCCCTGCATCTTCCTCCTGACCCCCAGAACCCTGGGATGACTCCAGCCCGGCTTCGACCTTTGGCCTGCAGCTGGACTCTGACTACGCTACTGATTTGGCTTGTCCATGGACTCTGACCTCAGTTCTGACGCACAGCCTGTCCCCAGACCCCTGTTTCAGCGCTGCTCTCAGCCCGATCCCAGCCACCACTCCAAACACCGGGCCTGACTGCCTGGAGCCAGAGCCTGACACTTGATTAAATCCAAGGTGATCAGGAACTTTGCCCTGACTAAAGTGTCTAGCATGTCATAAATTCTGGACATAGGGAATATATCAGGAGCCATGACAGTGTTAAATTTTCTGCAGGTGCCGCAGGGCGGAGGCCCCCAGCGCCGCGGCCGGGGCTGGGCAAAGCGGCCCGAGCCGCCCAGGGACTGCGGCAGGGCGGCCAGAAGCAGCAGCAGCAGCGGGGACATAGAGGGCGGGGCGCTGCCGTGCAGGGCCCGCGTCCTGCTCTCCGGGGCTCCGCTCCCTCTGCGGCTGCCCTGCCCCGGCTCCTCAGCCCCCTGCCAGGGCGGTCCCCCGGCTCTGCCCTCCCGGGTCCCGGCCGGTCCTGGAGGCGGGAGCCCTGGCTGGAGGGACCCTGGGCTGAGGCAGAGGCTGCTTACCCTGACCCTGCCAGTGCCGGACCGACTGGAGGCGAGGGGGGAGCGGGCAGAGTCAGCACTGGTTGGGGGGAGCCTAGGGCTGGGGTGGAGGTCAGCCAAATTTTTTTTTGCCTGGGGCGGCAAAAAACCAAGAGCCGGCCCTGTAACTGGGACTGGGGCAGGATTGGATAACCAAAAATTCAGGTTTCAGAGTAGCAGCCATGTTACTCTGTATTCGCAAAAAGAAAAGGAGTACTTGTGGCACCTTAGAGACTAACCAATTTATTTGAGGATAAGTTTCCATGAGCTACATCCGATGAAGTGAGCTGTAGCTCACGAAAGCTTATGCTCAAATAAATTGGTTAGTCTCTAAGGTACCACAAGTCCTCCTTTTCTTTTTGCAAAAATTCAGATAATTCGGAGAATGGGAAAGTGTGAGGCTGCAGCGCCATCTAGTGGCCACAGGAGAGCTTGCCCACTTCTGTACCTGTGTGCAATGGTTGTTCGGTTAATATGGAGAGCAGGATAATGGAGGGTCAGATAAACAGGGTTCTACTGTATTGCAAACATACCATTCTCTCTGGGCTGCTTCGCTTTACGGAGGTTTTGCTGCACTATCCCCATCATGAATTTTAAATCCTCCCTGAACCTCTCCACATATTCAGCAACTGATTCCCCCTCTGCTTCTGTGCCACCCTCCAAGGAATCCCTGATGAGATCCAGAGACCTCTGACCTTTCTCCCATTCAGGAGGTCAAGTGGGGGTAAACCCTGTGGACTCTTGGGGCTCCACCCAGTAAGCAAATAGCAGCAAGGGTAACATAACATCCCAAGCACTTGATTTCTTGGTTGCATACGTTCTCAGCATTGATTTTAGTGTCCCATTGGTCATCTCAACTAAACCATTGGTTTCCGGGCGGTATGGGACAGATTTGAGCTGTTTTACCCCACACATCCTCCAAAATCACTCAATAGATGGGACATGAAATTCAACCCTGTTCTGGGATGATCTCATTTGGAAAGCCCACCCTGCTGAACATGGAGAATAGCGCCTCAGGAACTGCTTCAGTTTCCACATTAGACACAGCAATTGCCTCTGGATACCTGGTGGCAAAATCCATCCCCACAAATATAAATCTTTTGCCTCTCTGAGTTGACCTGTGATATGTAGAGCAACCCTGAAAATGCTTCTGTGATTACCAGTAAAGGATGCAAAGAAGATTTGTGGAGACCTACAGGCTTTTTATGCTTTTGACACAGGTCACACGTCCTGCAGTCTTCCTTTCCTTCATTTTGTATATTGAGCCAATGAAAATTTTTCCCAGGTGACCAGCAAAAGGACGATCGTGGGCTAGTAACATTAACTCTGCATGCTGCTGTGAGGGCACAATCAACTGTTTGTAGGACTCCCCAGGACTTCTGTTTTTTCCCAATTGGGGATCCCCTGTAAATCCTTCCCTTTTCTATAAAAAGCGTCCCCCTGTTCTCTCTCTCTGCGGCATTACTGTGGCTGGCCTCCCTTATGCTTTCCAGTGAGGGGTCACACTTTGCTCTGCAGCAAACTCCATTTGGCTTTTGCTTCCACTCAGAGCTCTCATATGTAAGAGAAGCGACTCCTTATTTCCCTCCTCTGGAGACACATCCCTACTTTCTCCCCTCTCAGCTCCTCTCCCTTCTCTGCATTTACCTCTGGAAACTTTGGGACATATTCCCTCTTGCCATGGGTCATAATATACGCAGTTGTGGGCAGTGATATTATGGCATTTCACACCAATACATCAGCTAGTAAATTTCTAAGAATCCCAACATTTAAGGTACTCCCTAAACCTTCCCTTCTAATTCAATGCAGGGTAAAGGAACCGTGGTTCTAAATTTCCCCAAGGCCAAGAGTTTTACCTCCTCCCCTGGGATTACATCACCCTCCTTAATCACATCCCTCCTGACTAGGGAAATCCCTGCTCCAGGGCGTCTCCACCCCAGCACAGGTTACCATTTCCCTTGGACTATTTAATAAACTTTTCGTGTTCCTGCAGGAGGTCAGGGCTGACAAAATTAACTAGATTCCCCCCTGGCAACACTGAAGTCTCTGACTCGAGGGTAGCTACATTTAGGGGGAAAGGAGTCCAGGAGAACTGGCTGTATTTTAAAGAATCCTTATTGAGGTTGCGGGAACAAACCATACTGATGTGTAGAAAGAATAGTAAATATGGCAGGCGACCAGCTTGGCTTAACAGTGAACTCCTTGCTGATCTTCAACACAAAAAAGAAGCTTACAAGAAGTGGAAGATTGGACAAATGACCAGGGAGGAGTATAAAAATATTGCTCAGGTATGCAGGAGTGAAATCAGGAAGGCCAAATCACACTTGGAGTTGCAGCTAGCAAGAGATGTTAAGAGTAACAAGAAGGGTTTCTTCAGGTATATTAGCAACAAGAAGAAAGTCAAGGAAAGTGTGGGCCCCTTACTGAATGGGGGAGGCAACCTAGTGACAGAGGATGTGGAAAAAGCTAATGTACTCAATGCTTTTCTTGCCTCTGTCTTCACGAACAAGGTCAGCATCCACGCTGCTGCACTGGGCAGCACAGCATGGGGAGGAGGTGACCAGCCCTCTGTGGAGAAAGAAGTGGTTCAGAACTATTTAGAAAAGCTGGACGAGCACAAGTTCATGGGGCTGGATGCGTTGCATCCGAGAGTGCTAAAGGAGCTGGCAGATGTGATTGCAGAGCCATTGGCCATTATCTTTGAAAACTCATGGTGATCAGGGGATGTCCCGGATGACTGGAACAAGGCTAATGTAGTGCCCATCTTTTAAAAAGTTTAGAAGGAGGATCCGGGGAGCTACAGGCCAGTCAGTCTCACCTCAGTTCCTGGAAAAATCATGGAGTAGGTCCTCAAGGAATCAATTCTGAAGCACTTAGAGGAGAGGAAAGTGATCAGGAACAGTCAGCATGGATTCACCAAGCGCAAGTCATGCCTGACTAACCTAACTGCCTTCTATGATGAGATAACTGGCTCTGTGGATGAGGGGAAAGCAGTGGACTTGTTATTCCTTGACTTTAGCAAAGCTTTTGATATGGTCTCCCACAGTATTCTTGCCAGCAAGTTAAAGAAGTATGGACTGGATGAATGGACTGTAAGGTGGATAGAAAGCTGGCTAGATAGTCGGGCTCAACAGGTAGTGATCAATGGCTCCATGTCTCGTTGGCCGCCGGTGTCAAGCGGAGTGCCCCAAGGGTCGGTCCTGGGGCCGGTTTTGTTCAATATCTTCATTAATGATCCGGAGGATGGCATGGACTGCACCCTCAGCAAGTTTGCAGATGACACTAAACTGGGAGGAGTGGTAGATACGCCAGAGGGTAGGGATAGGACACAAAGGGACCTAGACAAATTAGAGGATTGGGCCAAAAGAAATCTGATGAGGTTCAACAAGGACAAGTGCAGAGTCCTGCACTTAGGACGGAAGAATCCCATGCACCGCTACAGACTAGGGACCGAATGGCTAGGCAGCAGTTCTGCAGAAAAGGACCTAGGGGTTACAGTGGACAAGAAGCTGGATATGAGTCAACAGTGTGCCCTTGTTGCCAAGAAGGCTAATGGTACTTTGGGCTGTATAAGTAGGGGTATTGCCAGAGGATCGAGGGACGTGATCATTCCCCTCTATTCGACATTGGTGAGGCCTCATCTGGAGTACTGTGTCCAGTTTTGGGCCCCACACTACAAGAAGGATGTAGAAAAACTGGAAAGAGTCCAGTGGAGGGCAAAAAAAATCATTAGGGGGCTGGAGCACATGACTTATGAGGAGAGGCTGAGGGAACTGGGATTGTTTAGTCTGCAGAAGAGAAGAATGAGGGGGGATTTGATAGCTGCTTTCAACTACCTGAAAGGGGGTTCCAAAGAGGATGGATCTCGACTGTTCTCAGTGGTAGCAGATGACAAAACAAGGAGTAGTGGTCTCAAGTTGCAGTGGGGGAGGTTTAGGTTGGATATTAGGAAAAACTTTTTCACTAGGAGGGTGGTGAAGCACTGGAATGGGTTACCTAGGGAGGTGGTGGAATCTCCTTTCCTAGAGGTTTTTGAGGTCAGTCTTCACAAAGCCCTGGCTGGGATGATTTAGTTGGGATTGGTCCTGCTTTGAGCAGGGGGTTGGACTAGATGACCTCCTGCGGTCCCTTCCAACCCTGATATTCTGTGATTCTATGACTGGATAGCTCAGGAATTGTATTTGAACTCACCATACTAAGGGCAGTGTTTCTTCATGCGTTCAAGGGATGCACATAAGAAACACTATTCTGGGCCATCCCTTTGGGCTGGGGTCCGATAATGAGGGTTACCAGGAGGTGACTGGTACTGGGCTGGTGGGAACTTATTCCCCCCTCCTTTTTCCCAGGAACAAATCGGGGACCCCCTTTGACGCCAGGCTTTTGCCCTTCCCTTTGGGACCGGAACACTATAAATGGTCTCGTTGGCTTGTATCAGTCAGCTGCATCATCTGCCTTTTCCACAGTTACTGGGATTTTCCCACACCGCTGTCCTCACCTCATCAGAGCAGACACCAAAGAACTGCTTCTGAGCAATTGGATCGACCAACTGATCGTACGTTTCTGCCCCTTTCCTTTTGATCCATTTTCTCAAAAATAATCCCCCATTTTATGAACATATTCCCTGTGATTTATCAAGGTTTTTGAGGTTTCTAAACTTTAGGTGAGATGCCTCTGGAATAATTTGAAACATTTTAAACACAGTTCCCTTATACCAAGTGTCTCTGTCTACCAGAAGCAAAGGACGCCACCATCTCTTCTAAGGCAGCCTAGCTTCGCTCTCTGTGAACAGGGGAGATGAAGGCCTTTTTAGAAGAGGGCAATTCTTTCTGAGATTCTATGCTCATCTCACAGACAGAGGTTTAGTTATAAAAATCATTGCCAAAAATGCAACATATTAATCCTAGAAACAGTATGAGGTCACCTTAACAGGCAGGGCAGGACAAAGGAGACATGGGGATGGAGCGAGGAGTGAGGGGGAAATTGCATCTCTCGATATTGAAATAATAGTTTACCCACTATTCCAGCCTAAGTTTCCAACCCTGCTTTGGATGTTATGTTGAACATCGTATTTAATTAAAGACAAAATACAAGTTAACCATATAATCTCTATTGAGGAGACTGTAACTCCCCGTGCCCCCTCTTGTCCCTCTATTCCCTCCTCCCCCTCCTCTCCCTTCCCATCTCCCCTCCCCTCCCTCTGCTCCCTGTATTCCCTGCTCCCCTCCCAATGCTTCCTCCTCTCTTCTGTTTCCGCTTTCCTTGTGCCCCCGCCCTTCCCTGTATTCCCTCTTCCACCTGATCATGCCTCCTCCCCTCCCCCTATTCCCTGCTGTCCCTCCCTGTGCAAACACTGAGAGCATTAAAATCCAACAAGTGCGTCTCTCTTCACCCCTCTCCCAGGCTGTCTTGTGGGCACCAAGTCCATGGTGGGATGGGGCTGCTCTAAGATGGAGGGGCCTGGGCTCTGGCAGGGCAGGGGAAAGCACTGTGGGCAAAGGGTCATTCTGAGACTCTGACACTGTGTTTAGTACCAGGGGTGTCAGCTCCTACCAGGTTCACTGCAGCCCAGGGCTTCTCCAGCTGGGGGTCACGACTCCCAGTCCTACCATGGTGATCAGTGGGGAAGGGTCAATGGGATGGTTATAGGGGAGATCCCCTCTGCTGGGGTGATGAGTAGGGACACAGAGACAGGAAGGTCGATACGGGAGCCAGCCTGGGGCTGGAGGCAATGAGCAGGGCCCCAGCGTGTACCCGGCCTCTCCTAGTTCTGCCTTCGCATCCCCCTGCTAATGACACACTCCCAGCCCAGGCCCAGCTACGTACCTCTGACAAATATAATGGTTCTTCCTAGAAGGCAAAAGAAGAGAAAAAGGACACAGTGATATCCACAGTAACAACTGCAAGAACAGCAGCCTCTGGATCACCCCCTGCCTCTATTCATTGCATCCCTTCTCCCCAGCCTCCGCATCGACCCTCCCTCTATCCACTCTTCCCCAAATAACTTCCCCGCTCCCTATTTCCTCCTGTCCCTCTCTGTGCCCCCTTCTCTTCCTCCGTTCCCTCCGCCCTCTCCCTGTGCCCCCTCCCGTTCCTGGGATGCCTCCTGCCCCCTCCATGATGCCTCCCCTCCCTCTGTTTCCTCCTTCTTAATTCCATGGCCTCTCCCCTCTCTATATGGTATCCTCCCGCTCCCTGTGTCCCCCACCTCCACCCTAATCCCTCCTCCCCCTTCCTGTGTCTCCTCTCTTCCCTCCTGCCCCGTCCCAGAACCCGCCTCCTTCTATTCCCTCTCCCTGTAAGCCCTCCCTTACCTCTCTTCTCTCCTGCCCCTCCCGTGCCCCCTCCCATCCTGCTATTCCCTCCTACCTCTGCCCCTGTCCCCGCTCTCACTCTATTCCTTCTTTCCCCTCCCACAGAACACTCCCCTCCCTCCATTCCCTCCTCCCTCTCCCTGAGCTCTCTCCCCGACATCGATTTCCTCATCGCCCTCTTCTCTCATTCTTCCTTCCTACTCCTACCCCTGCACCCTGTCCTCCATCTATTGCCTGCTCCCCCTCCCCGTGCCCCCTCTTGTTCCTCCATTCCCTCTTGCCCCTCTGTGGCACTCTCCGCTCCCTCCTCTCTGTTCCCATATCCTCCTCCCTCCATTTCCTCCTCCCCGTGCCCCCCCACTGTATTCCATCCTCCCCACTCTATGTTTCCTCCTCTCCTTCTGTTTCCTCTTCCCTTTCCCTGTGTCCCCTCCCTTCCCTGTATTCCCTCTTCCACAGGCCCTTTCCCCCTCCCCTCCCTCTGCCCCCTCCTCCCCCTCCCCCTGCAAACATTGACAACATTAAAATCCAACAAGTGCATCTCTCTTCACCCCTCCCCAGCCTGTCCTGCAGGCCCATGGTGGGGTGGGGGTGCTGGAGGGGCCGGGGCTCGGGCAAGGCAGGGGGAAGCACAGTAGGTGAAGGTTCATAGAGAGACAATAACAATGTGTTTAGTACCAGGGTGTAATCTCCCACCAGTCTCACTCCAGGGTTTCTCCAGCTATGGGTGATGACAAGCCCCAGTCCTGCCACAATGATTAGTGTGGAGGGATTCCAGCTGGCTGCTCTGGGGAATGGTTGGTGGGAGGGTTATAAGGGAGATCCCCCTCCGCTGGGGCGATGAGTAGGGACAGAGACAGGAAGGTCGACAGGGGAGCCAGCCTGAGGCTAGAGGAAATGAGCAGGGTCCAAGAGTGTACCTGGCCCTCTCCTAATTCTGCCTGCGCATCCCCTCTGTTGAATGACACAATCCCAGCCCACGCCCAGCTATGTACCACTGACGTCCCTTGAGATGATGGTTCTCCCTTCAAGGCAAACGAAGGGACACAGGACACAATTATACCCACAGAAACAACTGCAACAACTGCGGACCCCGGACCACTACCTGCCTCTATTCATTGCACCCCTTCTCCCAGCCTCCCCATCGACCCTTCCTGGGCACTTTTAGGTCTATTAGAACAATCCTATGTTTTTATTCATAAACAGGACACCCCTCCTGATGACTGCGTCTTCCTGTAGATTTCCTCTCTTGTAGATTTCACAATCTCTTAGTTGGAACCTGGCTCCGTATGCCAATACGCACACGGTGTGAGGTATAGAATGCAACCTACAGAAATGGCCAGACAGGAAGACAGGTGTCTGTTAGTTCCTGCCTGGGGGGTACATTCCTGTGATATGTTACCTCCTGGCAACCTGCCTTAATCCCAAATCCTCAAGAACATAATTTTCAGACTAGATACATAACTCCCTAACTATTATCCCTACCTACATTGGCAGTGATGATTATGGCTAGACGGCCACCGGCTGTCGGTAACAGACCTCACATGACACCCTTTGGTGAACGATAATGCAGAGATCTGACCCAGGGGATCCCTGTAAAACCCTCTGCACGCCCTGTGCCCTCCGTCATTTGGCACCAAAAGCTTCCTGAGTCACACCTCTCACTCTACATTGATGCAGTGGGGTCAGCCACTGGCTGATCCGCATGAGTTGGCTCAGAACCCTCTTTCCTGGTGTCATATTCTTCAAGCTCCCCACTCCAGCGTCGCAGTCTAGAGTCGGGACCTTTGTTCTGGAGCGGGGGCTGTTAGACCCCTGAATTCTCTGCTGAACGGGGGAGGCCTTAGGTGCCGGGCTGCCCACACAGCCGCATAACGTTCTTTGTCTGCGACACAGTCATTGTGTTCACTGGGCGTCAGGTTTTTTTAACTAAAGCAACAGGATGCTTTTTATTGCCTTCACCAGCTGGCGTTAGCAGGGCCCCCAGACAGGCTACCTGCATCAGTGAACAGAGCAAATAGTTTGTCCAAGTCTGGACTGGCCAGAACAGGTTTCCCAGACAGAACCCACCAGCCAGAGCTGTTTGACGGCCTCTGGGGCTGGCCACTGAGCGGCTGGTGAGAGGTGCTCGGGTGAGGAGGCAGACAGAGTGTGCAGCGGGGGGGTGGGGGTGTTGTATTGGGAGGTGGGGTGGAGAGAAGCAAGTAGTGGGTGGCCTGGGGGTCTTGGGTGAGGGGGCAGAGTGGGGGCGGGAAGAGGTGGAGCGAGGGCGGGGCCTCATGGTGGAGCAGGAGTGGATCATCCAATGGGAAAAACCCAAGTCCGTGGGCCAGCAGGGGGAGGGGATCCAGCTCCTCCATGTGCTCCGCGCTCTGCACGGGGGGGCGCTGCACCCTGGCCTCCCACAGGGCAGCTCCTGCCCTGCAGCCAGGGACCATGCAATGGAGGTGGCGCAGGGGGGCCAGCACCAGCGAACACAGCAGGCCCATGTCGCGCACGGAGCAGCCCAGCGCGGCGGGACACTGCCGGCCATGCGGGTGAAGCACCAGGTGCCCGGGCCGTACTGCACAGGGGTGCGGAGCCCAGCACTGGCAGGGCGCAGAAGGGGGCACAGAGCTGTGGCTGTCTGGGGAGGGAGTTAAACTGTGCGTTGGGAGGAGACAAATACCCCTCTGTGTCCGTGACTGACCCCGTCCCTCCTGGGCCCCAGGGGAAGAGGGGACAGTGGGAGATTGGGGAGGAGAGGCAGAGAGTGACGCTGCCTCCCATTTACCACAAATCCCCCTCCCCACATATATGTCCCTGCAGGCTGCAGACCCATTGTGGGGTGGGGGCGCTGGAGGGGCCGGGGCTCTGGCAGGGCAGGGAAAGCACAGCAGCCAAAGTTTCGTTCAGGGACGCTGACAATGTGCTTAGTGCCAGGGGAGTGAGCTCCCACCAGGCTCACTGCAGCTCAGGGCTTCTCCTGCTGGGGGTCACGACCCCCAGTTCTGCCATGGTGTTCAGTGGGGGAGAGGTCCCAACTGGCTGGTCTGGGGAATGGTCGCCGGGACAGTTATGGGGGAGATCCCCTGTGGTGGGCTGATGAGTAGGGATACGGAGAGAGGGAGGCTGGGCCTCTCCTAGTTCTTTCTCCCCATTCCCACGCTAATGACACAATCCCAGCACAGCTACGTACCAGTGTGCTTGTCGCCGCAGTCTCTGAGTCCTACAAGGCAAAAGAAGGGACACAGGACAGAGTTATACCCACAACAGCAACCACAACAACACACTGACTTTCTGACTATGCCCTGCCTCTATTCATTGTATCCCTTCCCACACGAATCCTCTATTCCCTCCTCCTCCCTCCCGATACCCCCTTCCCTCCCACCAGTACCCCCCGCCCCCGGCTCCATCCTTTGCGGTTTCTGCAGGGGGTGGCTATGGGTTGAGTCTTTCCCCTGCTTCTGGGAAATCCAGGCGTTAGCGATGTCTGCACTAAGACAGGAAGAGCCTTGTAGGAAATAATATTGATCATCTGGATAATGTCTCCTCCTCCCCTCTCCCTCTCATACATGTTTCCCCCTCTTCCCTCCCCCTCAGACCCTGCTGCTTCCATCTGTTCTGCAGGCCCTGGCTGGGCATTGCCAGACCTTACCGTGTTTGGGGTGTGCTAAGTGCAACCTGGACTGTGCGTTCACTGGGTTTAGCTACGGTTACACGTCCACCACGACAGGGGCACAGCTGCAGTGGTGCAGCGACACGACTGGAGCACGTCAGAGCAGCCGCTCACGACAGGGGCTCGCCTGTCACTCTAGTTAATCCACCTACCCGAGAGGCGGTATGTGGGGTGACAGAAGAATTCTCCCCTCAACCGAGCACTGTCTACACTAGTTGTCATGGCACAAGGTACCAACATCCCGCCTAAGATCTATGTCAGTAATGAAGCTCTGGAGAACGTGGATCCCTCCTGCTATCATGGCACAATTCTTACCCACTCACATAACCTTGATAGGAGACTTGATGCTGTCATTGGCAAAGCTTCTGTCACCTTTGGCAAACTTACCTCACGTGTTTGGAACAACAAACTGCTAACCCCAGAGGTGCTGACTTTCTAATGTGCCAGGGGGTGCTTCACCCCCTGCTCTGCCCCAGGCCCCACCCCTGTTCCACCCCTTCCCCCAACGCCCCACCCCCACCCTGCCTCTTCGTGCCCCAGCTCCGCCCCGCCCTGCCTCTTCCCGCCCCGTTCTGACATGTCCCCCAAGCGCACTCCGCCCTCGCTTGTCCCCCCTCCCCCCCACAGCGCCTCCTGCATGCTGCTGAAGAGCTGATCACCAGCACACAGGAGGCGCTGGGGGGAGGGGTGGGAGATATGCTGATCAGGGGGGCTGCTGGCGGGCGGGAGGCGCTGGGGCGAGGAGCTGATCGGGGGGGCTGCCGGCGGGCTGGGGCGAGGAGCTGATCGGGGGGCTGCTGGTGGGTGCTGAGCCCTAGAGCACCCACAGAGTCGGCACCTATGGCTAACCCTGTGTAACAGGCTTGTGTCCTTAGTACCCTCCTTTCCGGCTGTGAAAGCTGGGTCACATACTCCAAGCAGGAGGGGAGATTGAACAGTTCCCTCCTCCGCTGTCTTGGAAAAATTCTTGGAGTCACTTGGGACCAAGGCATCACCAATAACAAGATCCTTGAGAGTCCCACTGTCTATGCAGACTATGCTAGACGCTCGCAGGCTGCGCTGTTTGGGACACATGACGCGCATGCCTCAAGATCATCTGCCGAAGGCCGTGCTCTGTGGCCAACGTAAGAACAGCCCGTGACGCAGAGGAAGGGTAAAGCTCCGATACAGAGACAAGGGTCAAGCAAGTGTTCAAGAAATTCAGGATTCCCACTGGCAACTGGGAGAACTCTGCCCACAACCGCTCAGCTGGGAGAAGCTGGGTTCAGACTGGTGGAATCACCATGGAGAGCCATCAGAGAGCCCAGGCTGAGGCTCACAGGCAAGGCAGGGAGCAGAGTGGGCTCCAACCTCCAGCTGGTGAGAAGACCTGTAGCCACTGGGGGAAGGTTTGCCACTTGCGGCATCTGGCTCTTTTCCCCATACCATTGCTAAGCACCACTGGTGGACCGACTTTGTCGCGGCTCCTTTCATCTGTCAAGATGTTTGATGGCCCTATACCATATGTGCTGTAGTTCATATCTGATTGTGTAGGTCTGGTATATAAATGCAGCTGGGAATACTCAGGGGTGATGGCCACCCTCTCCCCTGCAGAGGGAAATGGACCTGGATATAATCTGATAGGGAACCATCACAAATGCTAATTGGATTGTACCTGGGTCAGACACAGCAGGAAGGAGAGTGACCCCAGATAAAACCTGGCAAAGCTGATCATGGTGGAGGGATTGGTTCTCCTTACAGGGAATATGGGACACCCAAAGAAAGTGATGGCATATTTTAAACATATTTCCCCACAGATGTGGAGCCAGAGAAAGACAGAGGCAGGAATAAGGGAAGGAGCTCAACCTCCCGCCTCTCCATTGGCTATGGTAGCATTGCAGGGGATATAGAAATGTATGTGTTGTGAAAGGATCACTCACCAATTGTTCCAAAGTCAGAATATAATTTTGTGGGTTGGTTTTTTTTTTAAAGAAAAGCTCTTGGTTAATGGGATTAAACGGGGGGGGGGGGGGGGGGGGGGAGATAATATCCATCCAAGAATAGTCAAGGAACTGGCACATGAAATTGCAAGCCCAAAAGCAAGGATTTGTAATGAATCTGCTGTACACATGCAGGTTGGGCCCTGGGTCTGGAGAATTGCTAATATAGTTCTTATTTTTATGAAAGGGGGGAAAAAAAGTCAACCTGGAAACTACAAGCCTGTTAGTTTGACCTCTGTTGTATCTAAGGTACTGGAACAAATTTGGAAAGAGAAAGTGGTTAAGGACATAGAGATACATGGTAGTTCGGATAAAGTACAACATGGTTTTACAAAAGGTAGATCGTGCAGGTCCAACCTGATTTTCTTCTTTGAGAAGATAACTGATTTTTCAGACAAAGGAAAAGCAGTAGATCTAATCAACCTGGATTTCAATAAGGCATTAGATACAGTTCCACATGGGGAATTATTAATTAAATTGGAGAAGATGGGGATTAATAGGAGAATAGAAAGGTGGATAAGGATCTGGTTAAAGGGGAGGCTACTACGGGCCATGCTGAATGGTGAACGATCAGGCTGCAGGGAGGTTACTAGAGGTGTTCCTCGGGGATCAGTCTTGGGATCAATCTTATTTAGCATTTTTATTCCTGACCTTGGCACAGAAAGTGGGAGTGTGCTAATAAAATTTGCGGATGACACAAAGTTGGAGAATATTGCCAGTACGGAGGAGGACCGGAATATCATATAAGGACATCTGGAGGACCTTGAAAACAGGAGTAATAGAAACGGGATGAAAATTAATAGTGTGAATTGCAACATCATGCATTTAAGGACTAAGAAGAACAATTTTTGCTATATGCTGGGGACGTACTAGTTGGAAGCGACAGAAGAGGAGAAAGACCTGGGAGTCTTTCTGTGAGACAGCTCCTTACCACCTGCCCTTAGTGTGAGGAAGCCTCGTCCGTGCCTGTAGTGGGTCAGCTCCCCAGCTTGGCCACAGGCAACACAAGCCCTCCGCTCACGGCCTCACAGGCCCCGCTGTCACTCTACAGGTTAGCGATAGGTACATCTCAACCCTAGAGCCCTTGAGTGTCTCCCTGGCACGTCTAGCCTCTGATCACTGGACACTCTCAGTATGCACAGATCTGCTGCTTCCAAAGAAATAGTGCACACCAGCTTCCCAGTTACACCTCAGATCATCACTCTACCCAACTCACAGCACTTAGAGATGTTCATAGTGAGATCCGGTATCAGTTCATTTACCAAAGCACAGAGATTCAAGTCATAGCAAATAGAAGTATTGGCAACAAATGGTTACATATCAAATAAAATCATCACATGCATTCTGGAGCCTAGACTTAATTAACAAGCTGCTCTCATGTCTAATAAAGAATTGCTCACCCAAGACATTCCAGTGCTTTTCTGCCAGGCAATCTGTGACCTTATTTCATGAGACAAACATGCTGTCACTTTATTTCTTGGTAAGGGACCCAGGGTGTCCCTGGGCACCCCTAGGTCTATCAGCACAATCCTATGGCTTTATGCAACAACAGGACACCCCCCTCCTGATTGGTTCTTCCTGTAGATTTCCTGTCTTGTAGATTTTAAAATCTCTTCATCAGCAATTGGCTCAGAATGCTAATAGGCACACAGGGTGAGGTACACAATGCAACATACACAAAGAACCAGACAGGGAGAGAGGTGTCTGTTACCTCTTACCTGGGAGGTACAGTGCTGAGGATTGTTACCTCTGGCTACCTGCCTGAATCCCAGATCCTTAAGAATATAATTTTCAGTATAGACACATAACTCCCTAAATATTATCTGTAGATCATTTTGCAGTGATTATGACAGCTAGTGGACTATTAGCTCTCGGTAGAGACCTCACATGCCACCCTTTGGTATTCTGCAGAGATCTGATCCAGAGGATCCCTGTAAAACCCTCTGCCGTTTGGCACCAAAGGTCCCTGGGTGACAGCTCACCCCCTACATTGATCCACAGGAGTCAGCTCAGACTCTCTTGCCTGGAGAGTGCATCTGCCACTACCTTTTCCTTGCCCTTAATAGGTACAATTTCTGTATCATATTCTTGAAGCTCTCTACTGCCACAGAGCAGTCTGGAGCAGGTACCTTTTGTTGTGGAGCGGGGGCTGTTAGAACCCTGAATTCTCTGCTGGACGGGGAAGCCCTTAGCTGCCGGGCTGCCCACACAGCCGCGTAACGTTCTTTTTCTATGACACAGTCATTTTGTTCACTGGGAGTCAGATTTTTATTTAAAAAAGCAACAGGATGCTTTTTATTGCCTTCACCAGCTGGCGTTAGCAAGGCCCCCAGACCTGTGTTACCGGCATCAGTGAACAGTTCAAATAGTTTCTCAAAGTCTGGACTGGCCAGAACAGGTTTCTCTGACAGCACCCACCAGCCAGAGCTGTTTGACGGCCCCCGGGGCTGGCCACTGACCGGCTGGTGGGAGGTGCTCGGGGGAGGAGGCAGAGAGTGTGCAGAAGGCAGGGGGGTGTTTTGGGAGAGGGGGCAGAGTGGGGGCAGGAAGAGGTGGAGCGAGGGCAGGGCCTCAGGGGAAGAGGCCAAGCGGGGGCTCATGGTGGAGCGGGAGTGGAGCATCCACCGGGAAAAACACAAGTCCATGGGCCAGCAGGAGGAGGGGATCCAGCTCCTCCATGTGCGCTGCGTTCTGCACGGGGGGGGCTGCGCCTGGCCCCCCACCGGGCAGCTCCTGCCCTGCAGCCAGGGTTCACGCGGTCGAGGCTGCGCACGGGGGCCAGCACCAGTGAACACAGCAGGCCCACGTCGCGCACGGAGCAGCCCAGCACGGCGGTGACACTGCCGGCCGTGCGGATGAAGCACCAGGTGCCCAGGCTGTACTGCACAGGGGTGCGGAGCCCAGCAGAGCACGATGGCAGCCGGGACCAGCAGTGGCCCGGGCGAGCGGTGGCTGATGTGGGGCTGGTAGAAGTAGGGGAGGCCCAGGAGAACCAGCACTCCAGGGCCATGGCCAGCAGCAGCAGCCTGGGGCAGCCCGAGGAAGGCCGTGAGGAAGGTGAAGAGCCGACACAGGCCGCCCAGCTCAACCCCCACCCGCCGCTGCTCCCCAGCCCAGGTCGCTGAGGCTCCAGTTGTGAGATTCAGATAATCTGGAGAATGGGAAAGTGTGAGGCTGCAGCGCCATCTAGTGGCCACAGGAGGGATTGCCCACTTCTGGACCTGTGTGCGCTGGTTGTCTGGTTAATATGGAGAGCAGGATAGTGGAGGGCCAGATAAACAGGGTTCTACTGTATTGCAAACATTGCAAACTCTGGGCTGCTTGGCTTTAGGGAGATTTTGCTGCACTATCCCCATCAGAGATTTCAAATCCTCCCTGATTTTCTGCATATATTCAGTGACTGATTCCCCCTCTGCTTCAGTGCCACCCTCCCAGGAATCCCCAGTGAGATCCAGGGAATCAGGGACCTCTGACCATTCTCCCATGCAGAAGGTCAAATGGGATGAACCCTATGAACTCTTGGGGCATCTCCCAGTAAGCAAATTATAGAGAGGGTAGCATAACATCCCAGGCACTTGTTTTCTTGGTTGCATGTGCTCTCAGCATTGATTTTAGGTTCACACTGAACCTCACAACTACAGCATTGGTTTCTGGGTGGTAGGGGCAGATTTGAACTGTTTTACCCCACACATCCTCCATAATCACACAATAGCTGGGACATGAAATTCAACCCTGTTCTGATTAATCTCTTTTGGAAAGCCCACCCTGCTGAACATGGAGAACAGCGCCTCAGAAACGCTTTCAGTTTCCACGTTAGACAGAGGAATTACTTCTGGATACCTGGTGGCACAAACTACCTCCACCAATGCAAATCTTCTTCCTCTCTGAGTTGTCCTGGGTAAGGGCCCCGTGATATCTAGAGCGACCCTGAACATGCTGCTTTGATCACCAGGAAAGGATGCAAAGGAGACGTGTGGAGACCTACAGGCTTTTTCTGCAGAATTCCTTTCCTTCATTTTGTATATTGGGAAAATGGAAATTTTCCTTTAGCCTGTCAAACGTCCTCAGTTCCCAGGTGATCAGCAAAAGGACAGTCATGGGCTTGTGACATTAACTCTGCCTGCTGCTGTCAGGGCACAATCAGCTGTTTGTAGGACTCCTCAGGACTTCTGTTTTTCCCAACCGGGGATCCCTGTAAATCCTTCCCTCTCCTATAAAGAGCCTCCCCCTCTTCTCTCTCTCTGGGGCACTACTGTGGCTGGCCTCCCTTCTGCTTTCCAGGGAGGGGTCGCACTTTGCTCTGCAGCAAACTCCATTTGGCTTTTGCTTGCACCGAGAGCTCTCTCAGGTAAGGGGAGTGAATCCCCATTCCCCTCCCCTGGAGACACATCCCTACTTTCTACTGATAGGGGTGCAGGGGTCTTTTCTCTCCTCTCAGCTGCCTCTCTCTCCTCTGGGTTTATCTCTGGGAGCCTTGGGACATATTCCCTCTTGCCATGGGTCACAATACTCACAGCTTTGGGCAGTGATATTATGGCATTTCCCACCAATACATCCACTGGTAAATTATTAAGAACCCCCACATTTAAGGAGCCCCCTAAACCTTCCCCTCTAATTGAATGTGGGCTAAAGGAACCGTGGTTCTAATTTTCACAAGGCCAGGAGATTTACTTCCTCCTCTCCTAGAATTATATCATCCTCATTAATCACACCCCTCCTGACTACAGGAATCCCTGCTTCAGTGCCTCTCCACCCCAGCCCAGGTTACCATTTCCCTTGGCCTGTTCAATCAACACTTTGTGTTCCTGCAGGAGGTCAGGGCTGACAAAATTAGCTAAATCCCCCTATGGCACCACTGAAGTCTCTGACTCGAGGGTAGCTATGTTAACCTGGATGGATCAGGGATTATATTTGGACTGGCCATACTTAGGGCATTGTTTCTTCATGTGATCAAGGGATGCACATAAGAGACATTATTTTGTGCCGTCCCTTTGGGCTGGGGTCTGTTAATAGGGTTGCCAGGAGGTGACTGGTACTGGGCTAGTGGGTGCTTAGTCCCCCCACCTCCGTTTCCCAGGAACAAACCGCCCCCCTCCTTTCATGCCAGGCTTTTGCTCTCCTCTTTGGGACCTGCGCACTCTAAATGGGGGAGGGGACCCAGGTGGCTGCTCTGGGGAAGTGCTGTGGGAGAGTTATAGGGGAGATCCCCCCTGCTGGAGCGATGAGTAGGGACAGAGACAGGAGGGTAGATACGGGAGCCAGCCTGGGGCTGGAGGCAGTGAGCAGGGCCCCAGCGTGTACCTGGCTTCTCCTAATTCTGCATTTGCATCCCCCTGCTAATGACACAATCCCAACCCAGGCCCAGCTATGTACAGGTGACATCTGCCATTGAGATGCTAATTCTCCCTACAAGGCAACAGAAGGGACACAGACACAATTACACTCCCAGTAACAACTGCAACTCTGAAAACTGCAACAACAGCGGCGTCTGAACCACCCCCTTTCTCTATTCATTGCACCCCAGCCCCCTCTTCAACCCTCCCTCCATCCTCTCCCACTGCACCCTCCCATTCCTGTATCCCTCCTGCCCCCTCCACGATGCAGCCCCTCCGTCTGTTTCTTCCTCCTTACCTCCATGTCCTCTCCCCTCTCTGTATTATCTCCTTCCTCTCTCCGTGCCCCATCCCATCCCTCTATTCACTCTGCCCCCTCCCCATGCCTCTCCCATCGCTCTATTCCCTCCTTCTGCTCCCTGTGCCTCCTCCCATCCCTATATTACCCCCTGACTCTTCCTGGGCTACCACCCCATGCTCTATCCCCTTTTCCCTTTCCCCAGGCCCCCTCCCTCACCTCTGTTCCCTCCTGCCCAGTGCTTAATTGTGCCAGGGCTTGCTGGGACTGAGCCCCAACACCTCTGGGCTTGGCAGCTCAGAGCCCCGGCAGTGCTGGGCTTGCTGCATGAGTTATGAAAGTAAAAAAATTGCTTCAGTCCTGGAATCTAATTACTTGAGCTCTGGCACCTCTTTCCGTACAAATTAAACACTGCTCCTGCCCCTCACCTGTCCCCTCCCCTCCTTCTATTCCCTCTTTCCCCTCCCCCTGCGCACTGCCCTGCCTTTATTCCCTGCTCTCTTATCCCTCTATTGCCTCCCGCCCCTCTCTTCCCCCCTCTCCCTTCCCATATCCCATAATGCAGCTGGGAATACAGGGGTGATGGCCACCCTCTTCCCTACAGAGGGAAATAGGTCTGGGTATTATCTGATAGGGAGCCATCGCAAATGCTAATTTAATTGTGCCTTGGCCAGACAGAGCGGAACACATTTAAAGTCAGCTTCCACCCCAGACACAAGCCAGAGAAGGAGAGAGGCAGGAGTAAGGGAAGGAGCTCAGACTGTGTGGGGCTCCACTGGCCATGATAGCACTGTGTGTGAGAGAGAAATGCACGTAGGATTGAAGGATCACACTCTAATAGTTTGTTTCCTCTACTGGGCATTCACTGTCCCCTGAGTTATTGTATCTGTATCACGAGAAATAATTGTATATTCTATTTCATACGTAAAATGGCGTTAAGGATGCAAAGTGAAGCTGTCTAAAGCTAGGAAATGCCAGCTTCACAAGTGCCCATGTAACCTTAATCCAGAGCCTTATGCCTCCGTTCTTTCACTGAGTGAGGCAGGGGCCTGCGGAAACACTAGTATGTGATCACACAATTAGAGACTGAGGCACAATGCCGACACTCACAGAAATCTGTAATGCTGGCATTTCCTGAATTTCAAGTTTGACTTTGCAAATTTAACCTTCTTTTAACGTCTGTGTGTTAAATTGCCTTTTGTTTTTGAATGGAAAAATGATGTCCAACTGGAACAACCCCCATCACGCATCATCTGCAGGCATAGGCACCGACTCCATGGGTGCTCTGGGGCTGGAGCACCCACGGGGAAAAATTAGTGGGTGCTTAGCATCCACCGGCAGCTGAGCTTCCCCTGCCCCCTCCTCGTCTCCTCCTCCCACGAGCGTGCCATGTCCCCGCTCCTTCCCCTCCCTCCCAGCGCTTCCCGCTGCCCCGCCACCTAACAGCTGTTTGGCTGCACTTTAGACTTCCTGGGAGGAAGGGAGAGGAGCGGGGACGCGGCGCGCTCAGGGGAGGAGGCGGAGAAGAGGCGGAGCAGGGGCGGGGACTTAGGGGAAGGGGATGGAATGGGGGCAGGGATTTTGGGGAAGGGGTAGAATGGGGCGGGGTGAGGGCTTTTTCTACCTCTTTCGCTGCCTCTATATCGAGTTGTTTTAATTCGACCAGTCTCTGGTGTTCATTTTCTTTCTCTTCTGCTTCCAGTCTGGCTAACTCCAGTTTCCAGGGAGCAGTATGACTGCTCAGAGCTCCGGTACGAAACTGTAGAAAAACCTGAGTGTCTCTGGATTAAGTTTAGAAGTGTGAGTAACAAGAGTGATGTAGTGGTGGGAGTCTGCTATAGACCACCGGACCAGGGGGATGAGGTGGATGAGGCTTTCTTCCGGCAGCTCACGGAAGCTACTAGATCGCACGCCCTGATTCTCATGGGTGACTTTAATTTTCCTGATATCTGCTGGGAGAGCAATACAGCAGTGCATAGACAATCCAGGAAGTTTTTGGAAAGCGTAGGGGACAATTTCCTGGCGCAAGTGCTAGAGGAGCCAACTAGGGGGGGCGCTTTTCTTGACCTGCTGCTCACAAACTGGATAGAATTAGTGGGGGAAGCAAAAGTGGATGGGAATCTGGGAGGCAGTGACCATGAGTTGGTTGAGTTCAGGATCCTGACGCAGGGAAGAAAGGTAAGCAGCAGGATACGGACCCTGGACTTCAGGAAAGCAGACTTCGAATCCCTCAGGGAACGGATGGGTAGGATCCCCTGGGGGACTAACATGAAGGGGAAAGGAGTCCAGGAGAGCTGGCTGTATTTCAAGGAATCCCTGTTGAGGTTACAGGGACAAACCATCCCGATGAGTCGAAAGAATAGTAAATATGGCAGGCGACCAGCTTGGCTTAACGATGAAATCCTAGCGGATCTTAAACATAAAAAAGAAGCTTACAGGAAATGGAAGGTTGGACATATGACCAGGGAAGAGTATAGAAATATTGCTCGGGCATGTAGGAATGATATCAGGAGGGCCAAATCACATCTGGAGCTGCAGCTAGCAAGAGATGTCAAGAGTAACAAGAAGGGTTTCTTCAGGTATGTTGGCAACAAGAAGAAAGCCAAGGAAAGTGTGGGCCCCTTAATGAAAGAGGGAGGCAACCTAGTGACAGAGGATGTGGAAAAAGCTAATGTGCTCAATGCTTTTTTTGCCTCTGTCTTCACGAACAAGGTCAGCTCCCAGACTGCTGTGCTGGGCATCACAAAATGGGGAAGAGATGGCCAGCCCTCTGTGGAGATAGAGGTGGTTAGGGACTATTTAGAGAAGCTGGACGAGCACAAGTCCATGGGGCCGGACGAGTTGCATCCGAGAGTGCTGAAGGAATTGGCAGCTGTGATTGCAGAGCCATTGGCCATTATCTTTGAAAACTCGTGGCGAACGGGGGAAGTCCCAGATGACTGGAAAAAGGCTAATGTAGTGCCAATCTTTAAAAAAGGGAAGAAGGAGGATCCTGGGAACTACAGGCCAGTCAGCCTCACCTCAGTCCCTGGAAAAATCATGGAGCAGGTCCTCAAAGAATCAATCCTGAAGCACTTGCATGAGAGGAAAGTGATCAGGAACAGCCAGCATGGATTCACCAAGGGAAGGTCATGCCTGACTAATCTAATCGCCTTTTATGATGAGATTACTGGTTCTGTGGATGAAGGGAAAGCAGTGGATGTATTGTTTCTTGACTTTAGCAAAGCTTTTGACACGGTCTCCCACAGTATTCTTGTCAGCAAGTTAAGGAAGTATGGGCTGGATGAATGCACTATAAGGTGGGTAGAAAGTTGGCTAGATTGTCGGGCTCAACGGGTAGTGATCAATGGCTCCATGTCTAGTTGGCAGCCGGTGTCAAGTGGAGTGCCCCAGGGGTCGGTCCTGGGCCCGGTTTTGTTCAATATCTTCATAAATGATCTGGAGGATGGTGTGGATTGCACTCTCAGCAAATTTGCGGATGATACTAAACTGGGAGGAGTGGTAGATATGCTGGAGGGGAGGGATAGGATACAGAAGGACCTAGACAAATTGGAGGATTGGGCCAAAAGAAATCTGATGAGGTTCAATAAGGATAAGTGCAGGGTCCTGCACTTAGGACGGAAGAATCCAATGCACCGCTACAGACTAGGGACCGAATGGCTAGGCAGCAGTTCTGAGGAAAAGGACCTAGGGGTGACAGTGGACGAGAAGCTGGATATGAGTCAGCAGTGTGCCCTTGTTGCCAAGAAGGCCAATGGCATTTTGGGATGTATAAGTAGGGGCATAGCGAGCAGATCGAGGGATGTGATCGTTCCCCTCTATTCGACATTGGTGAGGCCTCATCTGGAGTACTGTGTCCAGTTTTGGGCCCCACACTACAAGAAGGATGTGGATAAATTGGAGAGAGTCCAGCGAAGGGCAACAAAAATGATTAGGGGTCTGGAACACATGACTTATGAGGAGAGGCTGAGGGAGCTGGGATTGTTTAGTCTACAGAAGAGAAGAATGAGGGGGGATTTGATAGCTGCTTTCAACTACCTGAAAGGGGGTTCCAAAGAGGATGGCTCTAGACTGTTCTCAATGGTAGCAGATGACAGAACGAGGAGTAATGGTCTCAAGTTGCAGTGGGGGAGGTTTAGATTGGATATTAGGAAAAACTTTTTCACTAAGAGGGTGGTGGAACACTGGAATGCGTTACCTAGGGAGGTGGTAGAATCTCCTTCCTTAGAGGTTTTTAAGGTCAGGCTTGACAAAGCCCTGGCTGGGATGATTTAACTGGGACATGGTCCTGCTTCAAGCAGGGGGTTGGACTAGATGACCTTCTGAGGTCCCTTCCAACCCTGATATTCTATGATTCTATGATTCTGTTGGACATTGCTTTCTGTCATCCTAGCCTCTCTATTTTTAACCTAGCTATACCCAAGAGTTAGAAAGGGGAAAAAAAAAACCTGCTTGTGAATTCCCAATTTGCTGTGCTGTAACCTGATACCTTTGTCTCTGATAGCTGTTCCCAGCCTACAGAAAAATCCTTTTGTTAAAAAAACTAACACCTCTGCCTCCAGGCAAACAGACAGAAAAAGCTCTAGCTGCTTTCAGTTAAAAAAAAAAACACCGCTTCAGGTCTGTGCTTTTGGTTCAAAATGATCCCTGGTTCAAAATGATCCCACCGCTCTGCCACCATGTCAGAGTTCCTTCCCTACTCTGAACTCTGGGGTACAGATGTGGGGACCCACATGAAAGACTCCCTAAGCTTATTTCTACCAGCTGTGATGGGGCAAGGCCAGATGGCCGTAGAAAAGTAGTGGGAGATAGATATATTAGCTCCAGGCTAAACAAATCTCTGGTACCAGGATAAGTGAAATGGCAGCTGCTCCAGGTCAATTAAGACACCTGGGGCCAATTAAGAACTTTCCAGAAGGCAGGGAGAATGCTAGGTTGATTGGGACACCTGAAGCCAATCAGGGACTGGCTGAAACTAGTTAAAAGCCTCCCAGTTAATCAGGTGGGCACGGATGTCAGGAGCTGTGGGAGGAAGTTGCGCTGTTGGAGAGACAGAGTAGTACACACCATATCAGCCACAAGGAAGGAGGTCCTGAGGTGAGGGTGAAGTGGAGTTTTAGGAAGTGGGGGCTGCTGTGGGGAAGTAGCCCAGGGAATTGTACATGTCCTGTTTCTAAAAGGTCAGCTACCATAGCTGATACCTTCAGTTACAAAAAGACACAAAAACAGGAATACACATTCCCTCCAGCACAGCGAATTTCACAAGCCAAAACAAAGAAAACCTAATGCATTTTCTAGCTAGATTACTTACTAACTTTACAGGAGTTGGAGGGCTTGCATCCTTATCTGTTCCTGGCAAAGGTATCACACAGACAGACAAAAGCCTTTCTCCCCCCCTCCAGATTTGAAAGTATCTTGTCCCCTCATTGGTCATTTTGGGTCAGGTGCCAGCCAGGTTATCTGAGCTTCTTAACCTTTACAGGTAAAAGAATTTTGCCTCTGGCCAGGAGGGATTTTATAGCACTGTATACAGAGAGGTGGTTACCCTTCCCTTTATATTTGTGACAGACGGAGATTCCACCACCTCCCCATGTAACCCATTCCAGTGCTTCACCACCCTCCTAGTGAAATCATTTTTCCTAATATCCCACCTAGACCTCCCCCACTGCAACTTGAGACCATTGCTCCTTGTTCTGTTCTGACCTTTAGTCTGTGTGTCCCTCAGTGCCCCATCTGTACAATGGGTATAACAGCCCTGCTCTCTCTCACTGAGGGGCTGTGTTGAGAAATAGGTTAGAACTTTTGAGGTGCTCAGATACTACGGTGATGGGGCCACATACATACCACAGGAAGAGTGGGAACCTCACTATACCACTGCTATTCCTTCCCTTGGTTTTGGATCATTCCTTTCACCTAAGCCCCTCAAATCTCCCTCTGGTCTGACTGTAACCTTGGCTCAAAGAGCTTGGCTGTATTTCTTCTGAGCCCCTGTGTTATCCCTTCAACACTCCCCCGCCCCCCCCACCTCCCTCCCTCCCACAACCCTTGCAGAGGGATTCCTGTTTTACAGGCTCATCTAAGGACATCCAGGTCCTTCATTTGATTACCAGCCCCTTCTCATCTTAATCACCCTGCCTCTGTCTGTAAACCGAACACTGGCTCCCTGCCCCAGGGGCACAAGCTGGAAGCAGCACCTCTCCTCCCCACAATCCACACTCCACACGAATGCTGGGCTGCAGTTAAGAGCTCCACCTGGGAGAACACCTCCTGCACAAAAGTCAGAAGGGGGTGGGGGGACAGCAGGAGCGCCCCCCCCCCCCCCCCCGCCCCATGGCACCCTTGGGGTTAGAGAGACAGGAGGTAGATAGTCACCCTGACTGAATTGGCCTTCTCAGCACTGGTTCTCCACTTGTAAGGTAACTCCCTTCTCTTCATGTGCCAGTATATTTATGCCTGTATCTGTAATTTTCACTCCATGCATCTGAAGAAGTGAGATTTTTACCCATGAAAGCTTATGCCCAAATAAACCTGTTAGTCTTTAAAATGCCATCAAACTCCTTGGTTTTTTTTAGGAGGTAGAGAGGGGAGCCAGCCTGAGGCTAGAGGCAATGAGCAGGGCCCAAGCGTGTACCTGGCCCTCTCCTAATTCTGCCTTTGCATCCCCCTGCTAATGACACAATCCCAGACCAGGCCCAGCTACTTACCGGTGACATGGCAAAATCTGATCTTGCCTACAAGGCAAAAGAAGAGACACAGGACACAATCACACCACAGTAACAACTGCAACAACAGCAGCCTCCAAACGCGCCCCCCCGCCTCTATTCATTGTAATCGTTCTCCCCAGTCTCCTCATGAGCCTTCCCTCTATTCCAGGGGTGGGCAAACTACGGGCCACATGCGGCCCGCGGGCCCATCTTGTCCGGCCCCCTGAGCTCCATGCCCGGCCCCTCCCCTGGCTTCCCCCCTCCCCCAGAGCCATGCCGCCACGCAGGCTGCATTCTGGGGGGCGGGGCTGCGCACTCCTGCGGGGCAGCATGTCTGGCTCCACGCGGAGCCAGATACGCTGCTCTGAGCAGCATGGTAAGGGGGCCGGGGCTGGGCCGGGGGGTTGGATAAGGGGCAAGGAGCAGTGGGATGGGGCGGAGGTTCTGGGGAACGGGGCGGGCGGGGGGGTTGGATAGGTGTGGGAGTCCCGGGGGTTTGTCAGGGGGCGGGGGTGTGGATAGGGGTTGGGGCAGTCAGGGGACAGGGAGCAGGGGGGCTTAGATCGGGAGGGCGGTCCCGGGGGGGTGGTTAGGGGCGGGGGGTCTCTGGAGGTGGTGGTCAGGGGACAAGGTGCAGGGGGGGTTGGATGGGTCAGGGATTCTGAGGGGGGCAGTCAGGGGGTGGGAAGTGGGAGGGGGTGGATAGGGGGTGGGGGCCAGGCTGGTTTGCAGAGGCACAGCCTTCCCTACCCAGCCCTCCATACAGTTTTGCAACCCTGATGTGGCCCTCGGGCCAAAAAGTTTGCCCACCCCTGCTCTATTTCTTCCTCCCCCTCCCCATGCCCCCTCCTCCACCCTAATCCCTCTTCCCCCTTCCTGTGTCCCCTCCCTTTATTCCCTCCTGCCCCATCCCAGGCCCCGCCCCTTCTATTCCCTGCTCCCCCTCCCCATGCCCCCCCACCTGTATTCCCTCCTCCCCCCTCTATGCTTCCGCCTCTTTCTGTTTCCTCTTCCCTTTCCCTGTGTCCCTTCCCTGTATTCCCTCTTCCACAGGCCCTTTCCCCCTCCCCCTCCCCCCCTCTATCCCCTCCTCCCCCTCCCTCTGCAAACATTGACAACATTAAAATCCAACAAGTGCATCTCTCTTCACCCCTCCCCAGCCTGTCCTGCAGGCCCATGGTGGGGTGGGGGTGCTGGAGGGGCCGGGGCTCTGGCCAGGCAGGGGAAGCACAGTGGGTGAAGGTTTATTTAGAGACACTGACAATGTGTTTAGTACCAGGGTGTGAGCTCCCACCAGCTCCAGGGCTTCTACCGCTGGGGGTGACAACAACCCACAGTCCTGCCACAGTGATCAGTGGGAGAGCGGTCCCAGCTCGCTGCTCTGGGGAATGGTTAGTGGGAGGGTTATAGGGGGACCCCCTCAGCTGGGGCAATGACTAGGAACAGAGAGATGGGAAGGTAGATACAGGAGCCAGCCTGGAGCTGGAGGCAATGAGCAGGGCCCCAGCGTTTACCCGGCCCTCTCCTACTTGTGCCTGCGCATCCCCCCGCTAATAACACAATCCCAGCGCAGGCCCAGCTACGTACCTGTGACATCCTTTGAGATGATGGTTCTCCCTACAAGCGAAAAGAAGGGACACAGGACACAATTATACCCACAGTAACAACAGCAGCCTCCGGAGTATCACCTGCCTCTATTCATTGCACCCCTTCTCCCCAGCCTCCGCATCCATCCTCCCTCCATTCCCTCCGCCCTCTCCCACTGCACCTTCCTGTTCCTGTATCCCTCCTGCCCCCTCCATGCCTTCCCTCCATTTCTTCCGACATAACTCCATGTCCTCTCCCCTCTCTGTATTATCTCCTTCCTCTCTGTGTGCCCCTCCCATCCTTCTATTCGCTCTGCCCCCTCCACATTCCTTTCCCCTCCGTCTGTTCACTCCTTCTGCTCCCTGTGCCCCCTCTCATTCCTATCTTACCCCCTCACTCTCCCTGTGCTACCTCCCTGTGTTCAATTCCCTCTGCCCTCTCCCCAGACCCCCTCCCTCACCTCTATTCCCTCCTGCCCAGTGCTTAACTTGTGCCAGGGCTTGCTGGGGATGAGCCCCGGCACCTCGAGGTCTGGCAGTTCAGAGTCCCGGCACCTCTGGGCTTTCTGTGTTAATTATGAAAGTAAAAAAATTGCTTCAGCCCCGGCACCTAATTACTTCAGCCATGGCATCTCTTTCATTACAAACTAAGCACTTCTCCTGCCCCTCATGTGTCCCCTCCCCTCCCTCTATTCCCTCTTTCCCCTACCCCTGCACACTCCCCTGCCTTTATTCCCTGATCCCTGTGCCCCCTCTTGTCCCTCTATTCGCCCTTCCCTCCCTCCTCTCCCTTCCCATCTCCTCTCCCCTCCCTCTATTCCCTGCTCCCCTCCCTCTGTTTCCTCTTCCCTTTCCCTGTGTCCCCTCCCTTCCCTGTATTCCCCTTCCACATGCCCATGCTCCCTCCCATCCCACTGTTCCCTCCTGCCCCTCCAGGTGCAAACATTGACAGCATTAAAATCCAACAAGTGTGTCTCCCTTCACCCCTCCGCAGCCTGTCCCGCAGGTGGCAAGTCCATTGTGGGGTGGGGGTGCTGGAGGGGCCAGGGCTCTGGCAGGGCAGGGGGAAGCACAGTGAGTGAAAATTCATTCAGAGACACTGATAATGTGGCTCTAACCGTGTGTAAGTTACAGACTAAAATGGGTCACTCACTCACAGTAACTGTCATTATCAGCATCTCAGCCCATGTCTGCACTACCCCCAGTTCATTTGTCCAGGCTGTGGTCTTCATCAGTCTCGGGGATAAGAAATTCTTAGACCAGATGTTAACAGCCGTACAATATATAATTCATTCACACTTAGAATCTGATCCAACACCCATTTTAACCCCCCTGAACAGCCCACGTCCAGGTAACATGTCTACACTAAGGTGTCAAAGTTTGACTCAGACTCACAATTTATCAGACCACTCTGTTTTATTACCAAAGCTGCTCTGCTAATACATTTAGAAGTGAGCCCCCCGAGTGGGGCTTGTGTCTCTTAATTTATACAGTTTTTTGGAGAACAAGTTACAGACAAAAGAAGAAAAAGATTTTAGTCACCACCCTTCGAGATCCCTGAGACCAGTCACGTATCTTCAATTACCTGCCACCCTTAACAATCTCCTTTAATAGCTTCCAGTTAACTTAACTAATTGCCCTTCACACCTTCCATTCTGATGCCTGCTTCTTAGACGTGCTGGCTCTATCTTAATTGCTTCTCCATTCAAAAGCTAACTGTCCCTACGTGTGCTCCCTCAGATACTTTGTAACATGTTTTGGCATGCCCTCTCATATACAATGTATCCAGCATGTCCCCTTATACAACGTTATACTTATACAATGTTATACTTCCACAATCCCCCCTTTTGGTCAAGGCTACGCCCATGACCAATGACTTACTGGGTTCCATACATCAATCGTTCTTTTTCATTACTTTCACTGGTGACATTTAACAACATTAGATTAGCACTCTGGTTAGAGGTAACCTGATGGATGGTGTGTCTTGTGCCGTTTTGGATACAACAAGAAATCAATTGAAAACACACAAAGATTATTAGAATTCCAAATAGGATAGTCAGGATTCCTTGAAACAACCAGTTTCCCAGACTAGAGAAATTGAATAAGTTACTTATCCATTTCCACAAGGAACTTGGTTCTTCGTGGGGAAGGTATGCAATTTGCTCCAGATGGCTAGCACGATTTATTACCTCATTAGTATTATCAGGTATGTATACACAGCATTCTGTTCCAATTAGACCACAGGTCCCTCCTTTCGCTGCCAGTATTATATCTAATGCCCGACGGTTTTGGAGGGCCACTTGTCGGACCGCTCCTGCTTCTTTGGCTAGAGCTTTTAAGCTCTCTCCTGTTTCATTGGCCATGATCTCAACCACCGCTTGTAACCTTAAAAGCCGTTTTGCATGGTGGATTACCCCCCCTACTGGGACTAAAGAAATGCCAACAGCTTCTTCCCAAATTAGGGGGCTTATGTCATCCACATACCATTTAGCATCTGGCAAGTCCCTCCTTTTCGCCTGAAATTACGGAGGTGATTTCGTGGGAGGGATTGAAGCACCCGGAATTGTGGGAAAAGCTGAGCAGGATAACAGATACCTGACCAATTTGCTGGTAACACAGTGTAAGCATTTTCCCCACAAACCCAATGATGTGCCATTAAAGCTGGGAAGGGTTGACTGCAACCCTTTGACATGTAAGAATTTACAAAGGAGGAATAGTATCCCCCAAAGGGCACAGGATGATTTTCACTGGGAGAAGAGGTAGCATTCACATGACATTTGTAGATGGTGCTGTTTTTCTCAGGGAGGCTGTAGGGGGAGCAAGAGATTGAATCTTTGGTTTGATCCCAGGTTGAGAGGAAGTTTATCTTTCCATACCCGGTTCGCCATTCTCCAACCTTGTTTGAATAGTCCCATACACCATGGGACACGATGTATTGGAGACAGCTGCTCCTCCCTAGATTCAGCCCTGTCCCATTACACACCCAGCACCAGTGGCCCTTTCCTTTCACCACACTTATAAGTTTAGGAACATATGTTTTTCCCAGCCCCCAAGTGTCATTTTCCTTCCATGTCCTTTTAAGTGGATAGGGTTCTCCAGCAAGCTCTGAGGAATTCAAAGGGATTGCCATGGTGGGGATACTAGCTTGTGAGTGAGCTGGGATGTGGCTGCAGACCCAGCAATTAGAAGTATTCAGGATCTGGGCTATCTGCGCCTGTTGTTGGATGAAAGAATTGTCACTGTCACTCTGGATTCCCCAGACCCTCAGGAAACAGTAGCTGAGGATTAAGCTTCTCAAAGGACACATGTTGGAAGCAGGACCCTTTCTGGTTCCGACAACCCCTTTTGAGGGAACCGCAGTCACGGTTTTACATCCACCAGGCAGCAGGCGCTAGGCTCACTACTGCTTCTTGTTTGTTGGGTCCTGCTGTCTGCTTACCCTCTGCTTCTGGCAACCCTTACGAGAGCGCAGATTGTAAGGTATTGCAGGCCGTTCCTCTTTGTCTTCTGGGGTTGAAGCTGGTTCTGCGTGGTCTTGCAGAGGTGCTTGGTCCCCTTGAGGTGGCGCTGGCTTACACTGTGAGGCGTGGATACATGCAGCGATGCCGGATAATTTCACTGCTGTCTGGGTGGTGAGCAGTACCTGGTATGGACCCTTCCACCGGGGTTCCAGGCGTGCTTCCGAAGGTGGTGCCGCAGGTAGACCCAATCACCAGGCTCAAGAGTGCGACAGGCAGCAGAGGTGGGTTCCGTCGGCCAAGCTGCTCGCACCTGCGAATGGAAGGAGCTCACAGCTTGCATTAGCCCTTTGCAGTACTGGAGGAGCGTGCTGTGAGTTAGGTTTAGGTCTGGGGCTGGGGTAATAGTAGCCATTGTTCGCATAGGGCGTCCCATGATGATTTCGAATGGACTCAATTTGTGTCTCTGGGATGGAGATGACCGAATTTCCATAAGGGCCAGTGGTAAAGCAGCTGGCCAGTTTAACCCTGTGGAACTACAGATTTTTGCCAGCTTATTTTTAAGCACACCATTTCGCCTTTCAGCTGCCCCTGCACTCTGTGGATGGTAAGGGCAGTGCAACAGGTGGGTGACATGTAATACCTGGTTTAGATGTTGAACAATTTTTCCAGTAAAATGTGTTCCCCGATTACTAGACAAAGTGGCAGGAATTCCCTTGGTAGGGATAATGTGGTTTAACAGACACTTTGCAACGGACAATGAATCAGCTTTGCGACAGGGAAAGGCTTCAATCCAACCCGAAAACAGACATATTATAACTAAAATGAATTCGTATTTCTGACACTTTGGCATTTGTACAAAATCAAGTTGCCAGTGTAGGAAAGGTGCTTGAGGCAAACCCCGGAACCCTTGTGTTACTTTTACAGATTTGCCTACATTGTGGCTTTGACAAGTAACACAAGCGGCACAGTGGCGGGTTGCAAAGGAGCTGAAATGGGGAGCCCACCACCCCGCCTTACTCATAGCAGAGACCATCCCCTCCTTGCCGACATGCGAAACACCATGTAGCAGGGTGTCTAGAGACGGGTAGAGTGAGAGGGGGGCTACAAAGGTACCGGTGGGCGATCGCCAAAGGGAATCAGAATGCAAAGAGCAACCCAAAGCACTCCAGGAGTCTTTCTCTGTTTCTGGGGCAGAATCCTGGAGCTGAGCGAGATGAGACAGGGATGGTGGCGTTACAGAGACAGAGAGGGGTGAAGGTTTTATAGTGGCGGCATGTTTTGCAGCAGCATCAGCAAGTGCATTACCTTTTGCCACCTCGGTGTCTGCCGCTGAGTGGCCAGTACACTTAACAAGTGCCAAGGCAGACGGTAGTAAAACTGCATACAGGAGGGCGGCAATGTAGGGGCCATTCTTGATAGGGGTACCAGTAGAGGTAAGAAAACCTCGAGCCTGCCAGAGGGTGCCAAAGTCATGCACCACCCCAAAGGCATACCGAGAATCAGTAAAAATAGTGGCAGAGAGCCCCTCGGCTAGAAAGCAGGCACGGGTTAGAGCAATCAGTTCAGCCACCTGGGCAGAGGTCACAGAGGGTAAGGGCGCAGCTTCTGTGGTCTCAGAGAGAGAGACCACAGCGTACCCTGCAAGAAGGTGGCCTTGGTCATTTCTATAACAGGACCCATCAGTGAATAATACCAGGTCAGAGTTAGGGAGAGGTACATCTGAAAGGTCGGGGCGCGGGACAGTGATAGCGGAGACAGTTGCAAGGCAGTCATGGGGTTCACCATCACTAGGTAAAGGAAGGAGGGTAGCAGGGTTTAACCGGGAGCCGCGCTTAATAGTGATATGTGAGGCTGAAAGCAGCAAAAGTTCATACCTAGTGAGGTGAGCAGTGTTGCGTTGCAGAAGGAGAGTTTCCTCTCACTCTCATGGTTCCCCATTCTGTGGAGAGCGGAGGACAAGGGACTCAGACATCTCGACCAGTCGCGCTGCAGCAGCTACAGTGCGTAGGCAAGGGGGTAAACCCTGGGCTACAGGGTCCAAGGTTGCAGAAAAATAAGCCACCAGGCGATTTCTGTCACCGTGTTCCTGAGTAAGAACCCCGAGGGCACAAGCAGATTGTTCGTGACAGAAAAGGGTCAAAGGCTTGTCATAGTTAGGTAACCCTAAGGCAGGGGCAGAGGCTAAATTCTGCTTAAGGGAGATGAAAGCAGCATTTGCTTCAAGTGGCCATGGCATGGGGTTAGGTACAGAGGATCGAGTGAGTTCTTGGAGTGGTTTAGCCAGAGAAGCATATTGGGGAATCCATTGCCTACAGAACCCTGTCATGCCTAAGAATTTTCTGACCTGGCGTGGAGAGCAAGGCTGGGGAAAGCTAAGGATGGCTTGTACCCGGGCTGGAGAGAGTGTACGGGAGCCCTGGGAGAGAAGGAAGCCTAGGTATGTGACAGAGGTTTGGCAGAGCTGCAATTTTGTGCGAGAAGCCTTATGACCCTTGTTCGCTAAAGCTGTGAGAAGTGTTAGTGAATCAGTTTCTGAGGCAGACAGAGAGGGGGAGCACAGGAGTAAGTCGTCCACATATTGGATCAGTGTGGATCCTGATGGGAAAACCAGATCAGCGAGATCCCTGGCTAGGGCTTGAGAAAAATAGGATGGACTCTCTGTATACCCCTGGGGAAGGGTAGTCCATGTATATTGCTGACCCTTGTAGGAGAAGGCAAAGAGATACTGGGATTCAGAGTGAACTGGGACAGAGAAGAAAGCGGAGCACAAATCTACAACAGTAAAGTGGGTTGCATTTGGAGGAATAGACGCTAGTATCGTAGCAGGGTTAGGAACCACTGGAAAAGAAGGTATGACAATACGGTTAATAGCTCGAAGGTCTTGAACAAATCGCCACGATTTGCCATCAGCCTTTTGAACTGGGAGGATAGGGGTGTTACAGGGGCTGGAACAAGGGACAATAATTCCTTGTTCTTTTAATGCAGATATAACTGGAGCAATCCCAGCCTCTGCTTCAGGATTCAAAGGATACTGAGACAGGTGAGGCAGAGGTTTGGAATTGTCTACAGTAATCCGAACTGGGTCAGTATTTAATCGGCCCACTTCAGATGGGTGTGATGGCCATAGGGAGGAAGGAACCTGAGAGATTAGGTGCTCTAGGGATGGAGTTAAGGGACAGCAAGGGACCGGAGTGGAGAGGGCAGTTTCAGACAGCAGGGAGGCTACAGAATCACATAAGGAAGGCTGAGGGATTTGCAGATAGACACCATCTGGGGAGCAGTAAATAGAACAGCCAAGTTTGCATAGCAAGTCCCGTCCCAGAAGGTTTGCAGGGGTGGAATCAGAGAGGAGGAATGCATGCTCCTCAGAGAGGGGACCGACCTGAACAGACACAGGTTTTGAGAGGGGAAAAGAGGTAGGGATCCCTGTAATGCCAACAGCAGACACAGATTTTCCAGATCGGGGAACCTCAGGCAAGTCAGTGGTGCGGATTGTAGAAAGAGAAGCTCCAGTATCAACAAGGAAAGGGAGAGAGAGATCATTTACAGTCAGGACACATTCTCCAGTAGGGGACAGAGGTAATAAGGGAGCTAAAACTTTGTGAGGTTCCCCAGCATCCCATCATTGTTGGGGTGAAAAATAGGGTTGGGGATCAGCTGGAGGAACCAGCGGGGGGTTCACTTGATTTCCCATACAATTATTAGGTCGTCTTGGACACTCTTTTTTCCAGTGTCCAGGCTGTTTACAGTAGTTACAAACCCCAGTTAATCCAGCCCCCTGCCCCCTTCCGCAACCCCGTCCCTGTCCCCGGTGTGGTCTGCTTAGTCCTGAATAATGCTGTATCTGCAGAGCCATTAACTTTTGGGAGGACTGTTCCTCCTTTCCTTTTAAAGTGCGGTGGCAATGCTCTGCTACTGCCAGCAATTTGTCCATGGTTTCAGTCTCCCATCCCACACTTATTTGTTTTAACATGCTGCCTGTGGCAGGGAGAAGACCATCAACAAATGCATGTGCCAAGGCCCCCTGCCCATTTACATCGGGCTCTTGTATTCCTGAATGTTGTAGGAAAATATCAGTTAGCCCAGGCGACTATAGGTCCCGGCTTTCTCCTTGCCCTTGCTTACAGCAACGTATTGCTGTCCAGTTTGTTTTAGGAGACCACACTTTGGGAATGGCTTGATGCAGGCGCTTCCAAAGAGCCATACACCGGTCTCTGTATGCCGAATCTGGGCCAGTACTTTTTATGGTTGAGTGGCGTGCCTCAGCTGGCCAGTCTGCGGCAGCCAACCATTTTTCATAATAACTGGCAGGAGCTAACAATTTACACAGTTGGAGGAGATCTGTCTCAGAGGGTTCATAGGTTTCACAGATTAACAGAAACTCCTCAGCAAATTTGACAGAGTTTTCCTGTGGTTTGGGAAAACTTTTAACTATAGATAAAAGTTCCGTACGAGTCCAGGGCTTATAATCCCATATGGACTCACTTTCTCCCATCTTAAGGATTCGTAAGGGTGCCACAACAGTTTGATCAGAGTCTCTCATTAACCTCCCATCAGGTTCTCTTTTCCAAGAAGAGATGTCAAGAGAATCTTTGCAGTCTGCTTTGGATTTCTTCTTCATAATATTTTGCAGAGCTGCGAGGCCAATGAGGGTATCTTCTTCACTTTCATTATCTGTAGTCACTGAAGATTTTTTCTTTTCTGATTTGCGCAGGAGTATGTTGGGGGTCGGGTTTGATCTGGATCATTGCACAGGACTGGGCAAAGGGGAGCGCTTGGACTAGTGGTGGGAGAGACTGCATCCAATTGAACTGTTAGTTTTTTGATAGAATTTTTAAGAGAGGTGAGTTTTGACTCAGTCCATCTACGATTTGCCTCTTCCCACCACTGCATGAAGCAGTCTACTTCTCCTCTCTCCAATTTGGTTTTTGGGAGGACGAGTTTGCTTTTTAAAGTGTCCACTCGATCCTTGTCCCAAGAACCTAACAGTGGCCACTGTAATTTGGGGTTCTCTAGAGCTAATTTGGACCATTTTTCAAAAAACCTACAAGAGTCCGGACCCCTCCTAAAATACATAAAATAAGCTGGAGTTCCCTTAGGGAACTGTTCTACCTTAGACTTCTGATTACCCATCCAGGAGGACTGCACACAGCACTCACACAAGAAGGAAATTCGGGCTCAGCAGAGCGGTACCCGGTGCAACACACAGAAAGGAGCCCACAGGCTACTGCCTCAACTGCCCTTGCTTTCACACCAGGGGTTATACCCAAGGTGTGGTGTGGCTGCAGCTGTGCAGATTCCACTTATTCAGACCGTGGTGACGGGGACCCCTTGGTCAGCCAGTCTCCGGACAGAGATGGCTCCCAGATTCACACACACACCACGGGGAAGACGGATAGACACAAAGACAAGACAGTCCTCAAACCGGTTAAAGCACAAAAATAATAATTACCTGAGACGTCTGATTCCAGAAGCTGGATCCAAAGACCCCTACCCGAACAGAGTGGGAACCAACAAGTTCAATGGCGTAGACTGCGCTGCTGTTGTGTACCTTTCTGTCTTGTGGAGGATTGCTTGGACTAAGCGTCCAGGCGCCGGCTGCCACAATCGTCCTGCAAGGCAGTCAGGGATCACACAGCCTCAGTGAAGCCGCTTGCCATCTCGGTGGAACCTCCAAATTGTCAAAGTTTGACTCAGACTCACAATTTATCAGACCACTCTGTTTTATTACCAAAGCTGCTCTGCTAATACATTTAGAAGTGAGCCCCCCGAGTGGGGCTTGTGTCTCTTAATTTATACAGTTTTTTGGAGAACAAGTTACAGAGAAGTTACAGACAAAAGAAGAAAAAGATCCCTGAGACCAGTCACGTATCTTCAATTACCTGCCACCCTTAACAATCTCCTTTAATAGCTTCCAGTTAACTTAACTAATTGCCCTTCACACCTTCCATTCTGATGCCTGCTTCTTAGACGTGCTGGCTCTATCTTAATTGCTTCTCCATTCAAAAGCTAACTGTCCCTACGTGTGCTCCCTCAGATACTTTGTAACATGTTTTGGCATGCCCTCTCATATACAATGTATCCAGCATGTCCCCTTATACAACGTTATACTTATACAATGTTATACTTCCACAAAGGTTTGAAAATATGTAAATTAAAACTCAGTATTGCCAACCTCCAAAACGATGAGATTGATTTAAAAAGAACCCAACACTGATTATTTTAATCTCTTGATTTTTATTTGCTGTCTGGTGGTTGAGCCCATAGGGGCCATGCTCCTCTCTGTAATCACAAAGCCTCGATACAAATTCCAGGAGCTGGGGCTTTATGAAAAAGCACCAAATATCAAGAGGCTCAAGATAAAAATTGCAAAAGTTGGCAAAACTGCATATTAACAAACAGGTTTTAAAAGCTGACCATTTTCCACCTCTAGTTATGGCCTCAAGATACTGAGCTGAGGGAATACACATAACCCAACGACTCTGAATATGGCAAATAGCATTTTACCAGATGAGCTCTCTAGGTATGTATCCTAACCAGCACTTTGGCCCAGATTCTCAAAGGTATTTAGGCTCCTAACTTCCATTGATTTCACTAAGGCTCAGGGCATGGCTACACTGGAAAGTTCAAAGCGCTGTCGCAGGAACGCCAAGTTTTAATGTGACGCCAAGTTTTTTAAAAAGGGCTCCACAGGCGATCCTGGCAATTATAGTCCAGTAAGCCTGACTTCAGTACTGGGCAAACTGGTTGAAACTACAGTAAAGAAAAGAATTCTCAGAAACATACATGAAAATAATTTGTTGGGGAAGAATCAACATGGTTTTTCTAAAGGGAAATCATGCCTCACCAATCTACTAAAATTCATAGGAACGCCCATACTGTGTCAGATCAAGGGTTCATCTAGGATTATGTTTTCCAATGTGCATTACTTTGCATTTATCAACATTGAATTTCATCTGCCATTTTGTTGCCCAATCACCCAGTTTTGTGAGATCCTTTTGTAGCTTTTCGCAGTCTGCTTGGGACTTAACTATCTTGAGTAGTTTTGTATCATCTGCAAATTTTGCCACCTCACTATTTCCGCCTTTTTCCAGATCATTTATGAATATGTTGAATAGGACTGGTACCAGTACAGACCACTGAGGGACACCATCTCTCTCCATTCTGAAAACGGACCATTTATTCCTACCCTTTGTTTCCTACCTTTTAACTAGTTACCAGTCCATGAGAGGTCTTTCCTCTTATCCCATAACAGCTTACTTTGCTTAAGAGCCTTTGGTGAGGGATCTTGTCAAAGGCTTTCTGAAAATCTAAATACACTATATCCACTGGATCCCCCTTGTCCACATGCTCGTTGACCCCCTCAAAGAATTCTAGTAGATTGGTGAGGCATGATTTCCCTTTACAAAAACCATGTTGATTATTCCCCCACAAATTATTTTCATCTATGTGTCTGAGAATTCTGTTCTTTACTATAGTTTCAGAAGCTGGGAACGGGCAACACGGGATGGATCACTTAGTGATTGCCTGTTCTGTTCGTTCCTTCTGGAGCACCTGGCATTGGCCACTGTCAGAGGACAGGATGCTGGGCTGGATGGACCTTTGGTCTGATCCAGAATGGCTGCTCTTATGTTCTATGTTCTTATCACTGTTTCACTGAAAATTAGCTGTGCATTAAAGCCCTTTCACAGGGTCACTGGCCCCTTTATGAGGGAACGGGTTCCTGGGCACCTGGGATTGGTCAGCTGCTGCCCAATTGGGCTTAAGGGAAGGCACCTGGGCCTTTCAAAGGCAGATGAAGTGAGGTGGCTGGGATGGGGGGGGGGGGGCAGATGAGTGAGGATAGTTGCTGGAAAGGCTCAGAAAGGAAGGAAGCAGCTGGTGAAGCTGCTGGAGGAGCGGTGGTCTGAGGGCTTGTCTACACTGGCACTTTACAGCGCTGCAACTTTCTCGCTCAAGGTTGTGAAAAAAACACCCCCCTGAGCACAGCAAATTTCAGCCCTGTTAAGCGCCAGTGTAAACAGTGCACCAGCGCTGGTAGCTACGCCCCTCGTGGAGGTGGGTTTTTTGCGCACTGGCACAGCTGTCTCCCAGAGCTCTGCCGTGACTACACAAGCCACGTTAAAGCGCTGCCGCGGCAGTGCTAAGTGTTGCCAGTGTAGACTAGCCCTGAGAGTCCAAGAAAAACAAGCCCAAGGAGGGAACGTGTGTAACCCCCTGATCTCAAGGGCAGAGACTGAGCAGCGCCTGGGAAGGGCTGATACCGCTGCCTGGGAGAGAAGCTGGGAGCCAGCCAGACCTCAGGGAGCGGGGGCTGTGCCCAGGGGCAGACTGGGGTGGAAGAGACTTTACTTTGGGTTTATTGTATGTTTACAAACCAGTCCCCAGGAAGGGGTTTGTTAATGGACATAAACCTCTGTGGATTATTCCTGAGGCAGGGCATCACAGTGCCACCCTGGGCCACCAGGGGGTACTACAGGATAGGCAAGCCAATTCCAAGCTCCAATTCAGCGGAACACTTAAGCATGTGCTTAACTTTGAGAACATGAATAATCTCATTGACTTGAATAAGACTGTGTGTGTGTGTGTGTGTGTTTAGAGTTAAGGGCATGTTTAAGTGTTTTGCTGAACCAGGGCCTAATTTTGGCTTTAAAATGTTACACATTGAGGATAATCCTGTTGCCCCTTTGCCAAGTGGCTGCAGATTTTGAGGACTGGTAGCTCAGTTTCATGTTTGGAGCAGAATTTGGTGACATACAGTCGCTTGTTCTCAGTGTAACTGGTTTGGTCACAGACTGCACACAGCCAATGCCCTCTTACAGAAACTTCAGCTCAGGCACCACTGCCAAGTCATCCAGAAGCTCTCCTGGAGCTCTGTCTGTTCTCAGGACCCTCCTGTGATCTCACTCCACTCTCACAGCCAGATCACTGCTGAGCACACAGAGCCTTCTTCCAGCCCCAGCCTCTGGGCTTTACACCTGGGAACCCCCAAACCCAAATCTGCCCACCAAGCACCACATGGCCTGGAAGATGAGCCTGGGCCTCTACCCACCTTTGTGCTGCTGCTTTGCAACAGGAAGCAAGCACTGAGCTGTCTCTGGCAGAGAAAGGGAAATGCTTTCACCCAGACAACACCCTTAGCAAGGGAGCTGGATGCTAACACCCTTCATGTGCCAGATGTTAGCTCCCTTTGCTGTCACACTGCTACAAATCCTGGGTGTTGGCTGGTATTTCCAGGGAGCGAAGGTGTTAGATACTCACCTCCCACTGACTCCCTTTGAAAACCCAGATGTGATCACAGAGATGTAGGGCTGGAAGGGACCTCAGGGGACCTAGTCCGTCCCCCATGCTGAGGCAGGGCCAAACCTAGACCATCCCTGACAGGTGTTTGTCCAACCTGTTCTTATGAACCTCCAAAGTTGGGGATTCCATAACCTCCCTGGCTAACCTGTTCCAGAGCTTAACCAGCCTTAGAGTTAGAAAGTTTTTCCTAATATCTAACCTAAAATCTCCCTTGCTGCAGTTTAAGCCCATTGCGTCTTGTCCTACCTTCAGAGGACATGGAGATTAATTGATCCCCATCCGCTTTATAACCACCCTTAACATCTTTGAAGACTGTTATCAGGTTTCCCCCCCCCCACCCCCCCACCCCCCGCAATCTTCTTTTCTCACCACTGAATAGGCCCAGTTTTTTAACCTTGCCTCATAGTTCAGATTTTCTAAATCTCTTGACATTCTTGTCGGTCTTCTTTGAACTCTCTCCAATTTTCCCAAAACTTTCCTAAAATGTGGTGCCTGGAATAGGACACAATATTCAATCTGAGGCCTCACTGGTGCTGAGTAGAGAGGGACAATTACTGCCTGTTTCTTTCATACAACATTCCTGTTAATGCACCCCTGAATGATAATAGTTTTTTTTCACACCAGCATCACATTGTTGACTCGTGTTCAGTTTGTGATCCACTGTAATCCCCAGATCCTTTTCAGCAGTGCTACCGCCTAGCCAGTTATTCCCAATTCATATTTGTGCATTTGATTTTTCCTTCCTAAGTGAAGTACTTTGCACTCATCTTTATTGAATTTTATCTTGTTGATTTCAGACCAATTCTCTAATCAGGACCGGCTCTAGGCACCAGCAAACCAAGCACGTGCTTGGGGCGGCACAGTTCCAGGGGTGGCATTCCAGGTGTGGTGGTGGTGGTGGTGTTGTTTTTGCTTCGGCAGTTGCGCTCTCGGAGGTTTTTCTTTTCTTTTTTTTTTTGCTTGGGGAGGCAAAAAAATTTAAAGCCAGCCCTGTCTCTAATGTATCAAGGCAACTTTATTTCTGATCCTGTCTTCCCAAGTGCTTGCAACCCCTCCCAGCTTGGTGTCATCTACGCATTTTATAATCATACTCCCCACTCCATTATCCAATCATTAATGAAAATATTGAATAGCAGTGGACGTAGGACAAACCCCAATAGGCACCCACTAGATTGTTCCTCCAAGTTTGACATTGAACCATTGATAACTAGCCTTTGAGTGGTTTCAGAGTAACAGCCGTGTTAGTCTGTATTCGCAAAAAGAAAAGGAGTACTTGTGGCACCTTAGAGACTAACCAATTTATTTGAGCATAAGCCTTTGAGTATGGTCTTTCAACCAGTTGTGCCCCTACTTTATAGTAATTTAATCTACACCATATTTCCCTGGCTTCTTTATGAGACTGGCATGCGGCCCTGTCAAAAGGTTACTAAAATCAAGATAAATCATGACTGCTTCACCCTGTCCACTAGACCAGTAACCCTGGCAAAGAAGGAAATTAAGTTGGGCGGGGATGATTTGTTCTTGACAAAACCATGTTGGCTGTTACTTATAACCCTGTTTTCCTCTAGGTCCCAGTGTTTTGTCCAATCCAGTTCTGAGTCCCAGGCAATGAGGTTTCTGCTTCTTCCCCTGATAAGACCATTCCCCAGCCTCACCGGATTTACCCTTTGATACCAGTCAGCTCTGTGTCCTTGGGGAACCACGGCGCAGTATCCAGCCTGTCTGACTCATGAAAGACACGCTCCCCCCCCCCACCACCAGTCTCTGCTTAAACCAAAACCGATCAGAGAAAAGACTTGCAGAAAGCAGCGAAGGGCGTTGGGAGACACACCTAGACCCCTCCTGACAAGGGTGACAAGATTAAGACATCTTCATTAGCATACAGAATGGAAAAAAGAGACAGCTCCCCTAGCCTCATCTGCATGAAAGATGGGACAGGGAGGCATCAGAATGGAGAACAGAGATTCCAAGGCAAGAACCACACTGAACTCTGGGACCAGAAAAGCAGGGAAGCACTGCATCAGGCAGGATCTCTGCTCCAGATGTTAATGAACCTACGTCTGCACACACTCAGCTCAGCAGTTATCAGACCAATTCTAGTAATGAATCCTTGATTGATATCCAAAATACTGAAGCAGCCTAACTGCATTGTGAGCTCCCTGGAAGAAAACACCACCCATAGCCAAGAGTGATCAGCTCCTATTGTCTAGCCTAATGAAAACCCTTGAGTCATCAGTTTACCCATAAACAAATCTAGTGTTCTCCCTTGAACCATTGTTGTTTCTCTACAAAAAACCCTACCTACGCCCAACTAAGTGTTCTGATGCATGGACACAAACTCTGCATCAGTTCCACTGGGATTTCATGTTCTCCTGACTGATCGTTCTGTGGGCTCTGCCTGTCTCCAGCACTCAGGACCCTGAGCTACCACCATCACCTGGGAACCCCGACCAGTTCAAGCCTCATGGAGTGGGTGAGATCCCTCTCTCTCTCTCTCTCTCTCTCTCTCTCTGTTTTCTTTTCTATATCAGATATTTACCTTTAGTAATGTAACTGTTATGTTTGGTTAAGCTGGTTGCTTCTCGCTCTCTCTCTGAACTTTACTCGTTTGTGTTTTTAGCTTCCCCCTTTACTCTGCAGCAACGCTTCTTTTACCTAAGCTAAAGATCCCTGTAGTATCCAAAAATACTGTGGGGTTTGCTCATCAAGTGGATTACTACCAGAACAATTGTGATGTGAAAGTGGGGATAGGGACATGCTGAACATGTGGCATATAACGGTGGCAGCTTGAAAGTGCTGCTTGACCCAGCCCATTGAGTACAGGGACATAGAAGGGGGTCAGCTTGAGAGAGCTGACTGACCCGGTCCACTCAGACTTGCTCTGTTAGTGTGTGTGTGTGTGTGCGTGTGTGTGTGTTCATCTAGTTCTAGGGCTGGAGGAACCCAGCCCTGGGGAATCGAGGTCCTGCAGGATAGCGCCATTGGGAGGGGACTTGCAGAAGGGAGAAGTAGAGCTCCGCATGAACACACAAGTGACACAAGCAGTACATTGATAGAATTACAGAACCCCCCCCCCCCCCCCCGAAGAGTAACCCTAATAAAGGAGCATACCCCAAAGTAACGGGCACATCTGGTAACACCTTAGTATTCTTTTTTTAGGGTAAATAGTAATGCTCATGCATAAATATCCTCTCTCAGATGTGATTGAATATACAGCGTAGTTAATACATTGCTCTCTCTTGTTTCTGTTACTCTCTTAAACCAATTCATATTTTAAAAAACCTTACACAAGGAAGTGAATTGTTAAAAGTAAACCACGTAATCTTTACCTTTCTCTCCAAACAGTTCAAAGGGCTGCAAGTCCAAAGGCAGGAACTGCTACATGAAGGGCAGTTACAGTCTGGGCTTTATACAACAGGGCTTGTTCATCCAGCCAATGGCAATGCAGAAGTTACAATACACTGGCCCATCAAGTGATGTTTTCAAAGTAACAAGTGATCCGATTGCAGGGTCTTACTGGGAAATGACTCTTTAGTGGCTCAGTCCAAGCCAGAGGGAGGAGTCCAACACCCAGGATGCTGCTGGGGAGGACAGGGAGGGCCCTGCCCTGGGAGTGTCTGTTTATCCCAACTATCAGGGGTTGGCCACTCCTAGCTCTGTGGACTGCACTTTGCCCCGGAAGCGGCCAGGAGCAGGTCCAGCTCCTAAGTGGAGGTGCGCAAGTGGCTCCACGCAGCTCTTGCCCTCAGGCACCACCCCCCGAGCTCCCATTGGCTAGTTCCTGGCCAATGGAAGTGCAGAGCCAGTGCTTGTCGTGGGGGCAGCATGCGGAGCCCTGTGGCCCCCCGACTAGGAGCCGGACCGGCTGCTGGCCTTTTCCGGGGCACAACATGGTGTCAGAACAGGCAGGGACTAGCCTGCCTTAGCCGGGCAGCACCACCAACAGGACTTTTAATGGCTCAGTTGGCGGTGCTGACCAGAGCCGCCGTGACCCAGTGCCTTATATGCCGTGACCCAGTGCTGGGTCACAACCCACAGTTTGAAAACCACTGATTTAGAGGAAAACACTTCTGCCACTTTCAGGTAGGAACACCCAGCCCTATTAGGGAAGCCCCAATCTCATTATACTTCATGACCAATTGGAGCCATTGGGACAAAAATTCAGAAGTGCACCTGCCTGGGGATTTCCAGTGGGATCCTCACTTTACTTTGCTATCTAGTCTCTCATAGGTGAACTTCAAACCTGTTCTACTCTTTCTAGGCCAGAGATTCTCACCCATGTTACCGCAGACAGAGGTTCCAGGAGCCCCAGCCCATCTAGCCATTAAGTCAGAGACAGGGGGCGTTGTTATAATGTAGGGGGGCCACCTGCACCATCTGTTTCTATTTGGCCTCTAAGCCCTTTCTTAATTAGCAAAGTATTTAAGTCATTCTGAAATATATTCCCTGCCCTCTGAGAAACAGTGGCTGTTTCCTAATGGGTGGGAAGGAATGGATCACAATCACCACAAACCTAGGACTTCCGCATAAATTCCTCAGCTGAGAGAGCCTTCCCCCTCTTTCTTAGGGTGAGATGGAAGGTCTAGTAGCTAAGGCCCTAGCCTGGGAGCTGGGAGCCCTGTGGTTCTGTTCCTTGCTCTGACATGCTTAGGCAAGACAGTTAATCTACCCTGTGCCTCAACTCCCCCTCCGTAGATTGGTGATAGTACTTCCATACCTCAAGGAGTGCTGCAGGGATAAACTACTACTATGCTCGAAGGTGCTGATGACTGCCGTGGGCCCCAAAGTTCATTAAAGCTGATTGTCATAAATATAAAGGGAAGGGTAAAAACCTTTAAAATCCCTCCTGGCCAGAGGATACTTACAGTCAATACTACATGGTACAGTCAAATGTACCCTGTGCATTCCCCGCTCCAGGTCAACTGCAGCCCTTGTGTGGGAGAAGGACCTAGGAGAACAGGGGGACAGGGGACGTCTGGAACTAGTAAAACTGCTTTGGTGGCAATGGACATGGTTTGAGTGTTTTTCACTATTGTTTCAGAGTAACAGCCGTGTTAGTCTGTATTCGTAAAAAGAAAAGGAGTACTTGTGGCACCTTAGAGACTAACCACCTGATCAACATCCTCTACAGCAAACAGGGGAAGATTAAGAATGAGCTCTCAAAAATGGATACTCTCATAAAAAACCAACCTTCCACACAAACTTCCTCGTGGCTGGATTTTACTAAAACTAGACAAGCCATTTACAACGCACACTTTACTTCTCTACAAAAGAAAAAGGACACTACTGGTTAGTCTCTAAGGTGCCACAAGTACTCCTTTTCTTTTCACTATTGTCTGTTTCATCTCGTCATACGCAATTGGGTAGACACACCCTGTAAGGGCTCTTGTACACAGACAATGTGACTCCGGACTCCTGCCACCCATCTGACATAGCACACAGGGAAATGGCTTACAATTAATTATGCATTTATCTCTCCGTTAATCTACGGTGAAAGTCCTGTCTCCCTTCTCAGCTTTTTATACCCAGCAATAGATACTCTAATCTACTCTGAGAGTAAAGTTCAAAAGCTTCTGGGAACTTTTAGAGCCTAATTCCTGTAAATCGTTCAGACTTCACTTTCATTTTCTCTTCCCCTGGTTGTAAAGGGAAAGGTTAGAACTTCATTCTGGGTACATATCTCCCCTGCCCCTGGTACTGAGAGGTATACGCCCACAGAACATGGGCTCAAAACCCTCACCTTCAATAATGCAAGAAAAACATGTAAGAAAAGAACGTCAGTGACCAAACAGCAGAAACACGCTGCAGCAAAATGAGAGATTTTCTCCCTGTTGTCAGATGTGTAATTTCTGCTGATGCCAAAAATGTCTCTACATTACCATATGTGGGGTTGTTGTAATTGTGCCAGTCCCATGGTATTAGAGAGACAAGGTGGAGGAGGTAATATCTTTTATTGGACCAACTTCTCTTGGGGAGAGAGACAAGCTTTCGAGCTCACACATTATCCTGAAGAAGAGCTCTGTGTAAGCTTGAAAGCTTGTCTCTCTCACTAACAGGAGTTGGTCCAATATAAGATATTACCTCACCCATCCTCTCTCTCCAAATTTAACTCGCATTTGTTCTTTGGGTGAACTCTGTTCTGGTCTCTATTTAAGTAGCTGTTCTCCTTCCTCCTTGAGGACAATTTCTTCTCAGCATTTCACGGAATAATTAGAAGGCAAATTCTTTGCTCCATTTTCTCAGTAACAGACACTGGGGGTGGGGGAGGGGAGGAGAAAGGGAGCTCAGGATAGTTCAGCCCCATATTGAGGACAAAGAGCTACAAAGTGGTTCTGGTTCATTCAGAACCTTTCACTCAGTTCTCCCCACTCCTGCTTCCCACGGACTGTCCCGACTGGCGTTTACTATGTTGTGTTTTCTGATTTCTCTATCTATGAATTCCTTCCCTCTGACCATCATGTGGACTAGCGTGGCCTTGACTTACACTCACCCTCCCTTACTACAGTTAGACTCGTTTAGAACCGCTGAGGCCTGGTCTACACTGGAAAGTTGCACCATCAAAATTCTCCTCTTTTTTTTATTTAGCACAGCCTGACCGGTGTCCGCACTAAATTTCATCTCCCACTGACAAATCCTCCACTTTTGCCGGCATAGCTAGTCCCCTGCGCAGGGTGACATAATCCCTCTAGCAGCAGGGCTCTATCAGCACAGCGGCAGTATGTCAGTGACAGCTCTTCACTTATTTAAAGACTCTTATTGGGTCCCCCCTTCAGTCTTCTTTGCTCAGAACATGCCCAGTTTTTTTAACCTTTCCTCACAGGGCAGGTATTCAAAAACCTCGTGTCATTCTTGTGGCTCTGCTCTGGACTCTCTCCAATTTGTCCACTTCTTCCCTAAAGTGTAGTGCCCAGAATAGGACACAGTATCCAGCTGAGGCCTCACCAGTCCTGAGCAGAGCAGGGCAATTACCTCCTGGGTCTTACATACAACACCCCTGTTCATATACCCCAGAATGACATTAACCTTTTTTCACAACTGCATCACATGGCTGGCTCATAGTCCATTTGTGATCCACTATACCCCCCAGATCCTTCTCAGCAGTACCACCGCCTAGCCAGTTATTCCCCATTTTGTATTTGTGCATTTGATTTTTCCTTTCTAAGTGTTGTACTTTGCACTTGTCTTTTTTTAATTTGATCTTGTTATTTTCAGACTAATTCTCCAAAATATCAAGGTCACATTGAATTCTAATCCTGCCCCCCAATGACCTGGCAACCCCTGTCAGCTTAGTGTCATCCACAAATGTTAAAAGCACACTCTCCACCCTATTTTCCACAACACTGATGAAAAGATTGAATACTATCGCACCCTCGACAGGCCCCTGCAGGACACTACTAGGTACATCCTACTGTTTGACAGCAAACCATGGAAAACTACTTTGAGTTCAGTTTGTCAACCAGTTGTACACTCACTTCATACTAATTTAATAGAGAGCACATTACTCGAGTTTGCTTATGAGACTGTCATGTGGGACTGTGTCAAAAACCTTACTGCTTCCCCCATCCATTAGACCAGTAACCCTGTCAAAGAGTGAAATTCAATTGGTTTGGTTTGATTTGTTCTTGACAAACCCAGGTTGCTTATTCCTTATAACCCAATTCTCCTTTAGGTGCTTTGGTGATTGTTTCTTAATTTGTTCCAGTATCTTTCACAGTACTGAAGTTAGGCTCCCTGGTCTATAATTCTTTAACCTGTTATTTCCCTATTCTGGCTTGTTTTCCTCATCCCTGAGCGACTTAGTTACACTGACCTATCTCCCAGTGCAGACAGCGCTATGTGGAAGGGAGGGCTTCTCCCATCGACAATAGCTATCACCTGTCAGGTAGGTGGCGTAACTACGCTGACAGGAGAAGCTCTCCTGTTGGTGTAGATAGTGTCTTCACTAAGTACTTCTTCACACAACGCAGTCAACCTGTGGAACTCATTGCCAGGGGATGTTGTGAAGTCCAAAAATATAACTGGGTTCAAAAAAGAACTAGATAAGTTCATGGAGGACAGCTCCATCAATAGCTATTAGCCAAGCTGGTCAGGGACACAACCCCATGCTTTGGGTGTCCCTAAACCTCTGACTGCCAGGAGCTGGGACTGGACGACAGGGAGCAGCTGACCTAAACTCTGTGCACTCAGACCTGCAATATCCCGCCCCACAGGGGATGGAAACAGGAATGTGCCAAGTGAGCCAGCCACACAGTGGCCTCCTGAGAATAGCAAGCGTCCGACCACCCAGACCCTCCCCATGTAAGGTGCCACAGCATGGTGAGAAAGCAGCCGGTGACAGTCCAGCCTCAAGCCTTTGCACTAGGGTGGAGGGTGCACTCAGGCTGCTCACCTGTGTGGGGGGAAGGGTCTCTACACAGTGACAGGCACAGAGCAGTTCTGCCAGACCGGGTGCCAGCTCCCCACAGCCAGAGGATGCACAGGCACCCAGAGCAGATTTATCATCAGCACAGCTCAGCCATGCCCAAACCCTGCAGATCTCCAGAGCAGCTCCTGGCTAAACTCAGTATCTCCCAAGCTACCCGGCCTGGCAGGAAAACAGCTGTAGATCCACATAGCAGGGGGAGGAGAATGAATTCTGAGCCCCTTTCAGGGAGTTGCTTTGTAAGGCAAATTGGTTGTTATGCTTTTAACGCTCACAAAGGTTACAAGACAGATGTGTAAATAAATGAAATGCAAGAGCCCTGGAAGAGAGCAACATAACCCTGTGTCAGAGGGCAGGCTTAGAGGCTGTGGGAGAAGCTCTCAGGGCATTGAAATGCACCTTCCTTTTCTGCATTTGGGGCATGAAATTGACCAGTATAGAAATTCTGGGTCTGTTTCCTTTCCCCACCCTTGCAGACTATTTCTAACTGAAAGGACAGTGGATATGTGCCAGTCCTGTGCAGAAACCTCACTCCTATTTAGAGAAAGGCAAGGAAGAAATTCTAACCAAAGAGACAAGAAGGAGTTTTAACGAGAGGCTAGAAAAGCGTTAAGAGGATGGGCAAGGCAGAGGGAATATTAGGAACATGTACGACCCCACTGGCACATTTGTCTTTGCAGAGACTCTTTCCAGTTGCAGCTGTCTGTCTCTGTTATTCAATCAGTCCTTTTCTCAGGTGATTGTCATGCATTTAAAATGAGAATGTTCCACCTACATACAGCCTTTGTGAAATGAATGATATGGAGACTGCTCAGGTTACTGGCGCCAAGACCACTGTATACCCAAGTGGGGTTGCGAGCTTGGCTGCAGCAGTATGGGAATAGCAAATGGAAATGAAACATGAAGGCCTAACAGGGACTGAGAGGTGCTATAGGTGCATATATCTGGGAGACAGATACTCCCTCCCTTTGCTGCTCATCTCACATCTTTGGCCCTGTGTGGTCACTTCCCACTAACATTGTGCCTGGCCAGTTATGGGGGCTCCTCATTGAACTAACAGGGCTCAGCCATGGCAGGATTTCAAAACTCTCTGTAAACTGCTTCCTGGTTATCAACTTTCCACTGTGCTTTTGTGGTGGATGTAACACCTGTATCCCGCCTCCATCTTAACTTTAACACCCATGAAATTTCTCCCAACACTTCCACACTCATTTCTGTATGATATGCCTGTATCCCTCTGGGAAAGTTCTGCTCCCCTCAGCTGTTGTTCACATGCAGCAGAAATAATCATCAAGTAGGAGGGTCTCTCGTTGAAAAGCTTCATGGGAATTAGATAGAATCCAACTGCACTTGTTTTCTATAAGGACTTAATGTGCCACATTGGCTTCTCCCAGTTCCTGTCAGTCCTTCAAAGTTCCCTTTCCTTTTCTGTTCCCTGGTTAATAAATCATTAACAATACAAACATCCTGCTCCATTGACCGCACCCAATTCCTGTCAGTCCTTCAACTTTCCCTTTTGTTTTGTTTGTTTTGTTTTGTCCCCTAGTTAATAAAAGCTCAGCATTCCACTGGGGATAGAGTTACAAGCAGCTGCTGCTACCAGAGCGAATGACACCAGTATCTGCTATTAGAAAGGACAGGGACTGAAAATCCTTAAATTCAATGCCTGAAAAGAGTTTGAGAAAATATCTTCTGTGCAAGGCGTGCGCTATAGAAGCACTGAAGATAAGCCTGTTAATAAGCAAGAGGCTTCCATGTCCCTAACTGTCTGGTACATGCTATTATTTTGTGTGGTCTGTTCTGGCCTCTAGTTCAAATCTCCTTCCTCTTGATCCTTTATTGGAGTTTCTTCCTTGCATTTCACCACAGGAATATGAGCAAAGTTTCAGTATTCCCCCATCACAAGCAGTTCGAGTTTGAACCTAGAACCTTCAGCCCTCCAGGGCAGACAGAACGCCATCTGCGCTACAGAACGAAGACCTGGCCTATACTTACAACTTAGATTGACATAGCTACTGCACTCGGGGATGTGAAAAATTCACATTCCTGAGCACCATAGTTATACCAACTTAACTCCCCCCTCTCCCCACAGTGTGGACCTAGAATGCTTCCCTCAACCTAGAGACCATCACAAAGGGAGGTGGAGTTCCGACAGTGACCGAAAAACCCATCCCAGCGCTGTAGATTGCGTTTATGCTAAGGAGTTACAGCAGCATAGCTACAGTGCCATACGTCTGCCATTACAGCCCTGGGAGTGTAGACAAGCCCTAAGTCAATTAATGATCAATATTAACAGGCCTCTGTGCAGCACCAATGGTAGTTGGGAGGTGGGGAAAAGAGGGGGCAAAACACTATTCCATGTCTGACCTGGAAGGTGAACATTGAATGTATTAAAGTTGCCAAGGTGAATGGGGTGGGAAGACAGTGATGTCCACATTTCTCTGAATTGTTACCTTATTTGCTATTCACAAGAGTCTACAGAGTTTGCCCCATTTGATCTTCTATACAGAAGGAAAGTGCCATAGATCTCATCTGAGGCTCCTGGGAAGGAGACACTGGGGCAGAAGAGGAGCCTGTAACTGCATATGTACAAAGGTTCAGCAAAAGTTAAAGGACAGGATGGAAATAGTTCAGACTAACCTCAGGGACAGTCAGTCCAAATGAAAGGTGTGGTATGACCAACATACCTGAAAAGAACACTTAGAACTGGGGGACTTGGTGTTAGTATTAAGCCCTGTGAGAAAATACAAAATGCAAAATTCTTTGGAAGGCCCTTTTGAGGTGATAGAAGGGGTAAATGAAGATCAATATCATGTTTAAAGGCCTCATGGTAATCCTGTCCCACAGAGCGTGAATGTAAACAGACTTAAAGCTTATGACAACAGGAAAGCCACGGTAAACATGATCTGCTGTGCAATTGTGGAAAGCGTGGTCTGCCACCTCATTGATTTGATGGCTGAATGCCAAACTGAGTCATCTCTGGAAAGCATCGATATCTGCAGAGAATTAACACCAGCTGAAAAGGCAGAGGTGTTATCTGCACTGCAAGCCCACAGACAAGTGTTTTCTAGCAAGCCAGGGAAAACTCACCTGCTGACAGCTAAAATCATTACCGTAGTACCACAGCCATCTCCCAGTAGGGCCTACCATACCACTGCAGATGTACAAGCGTAAATTCACACAAATACAAAGCATGCTGGGCCTCGGAGTGATTAAGGGGTCTGTCAGCTCTCGGGTGACACCCGAGGTCTTGGTCCCTAAGAAAAACAACACTGGAAGGTTTTGTGTTGATCATAAAAAGCTCATGGCTGTCACAGTGCCAGATGCTTATCCCATGCCTGGGATGGATACTATGCTGGATACCTTGAGCAAAGCTAAATATCTCAGCTCTTTTGACATAGTTAAGGGATGCTGGCAAATTCCTTTAGATGAGGATGCACTGACATGGGACTATAGGAGTTCGGAATGTTACCATTTGGGTTAATTAATGCAGGAGCTACTTTTCAGTGGCTGGTCAACCAGGTGTTAAATATATTACAGGACTTTGCAAGGGCCTACGTTGCCAATATAATGGTGTTCAGCAACATTTGGTATGATCGCACGAAACACTTGGGAATTGTGTTGTCAAAGCTCAAAGAGGCAGAGACATTATAGTCATGGCCTTCACAACCTCCTCTGACAAAGAGTTTCATAGATTCATAGATATTAAGGTCAGAAGGGACGATTATGATCATCTAGTCTGACCTCCTGCACAACACAGGCCACAGAATCTCACCCACCCACTCCTGCGAAAAACCTCTCACCTATGTCTGAGCTATTGAAGTCCTCAAATCATGGTTTAAAGACTTCAAGGAGCAGAGAATCCTCCAGCAAGTGACCCATGCCCCATGCTACAGAGGAAGGCGAAAAACCTCCAGGGCCTCTTCCAATCTGCCCTGGAGGAAAATTCCTTCCCGACCCCAAATATGGTGATCAGCTAAACCCTGAGCATATGGGCAAGATTCACCAGCCAGATACTACAGAGAATTCTTTCCTGCGTAACTCAGATCCCACCCCATCTAACATCCCATCACAGGCCATTAGGTCTATTTACCATGAATATTTAAAGATCAATTAATTACCAAAATCATGTTATCCCATCATACCATCTCCTCCATAAACTTATTGAGTTTAATCTTAAAGCCAGATAGATCTTTTGCCCCCACTGCTTCCCTTGGAAGGCTATTCCAAAACATCACTCCTCTGATGGTTAGAAACCTTCGTCTAATTTCAAGTCTAAACTTCCCGATGGACAGTTTATATCCATTTGTTCTTGTGTCCACATTGGTACTGAGCTTAAATAATTCCTCTCCCTCTCCGGTATTTATCCCTCTGATACATTTATAGAGCGCAATCATATCTCCCCTCAACCTTCTTTTAGTTAGGCTAAGCTCCTTGAGTCTCCTTTCATAAGATAAGTTTTCCATTCCTCGGATCATCCTAGTAGCCCTTCTCTGTACCTGTTCCAGTTTGAATTCATCCTTCTTAAACATGGGAGACCAGAACTACACACAGTATTCCAGGTGAGGTCTCACCAGTGCCTTGTATAATGGTACTAAAACCTCCTTATCTCGACTGGAAATACCTCTCCTGATGCATCCCAAGACCGCATTAGCTTTTTTCACGGCCATATCACATTGGTGGCTCATAGTCATCCTATGATCAACCAATACTTCAAGATCCTTCTCCTCCTCTGTTACTTCTAATTGATGCGTCCCCAGTTTATAACTAAAATTCTTGTTATTAATCCCTGAATGCATAACCTTACACTTCTCACTATTAAATTTCATCCTATTACTATTACTCCAGTTTACAAGGTCATCCAGATCCTCCTGTATGATATCCCAGTCCTTCTCTAAATTGGCAATACCTCCCAGCTTTGTATCATCCGCAAACTTTATTAGCACACTCCCACTTTTTGTGCTGAGGTCAGTAATAAAAAGATTAAATAAGATTGGTCCCAAAACTGATCCTTGAGGAACTCCACTGGTAACCTCCCTCCAACCTGACAGTTCACCTTTCAGTAGGACCCGTTGTAGTCTCCCCTTTCACCAATTCCTTATCCACCTTTCAATTTTCACATAGATCCCCATCTTTTCCAATTTAACTAATAATTCCCCATGTGGCACCGTATCAAATGCCTTACTGAAATCTAGGTAAATTAGATCCACTGCGTTTCCTTTGTCTAAAAAATCTGTTACTTTCTCAAAGAAGGAGATCAGGTTGGTTTGGCATGATCTACCTTTTGTAAAACCATGTTGTATTTTGTCCCATTTACCATTGACCTCAATGTCCTTAACTACTTTCTCCTTCAAAATTTTTTCCAAGACCTTGCATAATACAGATGTCAAACTAACAGGCCTGTAGTTACCCAGATCACTTTTTTTCCCTTTCTCAAAAATAAGAACTATGTTAGTAATTCTCCAATCATACGGTACAGCCCCTGAGTTTACAGATTCATTAAAAATTCTTGCTAATGGGCTTGCAATTTTGGGTGCCAATTCCTTTAATATTCTTGGATGAAGATTATCTGGGCCCCCCGATTTAGTCCCATTAAGCTGTTTGAGTTTCGCTTCTACCTCAAATATGGTAATATCTACCTCCATATCCTCATTCCCATTTGTCATGCTACCATTATCCCTAGGATCCTCTTTAGCCTTATTAAAGACTGAGGCAAAGTATTTGTTTAGATACTGGGCCATACCTAGATTATCCTTGACCTCCACTCCATCCTCAGTGTTTAGCGGTCCCACTTCTCCTTTCTTTGTTTTCTTATTTATATAGCTATAGAATCTTTTACTATTGCTTTTAATTCCCTTTGCAAGGTCCAACTCTACTTGATTTTTAGCCTGTCTCACTTTATCCCTACATGTTCTGACCTCAATAAGGTAGCTTTCCTTGCTGATCCCTCCCATCTTCCACTCCCTGTATGCTTTCTGCTTTTTCTTAATCATCCAGCTGGTCTACAACTCCTGCCGATGAATTTTTTCCCCTTTCTTGGGATGCAGGCTTCCGATAGCTTCTGCAGCTTTGATTTAAAGTAATCCCAGGCCTCCTCTGCCTTTAGATTCATAAGTTCTTCAGTCCAATCCACTTCCCTAACTAATTTCCTTAATTTTTGAAAGTCAGTCCTTCTGAAATCAAAAACCCTAGTTGCAGATTTATTTTTGTTAATCCTTCCATTCAGTTTGAACTGAATTAGCTCATGATCACTTGAACCAAGATTATCCCCTACAACCATTTCTTCTATGAGGTCCTCACTACTCACCAAAACCAAATCTAAAATGGCATCCCCTCTCGTCGGCTCAGCAACTACTTGATGAAGGAATCCATCAGCTATCGCATCTAGGAAAATCTGAGCCCTATTATTATTACTAGCACTCGTTCTCCAGTCTATATCTGGGAAGTTAAAGTCTCCCATGATCACGCAGTTTCCATTAGTATTTACTTTATTAAAAACATTAAAAAGGGCTCTATCCATATCCAAATTAGATCCCGGCGGTCTATAGCACACCCCAAGCACTATCCCAGGGGAGGCTCTAATAGTTTTCTTCCCCAACGTAATTTTTGCCCAGACAGACTCTGTCTTATCCATTCCATCGCTTCTTATTTCTTTACATTCTACCCCATCATTGATATACAATGCTACTCCACCACCTTTACCTTTATTTCGGTCTTTCCTAAACAGCACATACCCTTCAATACCTGTAGTCCAGTCATGACTACTATTCCACCATGTTTCTGTTATCCCTATAATATCTGGTTTCACTCCCTGCACCAGTAGCTCTAGTTCCTCCATTTTGTTACCTAGGCTCCTCGCATTAGTGTACAAACATCTTAATTTTTGCTGTTTGGCCTCGCTCACATTCTGTACCCAGTTAGGCACGGTCATTCTACAGCCAGTATAACCTATTAGACTGGTATCCACACTGCCCTTCCTCCTTATAGCCATTCTCCTACCCATGGCTGAATCCTTTCTTACTTCGTTTTCTTCCCCCTCAATGCTAAAATCCGGCGTGGAGATTACCTGGACATCTCCCAACCATCTCCCCCAAATTCCTAGTTTAAATCTCTCTTAATCAGTTGTGCCAGCCTCCATCCTAGAAGTCTATTTCCTTCCTTACTCAGATGAAGTCCATCCCGAGAAAACTGTCCTCTGTCCATGAATGCCTCCCAGTGGCCATACATCCCAAAGCCCTCCTTATAGCACCACTGCCTGAGCCATCTGTTGATAGTCATAATCTTGTCACACCTTTGCTGCCCTTCTCTAGGAACAGGCAGTTTGACTGCGTGTTGTGTCAAGAAATACTTCCTTTTGTTTGTTTTAAAGCTTCTGCCTATTCATTTCATTTGGTGACCCCTGGTTCTTGTGTTATGAGGAGTAAATAACACTTGATGATTTATTTTCCCCACACCAGTCATGATTGTATAGACCTCAATCATATCCCCCCCTTAGACGTCTCTTTTCCAAGCTGAAATGTCCCAGTCTTATTAACCTCTCCTCATATGGAAGCTATTCAATGTGTGATCCACTATCACTCCCAGATCCATTTCAGCATTACCACCACCTAGCCAGTTATTCCCCATTTTCTAGTTGTGCATTTGATTTTTCCTTCCTAAATGACGGACACTGAACTTCTCTTTATTGAATTTCATCTTATTGAATTCAGCTCAATTCTCCAAGTTGTCAAAGTCATTCTGAAGTCTAATCCTGTCTTCCAAAGTGCTTGCAAGTCCTACCAGCTTGGTGTCATCTGCAAATTTTATGAGCATACTCTCCACTCCATTATCCAAGTCATTCATGAAAAATATTGAATAATACTGGTCCCAGGATGGACATCTGTGGGACACCATGACACAGGCTCTCCCAGCTTGACACTGAACCATTGATATGTACTCTTTGAGTAAGGTTTGTCACCCAGTTGTGAGCCCTTTGTAGTAATATCACCTAAACCACATTTCTCTAGTTTGCTTATGAGAATGTCTTGTGGGACTCTGTCAACAGCCTTACTAAAATCAAGATAGCACATAAACTGCTTCTCCTCATCCACTAGGTAAATAACAAAGAAGGGATTTGGGTAGGCATGGCATGATTTGTTCCTGACAAATCCATACTATTTCTTATAATCCTATTATCCTCCAGGTACTTACAAACTGATTACTAATTTGTTCCACTATCTTAACAGGTATCAAATTTAGACAAACTGGTCTATAATCCCCTGGGTCCTCTTTGTTCCCCTTTTTAAAGATAGGTTCTGTGTTTGCTCTTCTCCTGTCTTCTGAGACTTCACTTGTCCTCCAGGAGTTCTCAGAGATAATTGTGAAGGGTCCAAGATTCCTTCAGCTCATTCCTTAGGTACCCTACGATGGATTTCATCACACCCTGCTTTAATACATCAAATTTATCTAATAACGGTTGTCGTGTAACAGAATAAACATGATTTTGGGGTGCCATTCCCCACCTGTTAGAAAAATGCACGAATCCCCTCTTTCATGATAGATTTTTTTTTTAACAGCCACACCTAAATGTTCTTGGAAAGAGTTTACACAAATGAAACTGACCAATTTGGATCTGAAACCCCCAGCTCTTTGTAGAGATGCTGGCCCCCTCTAATAATTGGGTGTCTCTGAGGCTTTCATTTGATAAGAGGGCCAGGACATTACCAGCAAAACACAGGTTATTATCCTGGTTGTTTAAATCATTTAAATCTTTCCTTTCCCCTCCAGTAATTTTACCATGCAAAATAGTCTTTAAGGGCATAGCAACGCCCCCTTCCCCATTTCTAATGATTGTCACAACCGGCCTTTGAGTACCAATCCCCATGACCTCTGCATTACTTTGCAAAATGTTGATGTTATTTAAGAAATCTGCAGAGTTTAATTCTTCCCAAAGTCTCCCTTGAGACAAGAAAGGATGGTTTAACCCTGGAGCATCTAACTGTAGCCTATTTGGGTATTAAACTCAGCAAGTTTTGAATTGCATCGTGAATGACTCTGATCACCTGAGTGAAAGACATCACACTGTCTAAATTAGCAACATGAAAATCTTGTGATTCTCCCTGGAGGGTAGCCAGGGTTGTGAGGCACCTCACCACCACCTGCCCTTAGCATGAGGCAGCCTTGCCGTGGCTGCTGTGGATCATCTCCCTAAATCCACCAGCCTCTAGCAACACAAGCATGGCTTTCCAGGCCTCTGCAGGCCTCACTGTCTCTGTACAGTTAGCAGGAGACCCACACCAACCCCCAAGTCCTCAGAGCATTCCCTGGAGTGTCCACTGAACCCTCACAGAATTACCAGGCCCACTGTTCCCAAATGAACAGAACACACCAGCTTGTACGATTCAGTGCAGGATCAGCACCTTGCTTCTCACCACAGCGCTTAGATTAACAGGAATAAGTTGATTAGCAAAGATTCAAGATTCACACAGTAGTGAGAAAGAACAACGGAAAAAACAAAATCATACCACACTTTCTAGAGACTAAACTTATCTTTGGATGAGGTAAAACTTCTTTAGACAGGAGGTAACTTTCATCAGCATTGTCAGACAAGCCTGGCTGAGACCCCTTTTTTATGAAGCAAAAGTGTTGTTTTTTTATTTCCTCAGTGAAGGGTGCCTAGGTGTCTTCTCTGCCCCCCAAATACAGTCAAACAAACCTTTGAAGATCAGGTTCTTCCTCCTCCTGTTTCTCTTTCTCTCTCTCTGTTAGTTCCATCCTCTCTCTGCAGTTCACACAATCCTTAATTTGCATTCATTTCAAACGGGCGATAAGAAGCCCACTGTGAATGGAACAATGCTCAATTTACATGTGAACCGATAGATGAATAAATATTTCTTGACTGACAGAAAATCTGTTTTTCACCTTTGTCGGTGATGAGAACCCACAGACTTATTTTCAGTATATACACATACCTCTTTACATGGTATTTGTACATACATTTTATAATTATTTTGATTACCAGAGTGACACAGGCTCTTATTCAAGACCTCATATGACACTCTGGTGAACTAGGCTGTACACTCCAGCTCCATGGGATGCCCATCGGCATTAAGAGGTCCTCGGGTCACAACCCATCAACCTTAAATGCTCATTTGTATCCTATCCACACGTTCCAGATACACCTGTGGAAACTCTTCAGGTTCATCAGGAATGGCACTTCCATTCCTTCAGAATCTGGACTAGGGGGGTCAACAACCATTTCTTGTGATTCAGGGATAGGTTTATCTGCACCTATTTCCTGAAGTTCTGGTTAGGTGGATCGATTTTGCTTTGTTGTCTGGGGGAATCTTCTGAGCATACCCATCTTAATGTGATTTTAGTCTTTCTTAAAAGTGTTTTGGGTTTTTTTAAGTTTCTTTGATAATCTTCCCCAGTATTTCAGATCTCTCCCACCTTTTTTTCTCACCCCTCCCACATTATGTTTGCAGGATTCATGTGTAGTCAATGCTGCACTTCACTATTCACAGCTTTAACCAACCTTACAAGCAATTCCTTAGTCTCTGTTATCTTTTAAGGCCTCCAGCTCACTTGGAGAACCTAGTTTTTGAAACACTTCAGAAATCCAGAGTTTTACTCTCTCTCTCTCTATTGCACACCTAAGAGATGTAGAAGTCCTGACAAGCTCTTTACAACCATCACCAGGAGATCTTTGCTGGTCAGCTACAACACCACAGCCAGGGGTTCCAACTGGGCTCCTCAGGCTTATGTCCAATGAAGGCCCTGAAAGTATTAGGCTGTTCAAAATCAGGATTATCGACTTCACTGTTGTGTGGGTGCTGCTTACCCCCTGCCTGTCTGCCCCTGAAAACTGGGGCTGCTTTGAAGTGATTTTCTGGGGTTCCTGAATTTCTTAAAGCAGGAATTCTCTTTGCCCTTTTTAAAGCTGGTTCCTGTGAGCTATCTTTTTTTTGATGCTGGAGTGTGTCTTGGTTGCCAGAACAAACGACCTATATTTTAGCATTGTCTGTGTTAAATATAAAGTTTTGTATCATATAAAGCAACTTTGTTTTCTACTTGAAGGACGGGGATATGTAATTAGCAAACAGTCTGTGAAAGAACATGCCTAAACCTTTTTAGGATCCATCAAAAATTTTACTAGTTTAGAATCAATTCCTAGGTTTTTATTAACTATATTAAAATGCCAGAGACCTGTACTGACATACAGGCCAACAGGTCTTGAGCCCAGCACCTTAACTGTTGGGCTACTCTTTCACACAGCCAGAATCTGGCTCTTTTACAGTCTGCTAATCAAGTAAAGATATAACTTCGCAAATTTCAGCACTAATGTTTCTTTAATATGTAAATGCATAGCAGTGCTGTCAATACTATATTGCCACATTCTTTTACACTAAAAAAGGGAATAATTATCTTTTTGCAACTTTGTACATGCATGGACATATTTATTGCAAATTAATTCTGAGTGAGAGACAAAACCAAACTGCTTAGCCCTAGAAGAAAAAAACAAAAACAAAATAAAACAAAAACCAAGGGGGAGGTGCGGCAGGGGACAATGACAGTGGGGCAGAAGCATCCTTGTCTAACTATTTCTTATCTCTGCAGAAAACAGGTTTCTAATTACATACCCTGGTAGGTCAAGTGAAAGACAAAGTCACTTTATGTGACACAAAACTTCATATTTTAACACATATAATACTAAAATCCTGGGCATTACTACTGCCAACCAATTTTAATACACTTTAAGCCTTGCATATATTTAAATTAAAAACAAACTTTAAAATAAAAGGGGCCCACAATAAGAACTAAATTTTAAATTTAAAGCTATCCTGTTACTGACATCTCTTTAGTAACTAACACACAATATGCTTATAAAACATGCTAACATAGGTTTTTCATTTTTTTTATTTAAAAGGGATGGTATACTTTAATTTTTAAAACTTTATTGTAATTCTAATTTTATTGAATTAGTTCTTTGTTAAAAACAATTTCTATAGAAAAAGGATTTTGAAAGAATTGCTCATACAATCCCATAAACCTACATAAAATCTCATTTTTATCTCAGTCCTTTAAACCTTTAAAAAGTCATGACTTGACTTTTTTTTTTAAATGGAACAGATGTGTAGATATTGGGTTTTGTATATGGACATTCCCTTGTATTTGTCTAAAGTACAGAGATAACCAGAAATCAATGACTTGTGTCTTTTAAAATTACAAATGGGGATATTGTTGTTCCCCAGGAACCTATTTCTTTACGAATTACAAACTAGAGCTGTCTAAACTATTTTTTACAGTGGATTTGGCACACTATGCAATTTGTTTGGGTAAAACTTTTCTAAACTTGAAGTGTGACAAAAGTCTGTCTCTCTGTTTACTTGATGATTACCTGTTCTGTTCATTCTCTCAGAAGCACCTGGCATTGGCCACTGTCGGAAGACAGGATACTGGGCTAGATGGACGTTTGGTCTGACCCAGTATGACCGTTGTTATGTTCTGCTGGAAAATGATAATTGTTTAATTATGGAAATGAAGTAAACTTAGCAATGTCCCATTCTTGGCATCTGTTTAGGTTGTAATATATAGATTCAATGTAAAAACATGCTTACGTTATCTTTAAAAGGTTGGGATGGTATAGTTTTAAATGCTATTTCAATTCCCATTTTAATCCTATGATTAAAAAATGCTTTTGATGATGAAGCTGCAAAACCCGGCAATTTTACAAAAAAGGAGGGGGGGGGAGATGTGGAGGGACATGTTTGCTAAGCTAACAGCGTTGGAGGGGACAGTCTTTATCTGTCTGCTTCCTGTAGTCACAAAACTACAACTTGTCTCGTTAAATTTTTTTTAATTGTAAAAATCCTCTGTAAGTGATGGGAGGGGGGGTATTTTTTGGCCTCCAAAATCTTCACACTTTACAAATGATATCCTGCAAACAGGTGTTAATTTAAAGCCTATTAGAGGCCTCCTTACAGCTTAAGCCAATTAGGTGCTAACTGCCATTAAAGAATAAAGGTTTTGATGAATTACATTATTTTTAATCAATGGAATAAGGGAAACTGGAATAAAGGTTAGCCATGTGTAACATCACTCTACCAATTTTTAAAGCTATTTGCTAACAAAATGTTTAGAAAGAGGAAATCTGATTCCTGACACAGAATTAAAAATAAAGAAGGCAAATTGCTAAATTGACATAGGTTTTGTAAGAAGCCTGATAATCAAAAGGAGCATACTAGTCAGTTTCTTTGATATTTTAGCTCTAATTTACCCTTTCATATGCCACAGTGAATAAAGTGCTGTGTTCAGTGTGACTCAGAAAAATATGGGGTAATTAAATACCAATGGATAAATCCATGAAGTGCTGTTTAGAGTGACTGAGGAAAATGCTATGTTCATATTCTATGAAATGTGATTCCCCTAGAGGCCTCTTAATTAACAAATACTTTCTGATTGGTTTAGCCAAGGAGGCCTGGTTTGTGGCAAGCTCCCAGGGCAGAGTTTCTGCCATTTAGCCAGTAATAGCCTTGCAGGGTGAGACGCTTTTCTCTTCTCTGTACTTTTTTTTTCTTGATGTTTTCAAACTTTCTTGGTTATCTTTGAAAGGTGGCTCAGTCCCCTGTCCTATGCAGTGGCTCTATAGCTCTAGTTTCTCTCTCAGACTCTAATGCTTTGTGACCTGTGTGCAATAGTCTAATAAACTTTTAGACTTGTAGCAACTGCATAAAGTTATTTTTTCTAAAAATTCCTGCTTATCTACAGTTATTTGTATTTTTCCTGTATTCCTCTGTCATTAAGACTTTGTACAATTAGTTAATGACTATTTAGAAATGCATTAATGGCTGGTCAGCAATCTCGACTGGAGCCACTAGGGTACATTTTTGACCGGGCGTTTCAGTGGAAAACTGGATGCCTGGCAACCCTAGTGATGGGCCAATTGAACACACAGAGGAAGCACTGTGGGATGGTGAACTGAGTTGGTGGGAATGCCACGATGGGGAATTCCTACCGTGACAGTCCCCTCTTTGCCAGTACATAGGGGATTGGGCTGGGGAACCTCCAGGGCCGAAGCATGCACTGCTACTGCTTGAGGTAAAGCTCCCCAGCTTGGGATAGAAGAGACTCATGGTCGTAGATCACATGCAGAGGGGGATCCGTCGGACACACTTGCCAGTGGGTCACACGCCTGCCTCAAGTGACTCTGAGCTTTGCCATGTTACTGAGCTGAGTAACTAGGCTGGGTTGTTTGTCCTTTCAGATGTTGGTGACATTTGAGGATGTGGCCATGTATTTCTCCCCAGCGGAGTGGGCGCTGCTGGGCGAGCACAAAGGCAGCTTTACAGACACGTCATGTGGGAGAATTACCAGTCTCTGGTCTCATTAGGTGAGGAGCTGTGTCTGTGAGATCAGGGCCCCACTGCACTGGGTGCTGCACAGAGACACCGTAACTGAGATGGAGCATTGGTCTGAGTGGCTGGGTGGAGGTGTGTGTGGGGTACAAGGAATGAGGGAGGGATATGGATGAAGAAAGGCATGTGTAATGCAGCTTGACAGCCCCTTCAAAGGGAGGCACTTCCACCCATGGTCAGTAGGACTGTGCAATATAATGCCAGGGAATTCTGGGACTTGTAGTTCTCAAGGTGCAGCATGTGACCAAGGAAGGGTTGTGTGACCTGCAGGGTTACTGGATAATAGGCCAGCTAGCACAGCAGTCAAGGTGAGAGACCCATAGGGCGCATGGCATTATGGCATCATCTCTCCTCTCCTTTGCTCTCCTAGGCCAAGGAGAACTAGTCTCTGTGTGTGACCTCTGCTTCCCCACCAGCCACCTCAGTCCTCGCCAGCTCCACCTGTTTGCCCAGCTCCCTCATTCGCTGCTGCCGGGTTGTTTGCAACTCCATGTGCTGCTGGGTGCAGGGTGTATTCACCACAAGCTGCAGTTCATGATTCCATATAAATCATTTGCAAATATGCAAATTAGCTCATTGCGCAACTGGCACAAATGCTGCACGTGGAGCTGCAAGAAGTGTGGCAGCTGCGTGGTTAGAAGCGTTGAGCTAAGATCTAACAAGTGGCGATGCTTTTCTCCCAGACAGGATTCCCAAGCCAGCTGTGATCTCCAGCATAGAGCAAAGGGAAGAACCATGTGTCCAGGGTCCTGCTGGAAAGGAGGATGGAGAGAGCCCAAGAAGTGCCCGCGCAGGTGAGGAAGAATTTAAAGTGACTCTCAGGGTATAAGTGAGTGAGTTTAAAGCAGCTGGAATCCTGATAAGTTTTGGTCAAAGTGACAAGTGATTTTGTTTGGAGTCCCCAGCAAGAGATACGTTAAAATGGTCTGGTTTCCAGTTTCTGATTCCAGAAAATCAGGCCCAGTTTGGGGGGTTTCTCAGGTTGGGCACATCATCAATTCATTATCCCATAGTGCCCCCTCATGGCATGACCTGGCATGTCAGCACCTCTGCCTCTCTCTCTTTCTTGGGACTTCTGTGGTCTGGTATGGTGATGACATGGCCCTCTGGCCTGGTCACTGTATAACTTCACCTCTTCCAGGGTATCAATGTCTCAGACAAATACAGGAAGTCCTCACTTAAAGTCGTCCCCGTTAACATTGTTTCGTTGCTGATCAATTAGGGAACACGCTCGTTTAAAGTTGTGCAATGCTCCCTTCTAACGTCGTTTGGCAGCCGCCTGCTTTGTCCACTGCTTGCAGGAAGAGCAGCCCATTGCAGTGAGCTGGTGGGGGCTTGGAACCAGGGTGGACTGGCAGCCCCCGCATCAGCTCCCCGCTCCCCTAAGTTCCCTGTGCAGCAGCCACCCAGCAGGCTACCCATTGCTGGCAGTTCAGCTGTCCCTCCCCCCACTGCCATGTGCTGCTCCTGCCCTCTGCCTTGGGGCTGCTCTGCGAGCCTCCTGCTTGCTGGGGGTTGGGGGGGGGGAAGAAGAGGGGGGCTAATGTCAGCGTGTCTCCCTCCCCCCTGCTCCTGGCACCCGGCTTACTCCAACTTCCATAGAGCAGGGGGGACACACGACAGTCCCGGAGGCAGCAGCTGAGGTGGGTCTCAGCTTGCTGATCTAATTAACAAGGCAGTGTACTTAAGACAGGGATCAGCATACTTAAAGGGGAAATGCATCTCTCTCTCTCTCTCTCTCTCACACACACACACACACACACACACACACACACACACACACCCACCCCCCCCCCCCTGAGGTTTTTACCCATGAAAGCTTATGCTCAAATAAATCTGTTAGTCTTGAAGGTGCCACTGGATTCCTTGTTTTTGTGGATACAGACTAACACGGCTACCCCCTGATACTTGACACACAGGGTGGGTGTCTCTGTCTGCTATGCTGTCTCCCCTCCCTTCATTCCTTCTGCCTTGTAGAGTGTGAGGATACATTAACCACAATGAGTTAACCCTTGAGGGTTAGTTCATCATTTAGCAGTAAGGCATTCCCTGGGAAATATCCCACCATCTGACTTCACCACCTCAACCAAGCTTCACAATCACCATTGCTGTGTACCAGTGTTAAATTGTTTGTTTAAAACTTATACTTTGTGTGTATATAATATAATATATAATAGTCTTTTGTCTGGTGAAAAAAATTTCCCTGGAACCTAACCCCTCCCCCCCCATTTACATTAATTCTTATGGGGAAATTGGATTCGCTTAACATCGTTTTGCTTAAAGTCGCATTTTTCAGGAACATAACTACAATGTTAAGTGAGGAGTTACTGTAGTGTCCAATGAAATAAAGGTAATCAACACAATGTGTTCTGTTCCTCCTGGGTCTCACTCTTCTTCAAGAGCAGTAGCTCCTGGGGTTTCCCCTGGGAGTCCTCCCACAAAACCAAATGAAAATACAAACTAAGCAACTTTCCGCCCATCTCAGGCTTGAACTTTTTGTCCATCTTAGGTTCTTCACCTTTCTCCACTCTTCTACAAAGTGCCAACCCACAGGATTGCCTTCCTGGAGCCTTGCTCCTTTCTCAAGGCTCACCACAGGAGCTAACTGCATTCTTGTAGCAGTCCTACAGATCTCTCTCTCTCTGCCAGCCTCCCTTCCCACAGGGAGGGAGCTCCAGACTACCTGTCTCCTGTCTCCTTTCTCCAGCTGCACTGAACTTCTGCCTTTTAACTCCTCTCTGCATCTGACACCCTGCAGGAATAACAAAGTGGGGCTACTAGGGCTCTCAGTCTCCATTCAACTCCTCCTTGGTTGGATTGGGGTTTATAAATCCCAAACAGCCCCCTAAATTACTAGCCTCTGCTGAAATAAGGTTCAGACTTCTAACAGGGTGGGAAACAGGCATCGGAAAAGCTCACCTAGGGACAAGAGTGATTCTCCATCACATACAGTTGAGATGAGACGTCTCTTTTTAAAAGATCTGCTCTAGCTCTAGCAATGTTCATTTCTGGTGTGTGCATTTTAAAAAGGATGTTGAAAAAAATAAAAAAGGGTGCAGAGAAGAGCCACAAAAATTATTCAAGGGCTGGAGAAAATGCCTTGCAATGAGAGACTTAAAGAGACCAATCTATTTACCTTATCTACGACAACATGAAGTGACTTGATTACAGTGTATACATACCACCATGAGGAGAAAATACGGAGTACTAAAGGGTTATTTAATCTAGTAGAGAACAGTATAACAAGAACCAATAACTGAAAGTGAAAGCCGAACAAATTAGAAATAAGGCATCTGATTTTAACAGTGAGGGTAACCAATTATTATCACAAACCCTTGATGTCTTCAAATCCAGACTGGATATCTATCTGGAAGACGCTTTAGCCAAACACAAGTATTGGGCTCAATACAGGGGTAACTGGGTAAAATTGAATAGTCTGTGATATAAGGGGGGGGGGTGTGATCTAATGGGTCCTCTTGGCCTTAAAATCTATTAATGCCCCCACGAATAAGTTTGACCAGGAGTTAATGGGCCAGATGCAGGAATCACTGGGTGAGATTCTCTGGCCTGGGTCATGTGGGGGGTCAGACTGGATGGTCAGAACGGCTTTAAAATGTTGGCCATCGCGGGTGCTCCTGGTGCAGGTGCTGTGCGTAGCACTGGTGCTGTTTCATTGGGTCAGCATCAGTGCGGTTACCAACCATTCCCACATCCTCAAGGGGGCCGGGGGTTAGGACTCTGTTGGGTACACTTTAGGACACACTGTGATGCATTATCTGGCCCTGTAAATTTGTGAGTCTCAGATCTTGGCACATGCTGCCTAAATTGCTGGCCTGGCAGCATTTGGGAAAGTCCCTCCGAATTCAGGCCCAGTTCTGTAGGGACCCAGTTGGGTCCGTCACTTTCTCAGGCTGTCAGATGCTATAACACAGCTGTCGCCTCATTGGTCTCCAGGAGTTTCATAGATTCCAAGGTGGGAAGGGACCGTAGTGATCATCTCGTCTGATCTCCTGCATAGCAGAGGCCATAGCACTTCCCTAAAATAATTCCTAGAGCGGAGCTTTCAGAAAAACATCCAGCCGTGATTTACAAATGGTCAGGGATGAAGAATCTGCCACAACCCTTGGTCGTCCTGTGACAACATCATCTGGTTTTTCCCAAAGACAAAACAGAATATTTATGGAACAGTTCAGCCTTTTCTGCATTATTATTGATACTTCGTCCATTTCCATCTAGTCACGGAGCGATGCCATTGTTAGGGGTCTTTTAGTTGAGAGGCATCACAGTCTAGTGCCTAGAGCACTGGGGTGGGAGTCATGACACCTGAATCTGACTCCTGGCTCTGCCACCGACGTGCCGTGTCACTGTGAGCAAGTCACGCCCCCTCTCTGTGCCTCATTTCCCCTCCCCCCTTTGTCTCTTTATGTCATCAGCTCTTCAGGGCAAGAATTTCTCTCCCTGTGTGTCTGTGTAATACCTGGTGCAATGGGGCCCTGATCTCAGTAGGAGCCTGTAGGTGCTACGGTAACATTAACTAACAATCTAGTCCCCAAAAGTCTCCCCTCTTGTGTGTCATGGAACCCACTGTCCCGAGAATCTGTCAGTTAAGGAGTTGAGGAAATTCTTTCTCTAAGGAACATTTGTCCAGTCCATGTGTGGGTTACTCTCCCGTGCCAGAGCATATCAACAGGGACTGAAGCCCAAACAGCTCGGCTTTTCCTTCTGTCCCCAGCATCCCACTAGGAACCCTCCCTGCCCCCATAAGCAGGTTGCCCTGGTCTTTCCTCTTTCCCCCTATCTCAGAACATGGAGCTGTTTGGATCCCGTCACAGTGGGATTGTCCCATGTCTCCCCACTCTGGAGACTGATGCCTCTGCAGGGTCTGAGGTGATGCTGTTTTCCCACTCAGATGGGGCCGAGAGCAGGGGCAGAATAACTAGGGACTTGTTCCCAATTTCATTGTCTGGTTGGACCCGTGAGACATTGACCGTCTCCTCCTCCCCCAGCACTGGGGGCACCTGAAACTGGGTCTCTCACTCTCAAGTGAGAGAGTGTCGAGGCTCAGGCCTGCTCTGTGGGGAAGGGTGTGGGCTGCAGAGATGAGGAGCAGCATCCCAAGGAAAGGCCTGGAACCCTGGAGCGTCCCAGGATATTCCCAGTGAGACTGGGAGAAAGTGTTTCCCAGAAACCTGTGCGGGGAACATCCTGAACAAGGCAGTGCAGACCACAAAAGCAGAGTTGGAACCCAACTGTGAATGAGCTAGTGACCCTAAGAGAACATGAGAGGGGGACCAGGGCCTGTCCAAAGACCCCAGAGCAGGGGAGAGCTGAGCCCAGAAAGAGCCTGCACACCTGCTGTGTGAGCAGGGAAGGAGGATTCAAGAGGCAGAGAGGCCTGAAACTGAACACCAGAGAGTCCGCTTGGGGGATGCATCTGATGAAGTGGGTTCCAGCCCATGAAAGCGTATGCCCAAATAAATTTGTTAGTCTTTAAGGTGCCACAGGACTCCTTGTCCTTTTTGCTGAAACAGACTAACACGGCACTCCTGTAAAGTATCACCTGCCTTTCTCCTCCATAGCATCCAGGGTACATATCTCACTGCCAGCATGGACAGGATTTCATACTGCACCAGGCATCAGCCCACAATTTGCTCACATCCCCCATCTTTGTTTCAAGTACTGGACAGGCCGATTCAACATGTTCTGTTTCCTTTGGCTCTTAGTTACTAAAAGTTAATGTCCGGGCATTGGGCTTCCATTGTCTCTTCCAGGTAACTGCAGTCTTATATGGCCAGTCCTGGATAGTTCAGTCATACCAGTTGATACGCCTGCATGACCAAATCCACTGGGTAACAGGACAAAGTCAGTGGGTAAACTGAGTCACACTTTTTCATTAAACTAATCCAGAAATGTCCAAATTTTCCCACTAACCAGGTACCAGGTCAGTCACTGGATTTGTAAAGATGGTTTGTGTGGGAGCATTAGCCCAAGAATTACCTATATATTCCCTTGTGGACGTTATGGCCTGCATCTGGGACAGAGGAGATGATTGGAGTTAGGACTTCTGCAGTAGGCCCGAATTTTTCCCATGCTTTTAACCCACTGTGGCTCCTGTCCTCCCCACCCCACCCCCCGCCTCCCAGATTCCATGGATGCAGTTTAATATTTTATTTCTTCTGGGTTTTTCTTCTTTGCCCAATTTTTTCAGTTTGCAAAGTTTATAGTTAATAAAGTACCTTCCTCCGCCTGAGAAACCAAAATGCTGTGGTGCCCTGTGCCATAAATATAAAGGGAAGGGTAACCACCTTTCTGTATACAGTGCTATAAAATCCCTCCTTGCCAGAGGCAAAACCCTTTCACCTCTAAAGGGTTAAGAAGCTAAGGTAACCTGGCTGGCACCTGACCCAAAATGACCAATGAGGGGACAAGATACTTTCAAATCTGGAGGGGGTGGGGACAAAGGGTTTTGTCTGTCTGTGTGATGCTTTTGCTGGGAACAGATCAGGAATGCAAGCCTTCCAACTCCTGTAAAGTTAGTAAGTAATCTAGCTCGAAAATGCATTAGATTTTCTTTTGTTTAATGGCTTGTAAAATAAGCTGTGCTGGAGGGAATGTGTATTCCTGTTTTTGTGTCTTTTTATAACTAAAGGTTTAGCCTAGAAGGATTCTCTATGTTTTGAATCTGATTACCCTGTAAGGTATTTACCGTCCTGATTTTACAGAAGTGATTCTTTTACCTTTTCTTTAATTAAAATTCTTCTTTTAAGAACCTGATTGATTTTTCATTGTTCTTAAGATCCAAGGGTTTGGGTCTGTGTTCACCTGTACCAATTGGTGAGGATTATTATCAAGCCTCCCCAGGAAAGCTGGTGTAGGGCTTGGGGGGGATATTTGGGGGGGAAGACGTCTCCAAGTGGGCTCTTTCCCTGTTCTTTGTTTAAAACGGTTGGTGGTGGCAGCATACTGTTCACGGACAAGGCAAAGTTTGTACCTTGGGGAAGTTTTTAACCTAAGCCTGGTAAGAATAAGCTTAGGGGGTCTTTCATGCAGGTCCCTACATCTGTACCCTAGAGTTCAGAGTGGGGAAGGAACCTTGACACCCTGTAATGGTGTATCTGGCCCCTTACATGAAATCAGGCCCATTTCTCCTGTTTCAGTCCAGGTGCACTCTACTTTGGTCTAATGAGGAGGGTAGGGCTGCCCTTGGGAATGACAAATGAGAGACAACTCAAGGGAAAAAAAGTTCAGAACCCAGGCCTGGTCTAAACTACAAAGTTAGACTAACATAAGTTGCTTTGCATTGAATGATTTGTGTCTACATTCAAATTTGTCTGCAGCTGACATAAGCGCTCAGTTACTGCAACGCAGTGAAACCACCTCCCTGAATGGCGTGGAGTCACAGTTGACCTACTGAGGTTGATGCAGTGTGAGTTTAGACACTGCATGACCTGTGTTAACCCTCATAGTCCTCCAGCAGCTTTCCCACAATGCCCCATTCCCTGCAACAGTGACTATTCAGGTCACAGTTGTAAACTCCACTCCCCAGGGGCTATGGAGACTGGAAGTTCCCCCCCCCCCATTTTTAAATGTTTTTCCTGATTGCCCACCTTGGCGAGTATACCTAGCAGAGCTCCCGTGTTGTGTGCAACCAGGGCCGCCAACAAGGGGGGGCAAAGGGGGCAGTTGCCCTGAGGCCAGGAGATTTAAAAGGGCCCGAGGCTCCCGGCTGCCACTGCTGCTACCGCCTGCCCGAGGCCGCACCCCTTCCGGGGGCTTAGAGCTGCCCCCCTGCACTTTGCCCTGGGCCCAGCAAAGTCTGTCGGCCACCCTGTGTGCAACTGCCCAACCAAATATGCTGGCTCCAAACACTAGGGTGTCTGTTTTCTGGAGCAGACAGGGGGTCGTGCATCTCTTGGGCCTCGGGGGAGAAGAGGCTGTGCAAGTGCAGCTACGGATCAGTGTAACCCTGACAGACCCCGGTCGTCATCGAACCTGGGCCCTCTGGAGCTTAGTGCATGAGCTTCTACTGCATGAAGCCATGTGGCCCTTAGCGAAGGCTGTAGAACCAACTCATTAATCGCTCTCTAAGTGGTCTCAGTGCCACTGAATGGGACAGAACTCCACACCCAGGAGGTGTGTGGGTTACACCAGCAGTTGGAGAAGGCATGTGACAGGGATCAGAAGCAGTGCTGCATGAAAGCAAAAGAACCACTCCATGCATGCCCCAAGGTCAGGGAGGCCAACAATTGATCTGGTGCTAGGGCTATAGCATTTTTACAAAGAGCTGCACGTCCCTCGGCCCGCGCCGCTTCCAGCAGCTCCCATTGGCCTGGAGCAGCGAACCACGGCCACTGGGAGCCGCGATCGGCCGAACCTGCGGACGCGACAGGTAAACAAACCGGCCCGCCCCGCCAGGGGCTTTCCCTGCACAAGTGGCAGAACAAGTTTGGGAACCACTGCCTTAGACACATCAGCTAACTGCACAGATTATTAACTCCCTAGGCTTTTGACAGCCTCAGCACAGAGTTTAAAAAGTCCCTCTTGACACCAAGTAGGATTCCTGTGATTTTAGGCCCTTTTCACCAAAAAGTCACAGAAATCCAAGTTTCTTTGTTCCAAAAGGGCCACACACAGACCACAGGTCAGCTTCTCCTTAGATCTTCCTCCCTTTCCTAATAAGGCAGCTCTCAGTCTGATCCTGTAATAAGCGTACACAGGGTTTATTAATTAAATAAAAATGAAGCCAGAGATATTTGCGTAGTGCTAAGAATACTCAAGACACCGACAGGCAAAGACATGAACTTAGGTCATTATCTTATAAAACTTCTGTCCAATGTAACAAAGACTTATAAATTCAGCTTCTGGGGCTTATCCCAGCTGTGGCATCTAGAGGTCCTTTACCTGGAAGACAAAGGCCTTGACACTTAGGGTCCAGTCTGGTAAAAAGAACCTTGTTTCCTTCCCCTTGGCAGCTTTTAACCCAAACCCGGCCATGTGACCATTCTGCTCCCAGGGCTCACAGATGGTAAGGGGGTGATGGATGGTTCCATGAGGCAATTCTTCAGTGAAGTCATCCTGTGTGACATATCTGGGTGGGAGCTTCCCCTTCTCCATTGTTCTGTAAGATGGTTTGTACCTGTTGTGATGAGAATTGAGGAGTTGCCTGTGGACACATTGCTTTTTAATGGGTATTAATTGATCACTCTCTCCCCTAAGGAGTGTAGACATTTCCATGGGTGAAACTCAGCAACGATTAAGGGGTCTTGTTATGAGGGGCTCTGTCCCAGTCAGGTGAGAGATATGTACCACAAATGTACAGTTACTACTCCTAACATAAGAAAAACAGAGATTTGCCTGAGGATTGCAGTCATCTGTTCACCAGCATTTAGGAAAGTCCAAACACTACGTACTTTACTGCAATTCTAACAATTTAATAATGTTCTACCAGCATAAAGCCTGACAGACTCTTAGTTGATACATAGACCTAGAGTTTGCTTAAGGCTCTGGCATCACAGTGCACATGCATTTTTCCTTACAATGTTTACATTTAAAGATGGCGCCCAGCCCAAGAAGACACAGATATTGCCTGATCATTGTTCTGCTCGAGGGAGAAGAGGTAGTGCTACAACAGACAAAGTTAGAGTTGGCATCTGCTTTTTTTCCACTTACCATACAGAATACAAAGCGCACAGTGCTCACTCTGTATCTATCTTTGATTACAAATATTTGTGCTGTAAAAAACAAAAGAAATAGTATTTCTCAATTCACCTCATTCAAGTACTGTAATGGAATCTTTTTATCATGACAGTTGAACTTACAAATATAGAATTATGTACAAAAAAACCTGCATTCAAAAATAAAACAGTGTAAAACTTTAGAGCCTACAAGTCCACTCACTCCTACTTCTTCTTATGCCAATCGCTCCAACAAACAAGTTTCTTTACATTTGCAGGAAAGTTAGAACAGGCGTTTGCATAGCACTGTTGTTGCCGGCGTCGCAAGATATTTACGTGCCAGAGGTGCTAAAGATTCATATGTCCCTTCATGCTTCAGCCGTCATTCCAGAGGACAGCTGTCCATGCTGAGGACAGGTTCTGCTTGATAACAATCCAAAGCAGTGCAGACAGATGCATGTTCACTTTTATCATCTGAGTCAGATGCCACCAGCAAAAGATTGATTTTCTTTTTTGCTGGTTTGGGTTCTGTAGTTTCTGCATTGGAGTCCTGCTCTTTTAAGACTTCTGAAAGCATGCTCCACACCTCATCCCTCAGATTTTGAAAGGCACTTCAGATTCTTAAACCTTGGGTCGAGTACTGTAGCTATCTTTAGAAATCTCACATTGGTACCTTTTTTGCGTTTTGTCAAATCTGCAGTGAAACTGTTCTTAAAATGAACAACATGTGCTGGATCATCATTCAAGACTGCTATAACATGAAATATATGGCAGAATGAGGGTAGAACAGAGCGGAGCAGGAGACATACTATTCTCCCCCAAGGAGTTCAGTCAAAATTTAATTAATGCATTATTTTTTTAACAAGCGTCATCAACATGGAAGCATGTCCTCTGGAATGGTGGCTGAAGCATGAAGGGGCAAAGGAATGTTTAAGCATGTCTGGCACGTACATACCTTGCAATGCCGGTTACAAAAGTGCCATGCGAACGCCTGTTCTCACTTTCAGGTGCCATTGTAAGGTAGAAGCCGGCAGCATTATCTCCTGTAAATATAAACAATCTTCTTTGTCTTAGAGATTGGCTGAACAAGAGGTAGGACTGAGTGGACTTGTAGGGTCTAAAGTTTTACATTATTTTGTTTTTGATTGCAGTTACGTAACAAAAAAAATCTACATTTATAAGTTGCACTTTCACGATAAAGAGTTTGCATTATGGGACTTGCATGAGGTGAATTGAAAAATACTCTTTATCCAGTTTATAATATTTACAGTGCAAATATTTGTAATAAAAATAATAATATAAAGTGAGCACTGTACATTTTGTATTCTGTGTTGTAATTTAAATAAATATATTTGAAAATGCAGAAAAACATCCAAAAATATTTAATACATTTCAATTGGTATTCTATTATTTAACAGTGCGATTAAAACAGCAGGGGTAACTAGTGGTGTTCCCCAAGGGTCAGTCTTAGGACCAATCCTATTCAACTTATTCGTAAATGATCTGGAGAAAGGGGTAAACAGTTAGGTGGCAAAGTTTGCAGATGATACTAAACTGCTCAAGATAGTTAAGACCAAAGCAGACTGAAGAACTTCAAAAAGATCTCACAAAACTAAGTGATTGGGCAACAAAATGGCAAATGAAAGGTAATGTGGATAAATGTAAAGTAATGCACATTGGAAAAAATAACTCCAACTATACATACAATATGATGGGAGCTAATTTAGCTACAACAAATCAGGAGAAAGATCTTGGAATCATTGTGGATAGTTCTCTGAAGATGTCCACGCAGTGTGCAGAGGCAGTAAAAAAAGCAAATGGGATGCTAGGAATCATTAAAAAAGGGATAGAGAATAAGATGGAGAATATTTTATTGCCCTTATAAAAATCCATGGTACGCCCACATCTTGAATACTGCGTACAGATGTGCATGGCCAAGTTCACAGCTCACAAGAGGAGGAAGGGACAAGCGCACATCCCACCCGGCCAGAGAGAAAAGCCCTTGTCTCTAACCTGAGATTCCTCTCACCCTTTTTTGAGAAATGCATCTCCTCAGCAAGGTTCAGTCCTAGTGAAACGGAGGCTCACTGTTTATTTTCTTATCTCTCTCCCCCCTGCTTCATTTTTTGCTGATCTTGCTTAATGCGAACCCACTAAGTGAACAAACTGCGGAGGCTGCCGCTGCACCAAGAGCTGCACCTTCAGAAATAGCAGATATGACTAAAGCAGCTGCTCCTCCAGTCCAGAAGGCAGCAGCAGCCCCAACCAAACCAAGTGCACCAGTTCTGCAGTTTTCTTCCTTGAACTTCTGCCTGTACTTGTCCAGAAATGATTTCTTCCTCTGTTCTAAACTTGTCTTTAGTTGTGGAAAGATTTCATTGTGGCTGCCCCCACATCCCTTCAGAAATGACTCAAATCTCTTCAGGAGTTCATCACATTTCTTTCCCACTTTGTCTTCCATGGTGGAGGGTAATGTTGTCCGGATACCCGACACCCATTCTGACTCTTCATCCTGCAGTGATAAGAAGCAAAGGGGAAGCATTAATGAAAGAGCCCTGCCCCAGACAGGTAGAAATGACAGAGGCACGTGAGGCTCTTCCAGAATAGCAGGAAGAGTCACCATACACACTAGCGTATTGGACTCTGTTTGTACCCAAAATAGGAGCAGCACAGATAGCAAGCTTGCCCAGCATGTCCCATTCCCCCACTAGCTCGCCATACGTACCCCCTACCCCCGAGGGAACCTCCCGGCCAGGCTGTGATATCACGGTTGTTGTTTGTTACTGGTCCACCTGTAGCACAGTCAGTGCAAATGGTGCTGCACAACCTGGGAACTGTGTCCAACAAGTAATTCCCTGCCCAGAGAGCTGCAGGCAGTTTGGAGGCACAAGAGGTTTGACAGAAAAGACACAAAATGATGCATGTCTGAGATGTGCATTTTAGTTCAATAAGGGAAGTTCAAGTGGCCGAGAGTGGGAGTTATGAAGTTGTTGCCCTGTGCAGTCACGATAGGAACGGACTGGTCTCCATTTCTCTGAGGAAAAAAAGGTGGAGGATTGAAAAGGTGCCTTTGGTGGTAGGACCAGCGTCAAGAACTCTCAGTAGTACACCCTCTGAGTAACAGTCCAGGAGCATTGTTAAATAAGCCAGTGTACATGCCAACAACTCAGAGAGAATCAAACTGCTGGAGGACTTGGGAGAGGGAGAAGCACCCAAGGAGGGGCAAGAGATCGGGGAGTGATGGATCCGAAACACCTGATGGAAAAGGAGAGCGGAGGCTTTGCCAATTCTTAGGAGAAACAAGCCATGGGCAAAGCCCAAGATGGAAAGTATATTTAGGAGGGAGAGAAGGGCCCTGGTATTGAGACCTTGGGGGGACGTTACCCAGATAACCCCTAGCCTGGGGCAAGGCTAGTCAAGGGAAGAGAGAAAACTTGATACGTGTACAAGCCAGGGGCAAAGTAAGCTGGAGGAAAGATCTACAGGAGGTAAGTGGTGTGATGACCTAGGAGCCAAGTTGGAAATATGGACACACCTTCAACCCTGAATTGTACTTTTTGTAGGTGGAAGGCAGGGAACCCCATTAGTTGTGCATGGACAGCCAGTTTGAAAGGGAGCAGGAAGACCTGCTAGAACCCCAACCCCACAAACAGGGTAAGGCTTGGACGTGGAGGAAGACCTCCCAACCCCAGGGTGCAATAAAGGGTCTCAAATAAAATAAGGGCAGGTGGGGGGGAGAGATATACCTTCAAATCAGTGGCACTGCTATGGGTACCCGCATGGCCCCACAGTATGCCAACATTTTTATGGCTGACTTAGAACAACGCTTCCTCAGCTCTCGTCCCCTAACGCCCCTACTCTACTTGCGCTATATTGATGACATCTTCATCATCTGGATCCATGGAAAAGAAGCCCTTGAGGAATTCCACCATGATTTCAACAATTTCCATTCCACCATCAACCTCAGCCTGGTCCAGTCCACAGAAGAGATCCACTTCCTGGACACTACAGTGCTAATAAACGATGGCCACATAAACACCACCCTATACCGGAAACCTACTGACAGCTATTCCTATAAACACCACCCTATACCGGAAACCTACTGACCGCTATTCCTACCTGCATGTCTCCAGCTTTCACCCTGACCACACCACACGATCCATTGTCTACAGCCAAGCTCTGCGATACAACAGCATTTGCTCCAACCCCTCAGACAGAGACAAACACCTATAAGATCTCTATCAAGCATTCTTACAACTACAATACCCACCTGCTGAAGTGAAGAAACAGATTGATAAAGCCAGAAGAGCTCCCAGAAGTCACCTACTACAGGACAGGCCTAACAAAGAAAATAACAGAACGTCACTAGCTGTCACCTTCAGCCCCCAACTAAAACCCCTCCAACGAATTATCAAGGATCTACAACCTATCCTGAAGGATGACCCAACACTCTCACAAATCTTGGGAGACAGGCCAGTCCTTGCCTACAGACAGCCCCCCAACCTGAAGCGAATACTCACCAGCAACCACATACCACACAACAGAACCACTAACCCAGGAACCTATCCTTGCAACAAAGCCCGTTGCCAACTGTGCCCACATATCTATTCAGGGGACACCATCACAGGGCCTAATAACATCAGCCACACTATCAGAGGCTCGTTCACCTGCACATCTGCCAATGTGATATATGCCATCATGTGCCAGCAATGCCCCTTTGCCATGTATATTGGTCAAACTGGACAGTCTCTACGTAAAAGAATAAATGGACACAAATCAGATGTCAAGAATTATAACATTCATAAACCAGTTGGAGAACACTTCAATCTCCCTGGTCACGCGATTACAGACATGAAAGTTGCAATATTACAACAGAAAAACTTCAGAAACATACTCCAAAAAGAGACTGTTGAATTGGAATTAATTTGCAAATTGGATACAATTAACTTAGGCTTGAATAGAGACTGGGAATGGTTGAGTCATGATAAAAAATAACCTATTTCCCCTTGTTTATTCCTCCCCCCGCCCCCGGCCACTGTTCCTCAGACGTTCTTGTTAAACCCTGGATTTGTGCTGGAAATGGCCCACCTTGATTATCATACACATTGTAAGGAGAGTGATCACTTTAGATAAGCTATTACCAGCAGGAGAGTGGGTTGGGGGGAGAGAAAACCTTTTGTAGTGATAAACACCTTTTTTTTTTTTTCATGGTTTGTGTGTATAAAAACGTCTTCTGTATTTTCCACAGTATGCATCCGATGAAGTGAGCTGTAGCTCACGAAAGCTTATGCTCAAATAAACTGGTTAGTCTCTAAGGTGCCACAAGTACTCCTCTTCTTTTTGAGAATGCTAGCTGTAGCACCTGGTCACTTAGCTGACTGCATAACAGGTATGATTAATTGGAGACAATTAACCTGTTATGGTGAGATTGTTGACATTTGGGGACAATGACTGGGCTAATGGGGTAATTACTGCTATAAGGGGAGATTTATAATTTGCAGGAACACGAAGTGAGGGGGGAGTTCAGAGAGTGAGCTGGGTGCGGCAGAGAAAGCTGAGTGACACATGCCTCTTCTGCTCTGTGATGCTGGGAATCTAAAGATTAAAGATGAACAGTGGGGAAAATAAACAGACTGGGTGTATGTTGTGAGTTAGAGACAACCCAAATGGGCCAGACAGCGCAGCACACCAGGTAGCTGCTGGAGCACCCTATGACACAGCCCGACAGATTTACAGAATGAAGATGCAAGAAAGGCAGGCCATGGAAGCTGCCTCAGCGAAATAAACATTTAACATCAGAGGGGTAGCTGTGTTAGTCTGTATCCACAAAAACAACATGGAGTCCGGTGGCACCTTAAAGACTAACAGATTTATTTGGGCATAAGCTTTCCTGGTATGAACTGGATGTGGTTAAGCTAAAGAACTATGATGAGGCATTTTCCAGGCTCCTGGGGAGGTCACAAGTCTGCTACAGATGGTGTTTGAATGGCAGGGAATGTTCAGAAATGGAACCACTAGAAACTCGTTCTGGTTAGTTAAAACTGAGGAGATGAAGCTGTCACCCCTTTCTGGACATTGCTTTTTGGGGATGGGTGTCATGGGTTCACAGGCTCCAGCAATCCCTCTCCCTCTCTCTCTTGGTGGCTCTCTTCAGTGAATTCAGCTGAGCCAGACTCCTGTGAGAGACCACCCCCTGCCCCCATTTGGGGAACAACACTCTTCTGTGTGCCTGTGGATATGACTACACAGCAATTAAACACCTACTGCTGGCCCAAGTAAGCTGACTTGGGCTCACAGGGCTCAGGCTGTGGGGCTGTAAAATTGCAGTATAGGTGTTCAGGACTACTTAAGAGACATGAAACGTAGGGGGAGGGTAAGAGACAAGAACCATCCCTTTGATGTGACCGATCTGGGAGGATGGGATGAGCATGGCCAAGTTTGCAGCTCACACAGGGAAGAAGGGACAAGCCTACCAGCAAGACAGAAAAGCCTTTGTATCTAACATGAGACTCCTCTTACCCTTTTTTTAGAAATGTGTCTCCACAGCCCATGTTGCAGCCCGAGCCTCAACATCTACACCACAATTAATCAGCCCCACAGACAGTGTCCCCTGAACCTGAGTCAGCGGACACAGGCCAGCTGCAGGTGTTTAATTGCTGTATTGACACATCCTGTGAGCCCAGTTCTTAACACAGATTCCTAGCACCTTCTGTCTTGTTCTCCAGATACAGCCAGGCTGAGTTCACATGTTCAGCCTCCTGTCATCTAGTGTTAATGTTCAGTCCTTGCGGTTCACAGTGTCTTTTCCAACTCCTCCCTCGATATGTTTTGATCTCAGACAGCTCTTGAGGTCACGTTTCTACCACCCAAGATAGCGACATGACCCAAACACCTTCTGTCTCCTGCTTTGTTCTAGGATCCCAAGGGTAACAATACAAAGTCAGATGAGGAGATGCATATTTGTTCATTTAAAAACAAAACAAAACAGAAAATTCCCACATTTGTCACACAAAGAATGTGTTAATTTCCTTGTTAACGTGACCACTCATGTATTCCTGGAATATCAGAAATTCTGTCAATTCAGGACCAGCATAGGTCAGCCCCTGTCTGAATGTCTCCATCCCAGCCAGCGTGACCTCATATGTCCAGTGTGTGCTGTAGGCCTTGCTGGAGACCTTGGTATAGCTAAAAGGGTGAACCAGAGTAGGCCTGGCCTTGGCAGAACAGTAACATGCCAGGTATTAGCTAACCAGGTAAGCACATTCCCAACTTGAGAGGATGGTACAAAAACACACAGGTCTCTTAAGAAACTACATAAACACATTCTGGAGAGGAGGGTACAGGAACACACAGATCCCTTGTAAGAGAAGGATGGAATGACAGAAGAATGGATGAGGATGTTTTGTTCAAGCTAGGAGGTATAAGGTACAAAGGTGGTAACAACATATGGGATGCAAAATGTAACTTGTTTGTACCAGTGCATAAAAGGAGGATGGAAGAAGGGGCATCTTTGTACTGGTCTAGGGGACAGCATTGCTCTGTTGACTGAGCTGGTACCTTGTTGCAGGCACATGTTAGTGTACCTGTAACCATGGAGTTGGGGCACTAGGACTGTGCTCCATCAACAATAAACCTGGCTGAGCGTCTTCACCACTGAACCGAGCCTGTGGTCATTCTGTCTGAGTAACATGGAGGTCTGCTGAATTTGCGAGCTGCATTCTCTGCTGGTGCAGCTAACACGGGAGCTCCAGAAACAGCAGCTCTGACAGTGCTCTGTAGTACTAACTACACACGCGAGGACACACCAGCGGGGGCAGATTGGTGCCTCGTTCAAAGTGGCATCCACCATCCGATACCGGACAAAACCACATCCTGTTTTGTCCCAGAACTGGATGTGGGACAAACCGCTCAAAAAGAGGACTGCCTGGTATAAAACGGACAAGTGGCCTCCGTACTTGATGGCTCTCAGGAGAAGGAGCAAGCTCCAGCATCGGGCCTGGATTAACCAATGTACACCTGCACAGGGCCCCGTCTCAGGGCCCCCCAGATGGTTGGGAAAAAACAACAACTGAGCAGCACTGTGATGCAACACCACTTGCTCAAATTTGGCCTATCCCCCATTCCACTATTGATGGAGGGGTGGCCATGCCACACCTGAGCAGCACAGGGCTGTGTGAGTGCAGAGCGAGTGGAGGATCGTGAGGAGCCACCTAACCCAGGACAGGAGCAGAGTGCTGAGGCAGGGACACCGGTGAATGGCCAGGAATGTCCTGGGGGCAGTGGGTGAGGGGCTGGGGATGAGTTGTTGGTAGGCTATGGGGCAAGTGTTGGGAGGCTGCAGGGGTAGAAGTTGGGGAAGGGGGGCAGTGGGGTGGTGGAGAGTGGGGGATCTTGGGGGCAGTGGGATGAGTTGTGGAGGGAATGGGAGATTTTGGGGGGAGGTGGTGCTAGAGGACAGGATGTTGGGGAGTGACTGTGCACTGTACAGCTGAGATGATGGGGGCTGCGGTGAGCAGGGTGTATGTCAGGGCTGCTGGGATGTTTACGGGGGGGGAGGGGCTGTCAGGATAAGTGGGGCTGGCAGAGAGTCGTTGGGGTAGAAGAGTAGATTTCTTGCACTGAGGCAGAATATCCAGTACATCATGTGAGGTCAGACATGGTTCAAGTCCTTTAGCCCATGCTGCCAGATGGAGACTGCGGATTGGCATGCTTAATTTGACTGTCCTTCTAAGTCGAGAGGTCCTGAGGCACCAAGAGATGGAGCAGAGCTTCCAGGAGAACCATAAGACCCTGCCGCCTGGCTCATGTTGGAGCAACCAAGATGACTTGGACTATGTCCTGCTGCACTTTGAATCACCAGAGATTGCTGCAATTGCATGAAACAGAACTTTGCACCAGTCCATGAGAGATGGGTCTGGCAGAGATTGTTTCCCTCTCCGTCTTGGAGCAGAATCTTGGACATGTTGTGCTGATGCTGGTGGCGCAGAAGTCTGTCTGGGCAGACCCATCTCTCAAAGATCCAGTCCACTGCTGACTCTTCCAGTGACTATTCATGTTGATCCTGAAGTGCCTGGCAGTGTCTGCAGTAATGTTTTCTTTGCAAGACAGATGGAGACCAAGAATAAATCTGTTGATCCATGTGTCACATCCAGAGAGTCTCTGCTGACTAACAGAGAGGCCTCCAGAGAGTGTGTTTCATGGATAAGGTAGAGAGAGTGTCTCTAGAGCCCAACAAGAGTTCAGATATCAATAAGAACTTTGTTTAATGACTACAACTTTAAAGAGGTAAGTGTATTTTAGGGTCTTACATTGGAATAAAATAATTTAAGAGCCACCTATAAAAAAAAAACCCTATTATTAAAATACACTCTCAAAAGGAAAACAATTAAAGCATTAACAACTTTACAATTAAGTAAGAATATTCTTCAACAATTTCCCCTATTTCTCTCCTTTTTCTAAAAAACGATTTCTATAGGCAGCGTACAACTGCCTCCACACTTAACTGTGGCAGAGAAGGAACTGAGGGGCTCAAGAACACCAGATTCTTCATTTCACCTTAACTCAGAGTTCACTTCTGTAAGGGGGGGGGCTCTTGTGGCATCCCACCAGCTAAAGGTCCCAATGCTCTGCATTGCCCACTCATTTCCCCCATGTGAGTGTGCACAGCCTGCCTCAAAGCACCTTTTCTGCACAGTGACTGACCCCAGCTGGCCCTGGGAATGGCCATAAAGGAGGCCAGAGTCAGCACTACAGTTACTGGGAGAGGAAGGTTCCTCCCATAGGAGGTCACTCATAGGATCTGGTTTCCCATGGGTAAGATGATCCTGTTATGGATAGAAAAGGTTATTTGTTTACTGGTTTGTTAAAGGATAGAGTTAAAATGGCAGGGGAGACCCTGACCTCTCATTTCTGTCCTTTCATGTTAGTATTACAATGAAAAGAAACCCAAACACTTTTACTCTCTTGCTTTTCTGATACTTGTCTTTATGATACTTACTAGGGCCCTGTAAGGTTTTTCCACACGTTACTAACATCCTATTCTTAGCTTCCATTTAATACAATTTTCTGTCTGGGATTCTACACAGTCTCGATTTCTCTATGAAAAATGAATATAAATTCTCATTTCATGGAGAAAGGTGAATCCGAGAGAGTTCCAGGGCTGAGAACTGTTTTAGCTCTCATTCTAGTCTCATGTTAACCCAGGTTTATAGGAATGCACACTAACCTCTTGTGTAAGAAACTGGACAAAGTCTTTTCCAATCCTTTCTATCTCTTCTTCTATACTTTTTCTCCACACCTGTGAGAATGAAAGACAGGTACACACAATCCAATTATTAGTGCAGTGAGGATAAGCCTTCCTGTGAGTATGAGTGAGTTGCTGAGGAGAGAGGTATCTGCCATCAAAACAGAATATAATAAATGATCTCCAAAGGGAGAAAAAACGTGTAGGAGAAAAATATCACAAAACCTACGGGCACCTGGTAAGCTTATCTGTCAGCGTCACTGGCTCACAATGGGGCTAATGAATTCACGAGCTGATACTAGGGAGTTACATGCATGCAGTGGTGCTCAGTATTAGTCAAACGAGGACTACAAAATAATCAGATACCCAAATAGGGCCCCAACATAATCACACCTATTTCACTGGTGCTGTAAAATAAATGAAACAAAAAATGATTATTCATACATTTCTGTATGGGTAATAATCATTACATAGTTATATGCATCAGCATCAAGTTTAACAATTTGCATTAATATCAACATAATTTATTGTTGTTAGCTTGCACAATCATTCTTGCACTATATGTGGAGAGACTCTGGGTCAACCCCATAATATGCAATATTTTTTATAGATGCAGACTTGGGTGGTGGGTGAACTACAGATTTGGGGAGGCTAGCCCCTGGCCTGGCCTATCCCTTCCACCTGAGACCCTGCCCCTCCTGACCCCTTTCCCCTGCCAAAGCCCTGAGCCCCACCCCCCTTTGGTCACATTCTCCCCTCCCCCAGATCCAAGCCATCTGAGCATATCCAGCCCTGGAGCACCGGGTGGGTGGGTGGCACCTTGGCCCCCCTCCCAGCCCTGGACCACCGGGCAGCCCCCCCAACCCTGGAGCACTTGGTGGGTGCACAGGTTGCGGGCGACCTCCCCTTCCTTCTCAGCCCTGGAGCGCCAGGCAGCACAGCCGTAGTGTCCCCAGCTCTGGAGCGCTGTGTGGTGCGGCCCCAGCGCCGGGGGCTCCCGAGCACTCTGTGGCCCCAGCCACCCCAAGTCCCAGCCACCTTAGTCCCACTCCCAGTCCCAAACCCAGCAGGCTTCCCAGAAGAGGGGCAGCCTTTCTGGGCTGGGGCCAACTAATGGCAAGAAGGAGGGGGTTTTGGGGGCAGAGTGTGAGTGGAGCCATGCTGGGTACAGCCTTCCACAGCCTATTCTGTGTGCCGCCAATAGGACGTGTTAAAACTAGAGAACAAACTCTGTGTTGTGGCTATGCAAGTGTTCCTCACACGTTCACTTAACAAAGCAGCCCTTATTAGATAACAGTGGCCCAGGTCAGCCCCTTCACTTACATGAGGTGACAAGGACCTGGTGGATCTGGCTGCAAGGAGACAAATTCATTCTATGTACAGGTGACATAGTTAGTTTTTTCCACCCCAGCCAATACTCTTCCAAGTGTCCTATGGGGAATCGCTGATTATGGGACAGGTCTGGACATGGAATTGCTGTACCAATGCTATGTTCAATGGCCCTTAGGACAAACCATTGGTCTCACGCCCTCTCTCTGCAGTTAAGGACACCTCTCACTATTCAGAGATTCCTTCATGTCCCTCTAGTCTGTAAATTCTGTTGCACTGGAAAGGCCCCACACTTGGCTGGCTGGAAGCACGAATGAGAACAAATGGTTTCTCTCCCATTTTTAAACCAAACTACCTACCAGTTTCTTTAAGCAGCTGAACTCTTTCATCAGCCACTGATTGGAAAGTGGGAAACTTCAGTTGAAGGGGTTGGTAGTTTGTGGCGCTCCAGAAAGACGTTGCTGCCATGAAGGAGACATAGCCACCTAACCCTGGCCTCCCAGCCCATGGGGCATGGTAGGGACAAGGGCAGAGCAACCTCTTCTCCTGCCTTTCAGGACAGGCAGATCCCAGGGGGCTATTCAGGAGCCCCCTCAGGGAAGTACTCGGTAAGTAGCCTCATTCGAACCTGGAGCTGTTAGGTGAGCCCCTGCGCTGACTGCACCTGCCACAGTGTCACTAGGGGACTGAGGTGGTCCTTGGGCAATTAGGCCCTGTAGTGGTGCAGCTGTCCCACTCCATGAGAAAATGGGCTAGAACTGGCCAGAGAGGCTGCTCAGTCCAGCAGCCAACCAGCAAAGGGCTGGGGAGCGCCAGTCAGGGCAAAGGAAGAGGCAGCCAATTAGGGACAGGTTGGGCCCTATATAAAGACTGCTTAGCAAAGGAGATGGCAGAGGGAACAATGGGTAAGGGGGCGGGGGCTGCGGCTGCTGACAGGGCCGCAGCGGAGAGGGATCCACCGCCACAGGAGGTTTCACCTTCCGGGCAGGGCCCTTGCCCTTCTTTGTGCCCCAGCCCTTCCCACCAGCCAAGGGAGCGGTCCCAGAAGTGGAGGCGGCAGAGGTCGCGGCAGCAGCAGCAACGGGGGCTTGGGAGTCCCTGTCCGTGCCCGCCGCCGCCAGTGCCTCAGTGGCAGCGATGGCAGGCAACCCGGCAGCGGCAGTCGAGGTGGCCACTGCAGGGGAGGGAGACTGAAAGGGAGCTGCAGGGCATCCAGGGAAGTCCCACCCCCCGAATCACCCACCACGGGAAGGGAGGGATAGGGACAGCCACTAGGGCACGAAAAAGGGAACAGAGGAAAAGGAGGGGTGGGGGGAGAGAGGGGGCAGGGGAGGGAAACGGCTACCACACCCCACCCCCTAGGCTGAAAGCAGGGTGGAGGGGCGCCAACAGAAAGGGACACAGGAGAACAGGGAGCACAACTCCCACCACAGGATGAAGAAACCGGCTCCCCCAGTTGCACGAAGGAAAGCAGGGGAGAACTAAAACATCATGAAGGAGCGTGCATCTGTGAAGGGAATAACAGAAAAAAAAGGGGGGGGGAATCTCAAGCGCCGAAAATGGAACGTGGGTACGCAGGCAAAGAGGGTGAACTGGGAGGGGCAAACGACAAGGGACCTGAAAGAAGGGTGCGGGAGGACAAGTATGCCACAGGCAAGGAACAGAAAACAGGGTGGACTCAGAAACAACCAAACTGAAAAAGGGGAAATGGGTCTGGCTAGAAGAGGGACGGGCGGGGCAGGCAATAAAGGGAAAGGGGGCAGAAAGCTGCAAGGACAGCGCAGAGGGAGAAGCAGGGGAAAAGGGAGCCCACCATGCAGCAGAGGAGGAAAGGCAAGTCCAAGGGAGGGGAGAGAGAACGCGCACCCATGAGCATCCAAAAAACAAGAGCCCTTCTGCTATCATGACTCAATACTTACCAACTCACATAACCTTGATAGGAAACTTGATGCTGTCATTGGCAAAGATTCTGTCACCTTTGTGACACCTGTCACGTGTTTGGAACAACAAGCTGCTAAACCCAGAAGCACCGACTTTCTAATGAGCCGGGGGGGCACCTGCTATTGGCCACTGTCAGAGGACAGGATACTGGGCTTGATGGACCTTTGGTCTCACCCAGTATGGCCGTTTTTATTTTCTTATATTCTTATTGATCAGGCCCTAGGTGGAAGCAGGAGATCAGCAAGGCAGCCTGGGACAGAGTCCGGAGAGCAGCTGGGAGACAAAAGGCAGAGCCAGACCTGGGGATCAGTAGGGGAGGGGATCCTGGCTGCTCTGGGGAAGGGTCAGTGGGAGGGTTATAGGGGAGACCCCCTCTGGTGGGGTGATGAGTAAGAGAGACAGGAGGTAGATAGGGGAGCCAGGCTGGGGCTGGACGCAATGAGCAGGGCCCCAGCCTGTACCCGGCCTCTCCTAATTCTGCCTGCGCATCCCCCCACTAACGACACAATCCCAGCCCAGGTCCAGCTACGTACCAGTGGTTGGGGACCTTCATATAGTTACCGCCCTACCAAATTCACGGCCATGAAAAAAGCATCACGGACGGTGAAATCTGGTCTGCCTCCATGAAATCTGGTCTTTTGTGTGGTTTTACCCTGTACTACACAGATTTCACAGGGAGACCAGCTGTTCTCAAATTGGGGGTCGCAGGGTTATTTTAGGGGGATTGCGGTTTTGCCACCCTCACTTCTGCGCTGCTGCCTTCAGAGCTGGGTGGCCAGAGCGCGGCGGCTGCTGACTCAGGGCCCGGCTCTGGAGGCAGCAGCGCAGACGGAAGGGCGGCAATACCAGACCAGGCCACCCTGACTTCTGGGCTGCTGCTGGGGGTGGCTCTGCCTTCAGAGCTGGGATCCTGGCCGGCAGCTGCCTCTCTCCAGTTGCCCAGCTGTGAAGGCAGGGCCGCCACCAGGAGCAGCGCTGAGGGAAGGGTGGCAATACCACAAGCCCCACCACAACCCCTTCTGGGGTCAGGAACCCTGATAATTACAACACCAGGAAATTTCAGATTTAAATGTCTCAAATTATGACATTTACGATTCGTAAAACCCTAGGACCGTGAAAGTGACAAAAATGGATGGTGAATTTGGTTGGGCCCTACATATAGTGGTTCTCCCTACAAGGCAAAAGAAGGGACACAGGACACAGGACACAATTATACCCACAGTAACAACTGCAACAGCAGCTTCCAAACCACCTCCTGCCTCTATTCATTGCACCCCTTCTCCCCAGCCTCCACATCCATCCTCCCTCCATTCCCTCCAGCCTCTCCCGCTGCACCCTCCCATTCCGGTATCCCTCCCGCCCCCTCCATGATGCCTCCTCTCCCTCTATTTCTTCAGACCTAACTCATGCCCCCTCCCATCCTTCCATTTGCTCTGCCCCCAATACATCTCTCTTCCCTCTCTGTATCCTCTCTCCACCCTCTAGTCCATTCTCCCCGTCACTTCCCTCTGTTCCCTCATGTCACCTCCCATCCCTCTATGGCCTCATCTATCTACCCCTTAACCTTCCCCTCCCTCTATTCCCTCCTCCTGATCCACATATCCCTCCCATTCCTATCTTACCCCCTCACTCCCCCTCTGCTACTTCCCCGCGCTCTGTTCCCTCTACCCTCTCCCCAGGCCCCCTCCCTTACCTCTATTCCCTCCTTCCCAGTGCTTAATTTGTGCCAGGGCTTGGCAGGGATAAGCCCCAGCTCCTCTGGGCTTGGCAGTTCATAGCCCCTATACTGCTGGGCTTCCTGCATCAGTTATGAATGTAAGAACATTTCTTGAGCCCCAGCACCTAATTGCTTGAGCCGAGGCACCTCTTTCATTACAAATTAAGCACTTCTCCTCCCCCTCACGTGTCCCTCGCATCACTATATTCCCGCTTTCCCCAACCCCAGTACACGCCCCTGCCTTTATTCCCTGCTCCCCGTGCCCTCCCGCCCCTCTCTTCCCCCTCCCCTCCCTTCTCTCCCTTCCCATCTTCTCTCCCCTCCCTCTGCTCCCTCTATTCCAGGGGTACGCAAACTGAGGGTCGGATCCCCTCAGGGAGTTGTGAGGTTATTACGTAGGGGGTCGTGAGTTGTCAGTTGCCACCCCAAACCCCGCTTTTCCTCCAGCAATTAGAATGGTGTTAAACACATTTTTATATATTTTTCATTTATAAGGGGGGTCGCACTCAGAGGCTTGCTACGTGAAAGGGGTCACCAGTGCAAAAGTTTAGAACCACTGCTCTATTCCCTGGTCCCCTCCCTAGGATTCCTCCTCTTCTTCTGTTTCCGCTTTCTTTGTGCCCCAACCCTTCCCTGTATTCCCCTGTCCACCTGCTCCTGCCTCCTTCCCTCCCTCTATTCCCTCCTGCCCCTCCGTGTGCAAACACTGACAGCATTAAAGTACAAGTCCATCTCCCTTTACCCCTCCCCAGCCTGTCTTGTGGGCACCAATTCCATGGTGGGATGGGGGTGTGGAAGGTGGAGGGGCCTGGGCTCTGGCAAGGCAGGGGAAAGCACCACGGGCAAAGGGTCATTCTGAGACTCTGACACTGTGTTTAGTACCAGGGGTGTCAGCTCCCACGAGGCTCCCTGCAGCCCAGGGCTTCTCCAGCTGGGAGTCAAGACCCCCAGTCCTGCCACGGTGATCAGTGGGAAAGTGGTCCTGGCTGGATCCTCTGGGGAAGGTTTGGTGGGACAGTTATAGGGGTGATCCTGTCTACTGCGGTGGTGAGTAGGAACAGAGACAGGAGGGTGGATAGGGGAGCCAGCCTGGGGCTGGAGGCAATGAGCAGGGCCCCAGCCTGTACCCGGCCTCTCCTAATTCTGCCTGCGCATCCCCCCACTAACGACACAATCCGAGCTCAGGCCCAGCTACGTTCCTGAGACGTCCCTTGAGATGATGATCCTTCCTACAAGGCAAAGGGAGGGACACAGGACACAATTACGCCCACAGAAACAACTGCAACAACAGCAGGCTCCAGACCAATACCTGCCTCCACTCCTTCCACCCCTTCTTCCCAGCGAGGGCCCTGCCCCGTTAAAGCGGGGGATGGCGAGGGGCCTGGCCATGGATCAGGCCCTAGGTGGAAGCAGGAGATCAGCAAGGCAGCCTGGGACAGAGTCCGGAGAGCAGCTGGGAGACAAAAGGCAGAGCCAGCCCTGGGGATCAGTGGGGGAGGGATCCTGGCTGGCTGCTCCGGGGAAGGGTCGGTGGGAGGGTTATAGGGGAGATCCTGTCTGGGGGGGTGATGAGTAGGAACAGAGACAGGAAGGTCAATACGGGAGCCAGCCTGGGGCTTTAAAGAATCAGCTGGGCCCCATCGTATAACCCGGCTTTTCCTACTTTTACCTGCATGTCCCCCTGCTAATGACACCATCCCAGCCCTGGCCCAGCTACGTATCTGTAATGAGAACTGCGCATATGATCCCCCCTCGTTCTACAAGACAAAAGAAGGGACACAGGGGACAGTTATACCCACAGTAACAACTGCAACAACACTGCAGCCTCTGGATCACCCCCTGCCTCTATTCTTTGCACCCCTTCTCCCCAAACTCCCCACTGACCCTCCCTCCGTTCCCTCCTCCCCTCCCGAAATCCTTTCCCCTCTCTCTATTTCCTCCTGCCCCTCTCTGTGCCCCCTCCCCTCCCTCCATTCCCTCCTATACCTACTCTTGCATCCTCCTCTCCCTTTATTCCCTCCTCTCCCTCCCCTGTCCTCTCCCCTCCCTGTATTTTCTCCTTCCTGTACCCTTACCCCCTCCACGCCTGCCTGGAGAGCTCTGCAGTCTTTCCCCTGCTTGTTCAGCATCTCTCCCAAGCCTCCCGGCCTGGAAAGCTTTTGCCTAATTCAAGCTCCCTTCTCTGAAGCTTCCCCCTCAAAGTAGCTCTCCTAAGAAATTTATCAGGTCCAGGTGCTCCTCATTTAACTGCCTTACAGCTACTTCGGCAGTTATCTGTCCTCAGGTGGAGCTGGGTTACCTGGTGCCCTTCAGTGGACCCTGTCACAGGTTGGCTGGGCACCTAACTCCCTTTAACAGGCCAGCCCAATAACGGGGTTCCCTGAACACTCTCTGCTGACTGACACAGCAACCACCATCATCAACTCAGCCTGACCCAATGAGAGAATGCCAAGGAATTTTTATGACCCTCAGTAAGGGAGGAACAAACACGAGGGAGAGGGCAAAGGGGTGGCCAGAGGCCCAGCTGTGGAATTCTGGGTAAGAATAAAGCCTGTGGGGACAGCTCTCTTTGAAAGGAACACAATGGTCACTGTCGGCATCCCCACTAGGAGAGAGGAAGGAGACCTCGCAAATACTGGGGCCATGGTGGAGATATCAACTGACAGAGGAATTTTCCCACACATACATTAGTCTCACACTCCCCTCCTCCTCATCCCCTCTCTCACCCCACTCACCCTCCATGCCCCCGAGCACATGTTCCCCTTTGCTCTCACACACACTTCCTCCCACTGCCCCCCTTCCTCCGCTCACACACACACTCAACACTCCCTTCTATACACGCAGACACTCCCTTTCCCCTTACCCCTCGAACACTCATTCTCCCCTTCCCCTGCTCTCTCTCCCACACACACTCTCCTCACCATCAGCACCAGCTCACACACTCTCCACAGCCTCACACACACTCCCACTCCCCTCCTCCTCACACCCTCTCCAACACACCGGCTTCCATCTCTCCCCCATTTTACCCCTCCTGCTCACCCCTCTCCCTCAGACCCCTCTCTCACATGCATACACACACAGGTTCCCCGTCGCTCACCCAGATGTCCCTCCCCCTCAAACTCCTCACACACACAGGTCCCCTCCCTTTCTCTCCTCTCCCACTCCCAATCACATATGCTTCCCTCCTCTTCACCCCATCACAAAGTCTAGGCTATGCCCCAGCCTTTAGTTTAAACAGTCTCTTTGGAGTACCCCGTTAGTGCGCCAGACCCCCCCCCACGGGTCACATGTTACCACAAGGGCTGGCCACATGGTCTCAACAGCTCCAAGGCGAAGCCTTTGGGCTCCAGCAACACCTCTTTGTTCCTGTGGCTCTCTGCAGCAAGTCCAACTAACGTCAGACTCCTGAGGGGGACGGTACCTTCTCTGGGCACGATGCATTTCAGTGTGTATGTCAGTGACATCAAGCAGCCCTTTTCAAAACCAGGTAGCTGGAATCGTCAACTGGGGTACAGCATCTGGAAGTGTTTAGGTTAGCATGGGGGAGGTAAGCTTAGCACAGATTCGTATTGGTGGAAGCCTGGCCTTTGCCATGTCCCAATTCTCTGAGCTCCTTCTTTGCTCTCTCTCTCTCTCTGGGTAGGTCTACACCACCAGTGAAAGCTGTGATTGTAGTGTGGGCAGGCATACCCGTGCTGGCTTTACTCTAGGGGTACGTCTACACTACAAGATGCTTTCAGCAGCATGTAGAGTACATATGCATGTAGACCCCCTAGCGCAGGTATAAACAGCAGTGTAGATGGTAAGACACAGCTTAGGCCAGTCGAGTAAAGCCATGCCTGAAGGGTGCGGGTATGTACCTGGCTATATGCCCCACACCAAAAGTAGGCAATTATTTTTTGTCATGGTCCAAATTTCTTGGTCAAGGTATAGTCAAGGTCCAGATTCCAGAGAAAATAATAATAAAAAGCCCAACAACAATAATCATAGAATCACAGAATTGTAGGACTGGAAGGGACCTCGAGAGGTCATCTAGTCCAGTCCCCTGAACTCATGGCAGGACTAAGTATTATCTAGACCATCCCCGACAAGTGTTTGTCTAACCTGCTCTTAAAAATCTCCTTTGATGGTGATTCCACAACCTCCCTAAACCATTTATTCCACTGCTTAACCACCCTAATGTCCAACCTAAACTGCCCTTGCTGCAATTTGAGCCCATTGCTTCTTGTCCTATCGTCAGAGGTTAAGGAGAACAATTTTTATCCCTCCTCGTTGTAACAACCTTTCATATCCCGGTGACACTGCACCCCATATTCTTCACAGTGATATTATTATGATAGGATTATGGCATAATTATGATGCATTTTGTACAAGATAAGTCATGTGAGGTGTCATTGGAAAAGTTATGATATGCTGAAGAGGACTATCCTATTTGTATGAATGTATCATTTTTGTATCTGAAGTTATGAATATTCACTATGTATCTGTATTTCAAATGTAGTTACACTGGGTAACGCTCACCTGACAAGATGTTTTCAGTCTAGATAGCTGGTTGGGAAGGGCCTATTGAGGGCAATGAGCCATTAGGGAAAACAATAGGCCTTAGGAGAAGCTTATCTCCCACCTGGTGAGCGTTCCTGAGAATGCTACAGGCAGCCTGTGAGTGATGGCTGCTATGACTCTACAAGGATATGTGTCGAGGAACAAAGACTGAACTGGGGGAAGTGCTGGACTTAGGCTAAAGGGATTTCTAGCCTGTGTCTGAAACACCTGAGGATTCCAAGCTGTAAAGCAAGTGCAGCTTCCCCCATAAGAAAATGCAGCCTGATTGTTTCATCTCTTAGGGTGAGAATCTGTTAATTCATATCCAATCTATCTAGTATATTAAGCTTAGTTTGCAGTTTTTCTTTAGTTGCTTGGTAATCTGCTTTGATCAGTTTGCTATCCTTTATAATAACTGAAAACCTATCTTTTGTAGTTAATAAACTTGCTTTTGTTTCATTCTAACCCAGTGAGCTTTGCCTGCAGTGCTTGAGGAGAATCTCTAGTTGGTTACCACAAGTGTGATTGTTCTCTTCACATTCAGGGTGAGACGGACCAGGTATTAAACCCATATACTGGCCAGAACAGACCAGGGCAGGACGGTATTGCTCTTGGGTCCCAGGCTGGGAAGCCGGTGGTTAGAGAGCCTGCGTGTAACTGCAGCTGGGTGTGTCTCCACCGATATGAATGCTGGTGAAAGTGCAGCCTGGAGGGCTTTGCAGCTTGTCACACCAGTACAGTGTGAGAGGGAGCCCAGGCTGGTGGGTCAAGGGGCTCAGTGGTACCCCAGTTCCAGGGGGCACCCCGGGGGGAACCTGCCACAGTCTCCTCTTACTCTTCTCTTCTCGAGACAAAACAAACCCATTTTTTTCAGTCTTCTCTCATAGGTCATGTTTTCTAGAACTTTAATCATTTTTGTTGCTCTTCTCTGCACCTTCTCCAATTTCTCCACATCTTTCCTGAAAAGTGGCATCCAGAACTGGACACAATACTCCAGTTAAGGCCTAATCAGGGTGGAGTAGAGCGGAAGAATTACTTCTTCTGTCTTGCCTACAACACTCCTGCTAATCTATCCCAGAATTATGTTTACTTTTTTTTGCAACTGTGTTACACTGTTATAACAATAATAATAAGTAAATAAAAAGATTTCAGAGTCCATTCAAAACTGTCTGATTTGGCCCACAGTCCACCTATTGACTACCCCTGCCCTACACGCTCTCGACTCATCCAAACCATACCTCCTGACTCCCCTGTTAGTTTTTGCAGTGTACTGTCCCGCTGCCTCCCTGCTGCTGTCGTCTTCCTCTGTCACAGGGAAAGGCTCCAGCAGTGGGGAAAGCCTCTGGTACAGGGCGGGGGGAGCAGGGAAAAGCTTTGACAGATCTTCCCTGCCGCAGTCTTTCCACGACACAGAATTCGGATTATGAGCCCATGCTGAAGCCTGTGTCAGCATTGTCCACGCTGATATTGCTACCCATGCTGGCTAGATTAGAGTTAGCATGGGTATGCTAATCCATGCCACAAATACACTTTAACTGCTGACACGTTCTTTCTTTTTCTCCAGCTTGGGGCATTGCCCTGCTTCCCTGCAGAGAGGTGTGGGGAAGTCATTCTCTTTGCGAGTTATCTTCAGTCATTGAGGCTTCCATTCGAATGTGGTGATTCTAGCCCAGACAGTCATAGTGGTGCTATGTCTGGAATACCTACCCCTGATCTCCCATGTCCCACGGAGAAAATCAATTCTTTTCCCCAACAGGCAGTGATATCCCGAGGATTGGCACAGACTCATACAGATAGTTCATAAAAATATTACAGAAAATTGCCACTTCCATCACCCTCAGCCATCACACACTCCCCTCCCCATCACCTCCTCCACACACACACACACACATGTGCTCCCCTACTCCTCACCCCCTCACCACACAGTCAGCTCCCCCTCACTGCTACATCTCTCTCCACACAAACTCTTCATCCCCCCATCCTCCCTCTCACACCTCCCCTCTCCCTTTCCCTCTCTAAAACAACGAATTCTACCTCCCCAGATCAGAGTGGAAGAATTTAAGTCTAAGTGATTTAAATCACCAATTTTAATCACGTATTAAATAACTAATTTTAACCTTGCTTTGCCTTTCTACTTTCTTTTTTTCCCCCTCAAGAAAGGTTAGGTTGGTTCTCATTGGTTGGTAACAATTAAAACATGTTGACTCGCATGTAAATATAGCCTCCACCCTAAGTTTGGTACTTCTTTTTCATAAACCAGGAAGATACACTATATCTACACACATTTCTTTAACCTATAATATAGCTTCATTTACATTTATCCAGATTCTTAATTTTTACATTTTGTATATGTTAGAAAATGGTGATTTTTTATGGACTATATTATTATTTTTTTACTTGTGATTTGCGTAAAGCTCTACTTGGTTTGAAATTAAAATTCAATTCAAAAGACACAAAAGCAGCATTTTAATTTTTTATAAATTAAATCAAACTACCTTAAATGTACTGGATACATAAGAAAAAATATCTAAGTATATCAAAGCCTGGGCTTTTGAATGTAAAATTACCTGATTTATTAAACAAAGGTAGCATTATCTGTAATTAGGAATTGAATTGATGTTTCTGGTCACCGCATCCTTCAAAATTTTAGAACAAGTAGATCTCATCCTCTCAAACCATTTTTATTCAAAGATTCAAAGTGTACTGTTTATATTGGAGTTTTACAGCGCTGAACCTTGCTGCGCTCAGGGGGTGTTTTTCCACATGTGTGTTTGAGACCCCTGAACTAGGGTAAATATTGGATTCTCTGTAACTTGAAGTCTTTTAAACAGTGCTGCAAAGTGTCATAATGAAGAAAATCCATCCTTAGTACAGTGGTTCCCAACCTTTTCTGTGCCACGGCACGTCCCAAGCTCCCGGGGCTCCTCCCCCTGCCCCTGGCCACCAGCCGGGAGGGAAGGGGAGACGCAGAAGAGCTGATCCATTGTTCACACAGGAAAGGAGGGGGGCAGAAAGGGAGATTGAGCTCTGATTGGTTGCTCCACCCCCGGAGGAGGTGGGGCAGTGAGGCAGATGACCAATCAAAACTGGCTTTCCTCACCTTGCTCTCACATGTACCTTTTCTAAAAATTCTGCGGCACTCCTGTTCGGGCCTGGTGGCACACTAGTTGGGAAACACTGCCGGAGTGTATGAAAAGCTAAGGAGCAGTTCGGAGGAGCTGAGGAACTGCCAAAATGGCTCTGTAAATCCATGACAAAAATCTTTCCCCCTGCAGCTTCCCCTCAGCCCTGCTGGTCATTCCCTCTTCCTGCCGTGTGCCCACACTCCCCCTGCGGGGTGCTGTTGTGAGAACAGGGCCTACACATCTACCCTAAGATGAGTTTAACTCTAAGCAAAAGAACGAGACAGAGAAACTCGATTAGTCCAAACTAGGGCTGTCAAACAATTAAAATAATTAATTGTGATTAATCATGATATTAAAAATAGTCGCAATTAATCACAGTTTTAATCGCATTGCTAAACAATAATAGAATACCGTTTATTTAAATATTTTTGGATGTTGGAGGGAAGTGTGTGTGTGTGAGAAAGGAACTGTGTGTGTTGGTGGAGTGTGTGTTGAGGGAACGTGTGATGGGGAGTGTGTGTGAGAGAGGGACTGTGTGTGTGTTGGGGGAGTGAGTGTGTCAGCGTGCTGTCTCTGTGAGCAGAGCACTCACCAGCCTGAATGCTTGTTCAGACAGCGGCACCCATCCCTGACCCAGAGGCAGCTGCCGAGACAGGCTCCCCCTGTTCCCCGACCACAGCTCAGAGGCGACCAGGTACACGGGAGGGGGACGCCCTGACATCAGCACCCTCCCCCCCACTCTGTGCAGCTGGGACAGCTCCATGGGGGACAGAAGGGAGGCAGCGGGAGCAGCAGTGAAGCAGAGCAATGGGAGGAAGAGAACAGTGAAGCCCGCCCCCCAAAAATAACAGAAAGAAGAGCAGGGGGAGGAACAGACGGAGGCTCCTGCACAGCGGCGCCGGAACAGGGGGGGCCAGGAGGCCATGGCCCATCACTTGCAAAAGTCAGAGGGCTGTGCCCTGGCAATATTTCCTGGACATAAGGGCAAGTGATGGGGAGGAATGCATGGAGAGGAGCGAGTTGGGGGTGGGGTCTTGGGGGGAGAGGTGATGTGGGGCTGGGGCCTCAGGGGAACCCACACCTCCAGAAGAAGAAGGAGAGGCGGGCAGAAGCAGATGCAGCTGGGATCCTAGTTTTCCCACTGCCAGATCCCGCTGTCTAATATGAAGAAAGGTTCCATCTACACTAACCTGGGGGAGTTCACCCAAACAGGCTTCCCTTCCCACCAGCAAGAAACTAGATCTGGATTTCCAGACCAGACAACAGCCGAGCAGAAGGGAAATAGATTGCCAGGAATGGGACACGCTTACTTCAGTACCAGATAGGAACGGATAGTGTCCTCTTCCCCCCCATCAAGAACAAATGTGCCTCATTCCCCCAATCCCCTCCCCTACACATCCCTCAAACACACACACGCCCCTCCCATTGACAACACATGTGCTCCTTGCCCAGTGCATGCCTTCACACAAAGGATCCCCTCCTGCTCACAAACATCTTCCGCTCCCCCTTTATCTCCTTCAACACACGTGCTCCCCTCTCACTTCTCCCTGTCCTTTTACCCCCCCCCCCACTGCTGGCGTTGCCTCCCCCTGCTGTGTCCCGCCTCCCCCTGCTGCAGCCCCACTCGCTCCCCCTGCTCAGCACTCACCCCCAGTCCAGCCGAACAGAAAGGTGAAGGAAGAACTTAACTGGGGCAATACATGAATATATGGAAAATCCAGGCGTTAACAATGTCTGTACTAAGACAGGAATAGCAGTGTAGGAAAAACTACTGATCATCTGGATAATGCCGCCTCCTCCTCTCCCCTCCCTCACACACATGTTTTCCCCCCTCTTCCCTCCCCCTCAGGCCTTGCTGCTTCCATCTATTCTGCAGGCCCTGGCTGGGCATTTCCAGACCTTACCGTCTTTTGGTTGTGCTCAGGGCAACCTGGACTGTGAATGGGCTGGGGTTAGCCATGGTTACACTTAAACCACTCTAGGGGCACAGCGGCCGTGGTGCAGCTACAGGACGGTAGGACTTCAGTGCAGCCACTCACTGTTCCTAAAGATTTGAAAATTGGTAGTTCTGACCCATGCAGATGTGGCCCTTACTAATCACTGGATGCTTTTGTACTAATTGCATGTAGTGATTGTGCTTGTTTCAAGAAAAAAGCTGTGAACAACAGGCCCCTCTCTATATCGCATTCGTTAACCTACAAAAGGCCTTCAACACGCTTGGCAGGAACGGCATCTATAAGATCCTGTTGAAAATTGGCTGTGCACAAAAGGGGCTCTCCCTATTCAAAGAGTTCCACTTGGGAATGAAGGCAACTATCCAGTATGAAAATGAAACATCATCCAAGTTTACTGTCGATACTGGCATGAAGCAGGCTGCATCTTAGCACCCACTGGCTTTGGCATCTTCTTCTCGAGACTCCTAAAGTACAACTTGGAAATGATCCATCTGGTGTACTAACTGACTGAAGGATGGAAGGCAGGTTGTTTAACATCAGATGATTACAGAGCAGAAGGCATGTCACCCAGCTTACGACTTGGGATCTGCTTTTTGCAGATGACGCTGCATTCGTCTCTAATTCACCTGATAAATTGCTGATCATGATGAACAAGTTTTCTGTTGCATGCAACAAGTTCGGCCTAGTAATCAGTATCAAGAAAACAGTTGTCATATCACAGGGTACCAACATCCCACCTAAAAGCTCTGTCAGTAATGAAGCTCTGGATAACATGGATCCCTTCTGCTATCATGGCTCAATACTTACCAACTCACGTAACCTTGATAGGAAACTTGATGCTGTCATTGGCAAAGCTTCTGTCACCTTCATGACACGTGTCACGTGTTTGGAACAACAAGCTGCTAAACCCAGAAGCACCGACTTTCTCATGTGCCAGGGGGGTGCTCGACCCCCGCTCGGCCCCAGGCTCCACCCCACTCCACCCCTTCCCCCAAGGCCCCACCCAGGTCCTGCCTCTTCCTCCCTCTACTCCGCCCCCGCTCTGCCTCTTCCTGCCCCCACCCCACCTCTTCCCGCCCTCTCCCACAAGCGCACACTGCTTTCACTCATCCCCCTTCCCCCGCCAGTGCCTCCTCCATGCTGCCGAACAGCTGATCACCAGCACGCAGGAGGCGCTGGGGGGCAGGGGAGGTGCTGATCAGCAGGGCTGCCAGCAGGTGGGAGGTGCTGGGGCGAGGGGGAAGAGCTGATTAGGGTGGGGGGCTGACAGTGGATGCTGAGCAACCACCATTTTGTTTCTGTGGGTGCTCCAGCCCTGGAGCACCCACACAGTCAGCGCCTGCGGGTAACCCTGAACACGCAGGGATCTGTTTATCAGCCTTGTGTCCTTAGTACCCTCCTTTACGGCTGTGAAAGCCGGGTCACATCCTCCAAGCAGGAGGGGAGATTGAACAGTTCCCACCTCCGCTGTCTTAGAAAAATCCTTGGAGTCACTTGAGACCAAGGGATCATCAGTCACGAGATTCTTGAGAGAACCAGCCTACAGTCTATGCAGACGATGCTGGACGCTCGCAGGCTTCACTGTCTGGGACACATGACGCGCGTGCCCCAAGATCGTCTGCCGAAGGCCGTGCTCTGTGGCCAACGTAAGAACTGCCCGTGACGCAAAGAAAGGCCAATGCTCCAATCCAGTGACAAGGGTCAAACAAGCTCTCAAGAAATAAAACAAAACCACCTCATCCTCCTCCTTCAAATCCCTCCTCAAAACTCTCCTTTGCTGCAATGCCTAAAAACCCCTGTTTGTACAGTGCCTAGCACAATGGAGTGCTGCTCCATGACTGGGGCGCCAAGGTACTACCATAATACACCTAATATGATTCTTCCCAGAGGGACCTAGGGTTGTGAGGCAGCTCCTTACCACCTGCCCTTAGTGTGAGGAAGCCTCGTCTATGCCTGTAGTGGGTCAGCTCCCCAGCTTGGCCAAGGGTAACACAAGCCCTCCCCTCACGGACTCACAGACCCCGCTGTCACTCTACAGGTTAGCGATAGGCACATTCCAACCCTTGATCCCTTGAGTGTCTCCCTGGCGTGTCCACTCTCTGATCACTGGACACTCTCAGTATGCACAGCTCTGCTGCTTCCAAAGAAATAGTGAACCCCAGCTACCAATTACACCTCAGATCACCGCTCTCCTCAGCTCACAGCACTTAGAGATGTTCATAGTGAGATCCGGTATCAGTTCATTTACCAAAGCCCAGAGATTCAGGTAGTAGCAAGTAGAAGTATTGGCAACAACTGCTTACATATCAAATAAAATCATCACAGGCATTCTAGAATCTAGACTTAATTAACAAGCTGCTCTCATGTCTAATAAAGAATTGCTCGCCCCAAATCATTCCAATGCTTTTCAGCCAGGTAATCTGTGACCTTATCTCATGAGACAAACATGCTGTCACTTTATTCCTTGGTAAAGGACCCAGGGTGTCCCTGGGAACCCCTAGGTCTGTCAGAACAATCCTATGGCTTTATGCATAAACAGGACACCCCCCTCCTGACTGCTTCGTCCTGTAGATTTCCTGTCTTGTAGATTTTAAAATTTCTTCATCAGCAATTGGCTCAGAATGCTAACAGGCACACAGGGTGAGGTATACAATGCAACATACACAAAGAACCAGACAGGGAGATAGGTGTCTGTTACCTCTTACCCGGGAGGTACAGTGCTGAGGATTGTTACCTCTGGCTACCTGCCGGAATCCCAAATCCTTAAGAACATAATTTTCAGTATAGATACGTAACTCCCTAAATATTCTCTGTACATACATTTTGCAGTGATCATGATGGCTAATGGACTACTGGCTCTCAGGAGAGACCTCACATGCCACCCTTTGGTATTATGCAGAGATCTGATCGGGAGGATCCCTGTAAAACCCTCTGCACCCCCTGTGCCCTCTGCCATTTGGCACCAAAAGGTCCCTGGGTCACAGCTCACCCCCTACATTGATCCATATGAGTCAGCTCAGACCCTCTTGCCTTTACAGTGTATCTGCCACTACCTTTTCCTTGCCCTTAATAAGTAATATTTCTGTATCATATTCTTGAAGCTCTCTACTGCAACGTAGCAGTCTGGAGTTGGTACCTTTTGTTCTGGAGAGTGGTCTGTTAGAACCCTGAATTTTTGGCTGAACAGGGAAGGCCTTAGCTGCCGGACTGCCCACACAATCACATAACAGTCTTTTTCTATGACAGTGTAATTTTATTCACTGGGTGTCAGTTTTTTATTTAAAAAAGCAACAGGATGTTTCCTATTGTTTTCACCAGCCACTCAGCTGCGAACCAGCTGAGCACCGAACAGCAAAGCAGCTAAGAGAAGGAGTTTTCCTGGAAGTTCGCCTGGGGAGAGCCCACTGAGGCTTACATCGTGCCAGCTTCTGTGAGTAATTACTACAACTCCTGAGGAAGCTCGTAGAAGGAAGGTAATATGGATGGGAAGCATTCAGCTGTTGTGACCTGCACTGGATGTGCCATGTTTGTCTTTCTTCCACAGGACAGAAGCGACTTTGTCTGTACAAAGTGCAAGCTGGTCTCCACATTGGAAGAGAAGGTTCAAGGTCTGGAGCAACAGGTATCGGCCCTGCGGTGCATAAGAGAAACTGAAGATTTCCTGGACAGACGTCAGGATATGCTTCAACGGGCACAAGGTTCTGAAGATTCAGAGCAGGCTGCACAGCGGGGACAGGAGAACGGTGAAGAAATTTGGCATCATGTGACCTCCAGAAGAAGAAAGGGGAGCGTCCATGTACCAGCAACACAGATACAGGTAAGTAACCGTTTTCATGTTCTCTCCACAGGTACTAATGCGGAGAGTGGACTACAGTTATGATCATCTGAGGGAAGGGAGCAGAAGGAGACTCCGCTGATTGGAAGGCATGAGATGCACTGTCCTAGGGTTGGGGGTTCCACGACCACCGCTCCCAAGAGAAGGAGGCGGGTGGTGGTGGTCGGGGACTCTCTCCTCAGGGGGACTGAGTCATCTATCTGCCGCCCCGACCGGGAAAACCGGGAAGTCTGCTGCTTGCCAGGAGCTAAGATTCACAATGTGACGGAGAGACTACTGAGACTCATCAAGCCCTCTGATCGCTACCCCTTCCTGCTTCTCCACGTGGGCACCAATGATGCTGCCAAGAATGACCTCGAGCGGATCACTGTAGACTACGTGGCTCTGGGAAGAAGGATAAAGGAGTTTGAGGCGCAAGTGGTGTTCTCGTCCATCCTCCCCGTGGAAGGAAAGGGCCTGGGTAGAAACTGTCAAATCGTGGAAGTCAACGAATGGCTACGCAGGTGGTGTTGGAGAGAAGGCTTTGGATTCTTTGACCATGGGATGGTGTTCCAAGAAGGAGGAGTGCTAGGCAGAGACGGGCTCCACCTAACGAAGAGAGGGAAGAGCATCTTTGCGAGCAGGCTGGCTAACCTAGCGAGGAGGGCTTTAAATTAGGTTCACCGGGGGAAGGAGACCAAAGCCCAGAGGTAAGTGGGGACGTGGGATACCAGGAGGAAGCAGGAGCAGGAGCGCGTGAGAGGGGAGGGCTCCTGCCTCATACTGAGAAAGAGGGACGATCAGCGAGTTATCTCAAGTGCCTATACACAAATGCACGAAGCCTGGGAAACAAGCGGGGAGAACTGGAAGTCCTGGCAAAGTCAATGAATTATGATGTGATTGGAATAACAGAGACTTGGTGGGATAACTCATATGACTGGAGTACTGTCCTGGATGGATATAAGCTGTTCAGGAAGGACAGGCAGGGCAGACAAGGTCGGGGAGTTGCACTGTATGTAAGGGAGCAGTATGACTGCTCAGAGCTCCGGTATGAAACTGCATAAAAACCTGAGAGTCTCTGGATTAAGTTTAGAAGCGTGAGCAACAAGGGTGATGTTGTGGTGGGAGTCTGCTATAGACCACTAGACCAGGGAGATGAGGTGGAAGAGGCTTTCTTCCGGCAACTCACAGAAGTTACTAGATCGCAGGCCCTGGTTCTCATGGGAGACTTCAATCACCCTGATATTTGCTGGGAGAGCAATACAGCGGTGCACAGACAATCCAGGAAGTTTTTGGAAAATGTAGGGGACAATTTCCTGGTGCAAGTGCTGGAGGAACCAACTAGGGGCAGAGCTCTTCTTGATCTGCTGCTCACAAACCGGGAAGAATTAGTAGGGGAAGCAAAAGTGGATGGGAACCTGGGAGGCAGTGACCATGAGATGGTCGAGTTCAAGATCCTGACACAAGGAAGAAAGGAAAGCAGCAGAATATGGACCCTGGACTTCAGAAAAGCAGACTTTGACTCCCTCAGGGAACTGATGGGCAGGATCCCCTGGGAGAATAACATGAGGGGGAAAGGAGTCCAGGAGAGCTGGCTGTATTTTAAAGAATCCTTATTGTGGTTACAGGGACAAACCATCCCGATGTGTAGAAAGAATAGTAAATATGGCAGGCGACCAGCTTGGCTTAACAGTGAAATCCTTGCTGATCTTAAGCACAAAAAAGAAGCTTACAAGAAGTGGAAGATTGGACAAATGACCAGGGAAGAGTATAAAAATATTGCTCGGGCATGTAGGAGTGAAATCAGGAAGGCCAAATCACACCTGGAGTTGCAGCTAGCAAGAGATGTTAAGAGTAACAAGAAGGGTTTCTTCAGGTATGTTAGCAACAAGAAGAAAGTCAAGGAAAGTGTGGGCCCCTTACTGAATGAGGGAGGCAACCTAGTGACAGAGGATGTGGAAAAAGCTAATGTACTTAATGCTTTTTTTGCCTCTGTCTTCACGAAGAAGGTCAGCTCCCAGACTACTGCACTAGGCAGCACAGCATGGGGAGGAGATGACCAGCCCTCTGTGGAGAAAGAAGTGGTTTAGAAAAGCTGGACGTGCACAAGTCCATAGGGCCGGATGCGCTGCATCCGAGAGTGCTAAAGGAGTTGGCGGATGTGATTGCAGAGCCATTGGCCATTATCTTTGAAAACTCATGGCGATCGGGGGAAGTCCCGGACGACTGGAAAAAGGCTAATATAGTGCCCATCTTTAAAAAAGGGAAGAAGTAGTATCCTGGGAACTACAGGCCAGTCAGCCTCACCTCAGTCCCTGGAAAAATCATGGAGCAGGTCCTCAAGGAATCAATTCTGAAGCACTAAGAGGAGAAGAAAGTGATCAGGAACAGTCAGCATGGATTCACCAAGGGCAAGTCATGCCTGACTAATCTAATTGCCTTCTATGAGGAGATAACTGGTTCTGTGGATGAAGGGAAAGCAGTGGACGTGTTGTTCCTTGACTTTAGCAAAGCTTTTGACACGGTCTCCCACAGTATTCTTGCCAGCAAGTTAAAGAAGTATGGGCTGGATGAATGGACTATAAGGTGGGTAGAAAGTTGGCTAAATTGTCGGGCTCAACGGGTAGTGATCAATGGCTCCATGTCTCGTTGGCAGCTGGTATCAAGCGGAGTGCCCCAGGGGTCCGTCCTGGGGCCGGTTTTGTTCAATATCTTCATAAATGATCTGGAGGATGCTGTGGATTGCACCCTCAGCAAGTTTGCAGATGACACTAAACTGGGAGGAGAGGTAGATACGCTGGAGGGTAGGGATATGACACAGAGGGACCTAGACAAATTAGAGGATTGGGCCAAAAGAAATCTGATGAGGTTCAACAAGGACAAGTGCAGAGTCCTGCACTTTGGACAGAAGAATCCCACACACCACTACAGATTAGGGACCGAATGGCTCGGCAGCAGTTCTGCAGAAAAGGACCTAGGGGTTACAGTGGATGAGAAGCTGGATAGGAGTCAACAGTGTGCCCTTGTGGCCAAGAAGGCCAATGGCATTTTGGGATGTATAAGTAGGGGCATTACCAGCAGATCGAGGGACGTGATTGTTCCCCTCTATTCGACATTGGTGAGGCCTCATCTGGAGTACTGTGTCCAGTTTTGGGCCCCACACTACAAGAAGGATGTGGAAAAATTGGAAAGAGTCCAGCGGAGGGCAACAAAAATGATTAGGGGACTGGAACACATGAGTTATGAGGAGAGGCTGAGGGAACTGGGATTGTTTAGTCTACGGAAGAGAAGAATGAGGGGGGATTTGATAGCTGCTTTCAACTACCTGAAAGGAGGTTCCAAGGAGGATGAACCTAGACTGTTCTCAGTGGTAGCAGATGACAGAACAAGGAGTAATGGTCTCAAGTTGCAGTGGGGGAGGTTTAGGTTGGATATTAGGAAAAACTTTTTCACTAGGAGGGTGGTGAAACACTGGAATGCGTTACGTAGGGAGGTGGTGGAATCTCCTTCCTTAGAAGTTTTTAAGGACAGGCTTGACAAAGCCCTGGCTGGGATGATTTGATTGGGCATTGGTCCTGCTTTGAGCAGGTGGTTGGACTAGACGACCTCCTGAGGTCCCTTCCAACCCTGATATTCTATGATTCTATGAGTCTGTGATAGCAAGGCCCCTAGACCTGTGTTACCGGCATCTGTGAACAGTGCATGCATCGGATGAAGTGGGTTTTAGCCCAGGAAAGTTTATGCCCAAATAAATTTGCTAGTCTCTAAGGTGCCACAAGTACTCCTCGTTCTTCATACTTAGGGCACTGTTTCTTCATGTGTTCAAGGGATGTGAGTAAGAAACACCCACAGCCTGTCTCCAGACCCCGGTATCAGTGCTGCTTTCAGCCCAATCCCAACCCTACATGCAACTTTGACCACCATGCTACAGATTACCATTTATCTTCACCTGGTTAATGAGCTCTTGGTCTACCTCCAGGTGGTCAGAGCTGATAACATTAACTAGCACCCCCTCTGGTACCAGTGAAGTCTCTGACTCGAGGGTAGGAATGTTAACCTGGACGGATCAGGGATTGTATTTGGATTCGCCATCCTTAGGGCATTGTTTCTTCATGTGTTCAAGGGATGTGTATAAGAAACACTATTTTGGGACGTCCCTTTGGCCTGGGGTCTGATAAATAGTGTTACCAGGAGGTGACTGGTACTGGACTGCTGGGTGCTTAGTCCCCTCCTCCTCTTTCCAAGGAACAAACCGGGGAATCCCTTTCCATGCCAGGCTTTTGCCCTTCCCTTTCGGACCAGCGCACTATAAATAGTCTCTCTTGCATGTATCAGTCAGTGGCATTGGCTGCTTTTCCACAGTTTGTTGGACAAGTCCAAGAATGACTTATCAAGTTTTCTGAGGTTTCTAAACTTTAGGTGAGATGCCTCTGCAATAATTTGAAACCTTTTAAACACAGGTCCCTTAGACCACACCATCTCCTCTAAGGCAGCCTGGCTTTGTTGCCTGCGAACAGTGAGAGATGAAGGCCTTTTGGAAGAGGGCAATTCTTTCTGAGATTCTATGCTTGTCTCACGACAGAGGTTCGGTTTTAAAAATCATTGCAAAAAATGCAACACATTAATCCTAGAAACAGTATGAGGTCACCTGAACAGGCAGGGCAGACAAAGGAGACATGGGGATGGGGTGAGGAGTGAGGGGGAAAATTGCATCTCTCGATATTGAAATGAGAGTTCTCCCACTATTCCGTCCTAATTTTCCAACCCTGCTTTGGATGTTATGTTGAACATCGTACATAATGCAAGACAAAAATACAAGTTAATCATATAATTATTGAGGACACTGCAACTCCTGAATCTCCTCCTCCCCTGCTGCATCCCTGGCCAATGGGAGCTGTGGAGTCGGCACTCAGGACAGGGGCAGAGCGCAGAGACGCTCTGTCTCCCGCCCCCAGGGACTGCAAGGACGTACCAGCGGCTTCTGGGAGCGGCGCGGGGACAGGGCAGGGCAGCCTGCCTTAGCCCCACTGCACCACAGGACTTTTAGCACCTAAAATCTCCCAGTTTGGCTTCAGTAGCCTCCGGGAGCCTGATTCCAGGAGACCCGGCAGCTCCTACTAGTGGCACCAGCCTCTTCCTAGTGCGGGGTTGAGATACGCCTGAGCCCTTCCTCACCCCGGGGCCCCAACCTCTACTCCTCCTGTTCCCCCAAGGTCCTGCCCGCTGGCACCGGAAGGTGCAGCTGGGCTGTGGGAAGGGCCGCTCAGGGAGCTCGGGCTGCTGTGGGAAGCCCTGAACCATCCACCTGCCCTGGGTGGCAGGGGCAGAGACATGGGCTGGGGGAGGGTCCAAGGCACCCCACAGTGGCCCTGGCTCCCTGGGCAGCTCTAACCACGGCCCAGCTCTGACTTCTGTCCTGGCCTGGGGCCCCAAGGGGAATAGGAGGAGTGAGGAGTGGGGCCACTGTTCTGGTGCTGGTGTCCCACCCCACACTTCTACACAGGTGCCAGGGCTCCTGCCGGGGAACCCAAATTGGCCACGGGCTTGGGCCTGGGCTCTGTGTGAATCCACCACTGTCCCCATCCAATTTACCTCCCTTCCCTTCTCCCCGACCCTGCCCCTCCCTTCCCCTCCCATTATTCCCTCCTCTCCATCCTATGCTCCGTCCCCGCCTCTATCCTCTTCTCCCACTCCCTGTGCAAACACTGATTAAAATCCAACAAGGGCATCTCCCTTCACCGCTCCCCAGTCTGTCTTGTGGGCACCAAGTCCTTGGTGGGGTGGGGGGACTGGTAGGAGGAGGGGCCTGGGCTCTGGCAAGGCTGGGGAAAGCACCGCGGGCAATGGGTCTGTCTATCACAGAAGCAGGCTTGCCCGGGTGGGAAGCTAGACCGGAACGTGCAAGGCGACGGCCAGTGACTCCATGTCAAGGCTGTTACAGTGCCTGAGGAGTTCACACTTGTGACTTGGTTGGTGAAATGGAAGGATCGAGCTCACAACCAGTTCGGTGCCTGCCCTACTCAGTTAGGTGCCTTTCTTCACAGCCTGCCCTGAGCCTAGCATGACAAACCGCATGAAAAGCTCTTTCCTCATGTGGTGTTTTCATGGGAGGCGGGGGGAGGCCTGGGCTGCTGGGACCAGGGGATGGGTTGGGAAGGGGAGGGCAGCCCAGCCCAGCCGTTTCTGCCTCCCCCTGCCCCCCCTCGCCGCCGCACACAGAGCGGCTCCAGCAGCTCCAAGGCCTTCCCTGTGCAGCGTGTGGTGCTGCTGCTGCTTTGGCGCGGGCAGGGCCCCGTGTGGGGGATTTTGGCCCTGCCGACATTTCCCTGAAGGACACAGGGGAGAGACGGGGGAGGGTGATTCTGGACACTTTGCAGCTCAGCTGTATCTGAAGGGAATTCCACAGGGCAGAGGAAAGGGGCCTTCGTTAGTTCAAGGCAGGGCCACTGTTGAATATCCCAGGCTGTTGCAAACTGAGCTGTGAGAGCGTCTCACAGGAAAGGTCCCAGGGATCCTTTATCAGTAAGCTATGAATAGGTGTGATCGATCTGTATTTGAAGGGCCATCAGCTGTACAATGGATCCACTGACAGAAGCCAGGGGCTCCACCTTATGAGTCAGCAAGACATGTAGGGACATGCCTAGGGACAGAGCCCTCAGGCTTTTCCATGCCATGTGCTGTGAGCTTTTTCATCTCACTCCCTTGTTGAGACAGTAGCAGCTGCTGGCAGCTCCCATTCCTGACCCAGAGGTAGCTGCACAGACAGGCTCCCCCTGTTCCCCAACCCCATGGGAGGGGATGAAGCCGGGAACAGCAGGGCTGAATTCCAGAGCCCTGAGCCCCGTGCTCCCCCTGGGGAGAAGCCCTGAGCCCATGGGCACAGCTGGGGGGACTTAAGTGTGTTGTCCCCCCCAAAAAGATGACAGTGCAAAAGCAGGGTAGTCCCGGGGCAGCTCCACACCCCCGCCCTTCCACTTCCTTCTCTCCCTGCCCCTGGCTAGGTCGGAGGCAGGAAGCTAGAGCTGGGCAGTGCGGGGCAGCTGCTGCTCTGGCTGGTGCCATGGAGCAGGCAGCCGCAGAATTCCCTCATCTTCTGCTGAGGCTGGTGCAGGGGGTTGAATCTGCTTCTCAGCTCCCAGCCCCCTTTGCTCATGCAGCCAGTAATAGCCACCTGGGTGGGGGGACCCAGCTCCGTGGCTGGCAGAGCCCTCAAGGAACAGAGAACGCAGGGGAGCCCTTAGGGCACACAGCCCCTAGCTCCCCCCTTGCCTGTGCCCTGATCTACCCTGTCCCGGCACCCTGAGCAACCCCCTCCCTGCACCCTGAGCTACGCCCCTGCCCACACAAAGTCCCTGGTTTCCCCTCTCCCCCTGCATCCTGAGCTGTCTGCAAACTTTTGGAGCTGAGCCCCCGCCCCCGCCCCCTCCCCTTGAGTTATAATTTTTGGTAGCGCCCCCACACACAACCCACGCAGGCGGGTAGCCTGCTGAGGTGAGTCAGGGGGTGGAGGTGGTTGTGCCTCCCCAGTCCCGACCCTACGGACCTGGCTTGAGCCCCGCTGGCCCCTGCCCACCCAAAATAGAAGTCAAACTACACCTATGCCCGATTCCCCCCCCACGCTGCATTCCCCCTCCCCGACTGGGAATTCACCCACCTAACATATCACCGCTACCCTCTGGTGGGCATTCCCTCCCCGATGAATGCCCCCCGTCACATTATTGACTTGAACTGGGAACATATAGAACAGGGGTAGGCAACCTATGGCACGCGTGCGAAAGGCGGCATACAAGCTGATTTTCAGTGGCACTCACACTGCCTGGGTCCTGGCCACCGGTCCGGGGGGCTCTGCCTTTTAATTTAATTTTGAATGAACATTTTAAAAACCTTATTTACTTTACATACAACAATAGTTTAGTTATATATTATAGACTTATAGAAAGAGACCTTCTGAAAAGGTTAAAATGTATGACTGGCACGGGAAACCGTAAATTAGAGTGAGTAAATGAAGACTCAGCTCACCACTTCTGAAAGTTTGCCGACCCCTGATATAGAACATAGTTGCAACTAAGGTCCTGTAGTGGCACGAAATCTTGTATAAAGGGGGTCAAAGAAGGTGTCTAAAACAAGGTTATGGTTTGCTGGTTATGATTATGCTGTCTATATGTGTGTATCATTTTTGTAGTTAAAGTTATGAATATTGGCTCTACGCTGTCTGTATTTCAAACTTGTGCTATGCTTCTGGGTGACACCCCAGACAAGTTGGTGTCAGCTCTGCCTAGCCTGCATGATGACCCATTAAGGACCATCAGCGATACAACTGACCCACTGAGAGAAGGCAGATACACCTTGTGACTCAGCAAAGTATGCAGGGACTTGCCCATGTGACTCCAAACTCCAGTTTGCTGTAATTTTCCACAGTAAGAACAAAGAGGTGTTCTTACCCCTGGAAAAGATGATAAAAGGCTGATGCCTCATCTCCATCTTGTCTTCAGTCCTGCTTCATTCCTCTGGAGGGACTTTGCTACACTGAAGCTTTGAACCAAGGACTGAAAGACGCATCTCAGCTGTGGATGTTCTCCAGAGACTTGATTTGAACCTGCAGTTTATTCCATCACTGCTACAAGCCTGAACCAAGAACTTTGCCTTTACTGTATGTAATCGATTCCATTTAACCAGTTCTAGCTCTCATCTATATCTTTTTCCTTTTATGAATAAACCTTTAGATTTTAGATTCTAAAGGATTGGCAACAGCGTGATTTGTGGGTAAGATCTGATTTGTATATTGACCTGGGTCTGGGGCTTGGTCCTTTGGGATCAAGAGAACCTCTTTTCTTTTACTGGGGTATTGGTTTTCATAACCATTCGTCCCCATAACGGGGGGCACTGGTGGTGATATTGGGAAACTGGAGTGTCTAAGGGAATTGCTTGTGTGACTTGTGGTGAGCCAGTGGGGTAAAACCAAAGTCCTCTCTGTCTGGCTGGTTTGGTTTGCCTTAGAGGTGGAAAAACCCCAGCCTTGGGCTGTAACTGCCCTGCTTGAAGCAATTTGTCCTGAATTGGCACTCTCAGTTGGGTCCTGCCAGAACCAGCATCGTTACACCCCCACTGGCCATTATAAACAATGCATTACTTCACCATGTCAGGGTGAGCAGGGCCCTGTCTCTCCTCAATGGTCCCCTGCTCCTCAAGCAAAGAGCCCATGGACACCCACTCTGGCTACTAATCCATGGTTATGGGTGCAGGCTCTCAGTCAACAGATGTATCTGTCTCTGTCCCTCACCAGGAGGCCCCAGCGCCTCTTCCTAATCCTTCAGCCTGTGCTTCCAATCTAGGGACTCCTACTTCTCTCCTGGGCCTGCAGGCAGCTGCCCCCAGGCAGCTCTCAGCAGATACACCCCTTTCTAGGGGTTCCCTGTACACTAACTGCTGAGTGACATGGACAAACACAATCACCAACTAAGCCTGACCAACCAGTGGAAGGGCAAGGAATTTGTATGCCCCTGTGATGTTATTGATTAAAAGTTAGTCTTCAGGGAATGTATGTCTTTGTTGCTACCTCTGCTATAGAATTGCAACCAATCTTATACAAAGTTTCACTGGAAAAGTTATGATTTGCTGAATACGATTACCCTCCCTGTAGGCCTGAAGTATTGTTGTAGCTGAAGTTATGAATATTGACTATGCACCTGTATTTCAAATGAGTTTGCTCCTGTGGTAACACCCACAAGGTAGTTTACCTCCAGTCTAGCCAGCACATTGTGGATGGACCATTTAAGCAGATAGCCCGTTAAGAAACATAAGGGGCCACAGAAGCAGCTTGTCCCAACCTGATAGACTTTCCTGTGGACGTTTTAGCGAGAATAACGGTAATGGCTTCTGCTATGACTCATGGAAGCATGCAGGGGCATGTGGCCAGCTTATGTGACTCTGAACTCCATCTTGTGCCTGTACTTTTCCACAAACTAAGGCTGAGAGCACCGCCACATGAGGGAAAGTAGAAAAGGCCCTGGAAGCATCTCCATTTTGCTTCTTTCCTGCTCTGACCTCGTGACTACAGACTTATAATAAAAGGAGCATTACAACCAATGGATTGAGGACCTTCCAATCTTTTGGAAGTCATAAAAGCCAGCAGTTTATTCCATCGCTGCTCCAAACCTGATATGAGAACTTTACAATGAGTGTATGTGTGATGGGATGTACACACCCCACACTATGCAACAAGGGTTAACAGATTATTTTGGTATCAGCCAGTCCCGCCCTGCCACCCCCACAGCAAATGTTCCATCTGCTGGAGGAATTAAAAGGCAGGGAATTTGCTCATTTGGGTGGCAGAGCTGGAGGTGAGCAGACCTGTAGCTCAGAGCTCCAGCCGTGCAGCAAGAAGCCTTAAAGCTCTAACACCACTGCCCAAAGGGGCTCTGACTGAGGGAAGGGAGGACCTACCCCAGAGAGGGAAGTATCCTGTGGACCCTGGTGGAAACCCCCTCTTACTTAGTGTGGTTTGGGTTTCCCCACCAGGGGAAAGCCTTGGACTAAGCTGACCTGATGCAGTTGGATGAGAGGAAGAGGCCCAGGGAGGACAGCTTTAAGCAGCCTGGTTGCCAGGCTACTGGTAGCCCAAAGGGCCCTGGGTCAGAGCCTGGTGGAGTGGGAGGGCCTGGGATCCCCTCCCCACAGCCCCCTTGGCACTTAGGGATTGCAGCTGTGACCACTAGGCCACAGTCCCCAAGTGAGGACTGTTACAGCATGTATTGGATTCCTTTCACCATTTTAAATCTCTCCTTATTCTTTTCTCTCATAAATAAACCTTTAGATGTTAGATACTAAAGGATTAGCAACAGTGTGATTATTGGGTAAGGTCTGTGTTATATATTGACCTGGGCACATGGCTGGTCCTTGGGGATGAGAAGAACCCTTTGTTTGATTAAACTGCTTTTAAATAACTACTCATCATAAAGACAGGTTTCAGAGTAGCCACAAGTACTCCTTTTCTTTTTACTCATCATAAAGTCAGTGTCTGGGTGGTGAAACTATGACTAGAATACCCAAGGAGGCTGCATTTCTGACTTCTTGTTAGCCAGTGTGGTGACACCGAAGTTTACTTATGTTACCGCTTTACAATATCTTACAGAAGAATAACCACCAGTTCGTGGTGAGTCTGTCCCATTTCTCAGCAGTTTTTCCAGAAGCTGGTATTCTCAGTTGTGACCCACTGAGGCACTATGACAGTCGCTCAATAAGGGAGAAACAAACAGAGAGGGGAAAGGGGAGCCCAGCTGTCATATTCTGGGTAAACATAAAGCCTATGGGGATAGGTCTCTTTGAAGGGAACACAATGGTCACTATCGGCATCCCCATTATGAGAGAGGAAGGACACCTCCGAAACAGTGGGGCCACGGTCCAGATAATAACTCAAAGAGGAATTTTCCCAGAGAGCGCACAAGAGGTGGCTGATGTACCAAATGCCCACACTGAGGGGAACTAAGCACAGCAATAAAACAATGTTTTGCAAACCAGGCTTCTTGGGTCAGCAGGGCCACATGAAGAGACTGCTCCAGGGCAGCCCCCTCTTCTCAAGACCTAAGCTGGTGTGAGCCTTCTTTTCCCTTCTCAATGCTCAGCAACACGCCCCCAGGTGACTGGTAAGTCACAGCTGCCCAAACTGCTGAGCCCTCGTCCTGTGAGTAAATGAAATAACATCTCCAGGCACGGACAAGGCCTCACTGGAAAAACAAAACCCGATCCTATGCCCAGTGGTGACATCAGGAGACACAGAACGGAATTGTCTTCCCTGGGAATAGGCCATGATCACCCAGCCAACCCGCACCTCCAGAAGAGGAAAGAGAGGCAAGGTGATGAGGATACAGCTGGGATCCTAGTTTTCCCCCTGTCAAATGTGTAGGAAGATTCCGTCTACACTAACCTGGGGGAGTTCACCTAAACAGGCCTCCCTTCCCATCAGCAAGAAACCAGATCTGCAGTCCCAGCCCTGAGAACAGCCTAACCGAAGGGAAATAGACTGCCAGGAATGGGACATGTGTCCTTCAGTACCAGATAGGAACGGATCACAGAAGCCCTTGATGACCAGTGTTGCCCTCATGAGGAGGAGAGGGGGTGGGAAATCACAGAAGAACTACATCATCTCTCTCCCACTCCCACGCTTCCAACACTCCCAACCCCCCAAACTTTCTCTCATGACCCCATCCCCCATCACACCCCTCTAAACACAAGCACTCCCCACCATGCCACCCATCCTCAGACCCCCTTTCCCCCAATCAAGAACAAAGGTGCTCCATACCCCTCCCTTCCCATGCCCCTCCCCCTCACAACCCTCAAACACAGATTCCTCTCCCACTGATGCCCCATGTGCTCCCTCCCCACTCCATGCCCTCACACACACGATCCCCTCCCCCTTACAAATACCCTCCCCTCCCCCTTCACCTCCCTTCACACACAGGCTTCCCTCCCACTTCTACCTGTCTTTCTGTCCCTCCTCCCCTGCTGTAGCCCCACCCGCTCCCCCTGTTCACCACTCACTAGTCATTGAACAATACTCTTCCTCTCTCCAGCCTCACAGAAATGTAAGGCAAGAACTTAACTGGGGCAAGACATGCGTATATGGACAATCCAGGCGTTAGCGAAGTCTGTACTAGGACAGAAATAGCAGTGTAGGAAAAAATACCGATCATCTGGATAATGCCTCCTACTCCTCCTCCCCCGTCCTCCCTCTCACACACGTCGCCCCCCCCCCTCCCCTTCCCTCCCTTCCATCTGTTCTGCAGGCCCTGGCTGTGCATTCCAGACCTTACCGTGTTCTGGTTGTGCTAAGTGCAACCTGGACTATGAATTTATTGGGTTTAGCTGCGTCGACACTTAAACCAGCAGTGGCACCGTTGTAGTGCTTCAGTGTAGCCACTCACTACAGGGGTTCTCCTGTCACTGTGGTTAATCCACCTCTCTGAGAGGCAGTAGGCGGTTTGTCAGTTTAACGACATCACTCAGGGGGATGGATTTTTCATGCCCCCGATCGATGCAACAGGCTCAACTTTATTGTTTAGAATAGATCTGGCCTAAAACTTGACTTTGGGATCATTTCTACATCCCGGTCATGTAGTTCAGTGGTTCTCAACCAGTGGTACGTGTACTCCTGGGGAACCAGAGGTCTTCCACGGGGTACATCAACTGCTCTAGATATTTGCCTCATCTTACAACAGGCTACATAAGAAGCACAAGCAAAGTCAGTACAAATTAAAATTTCATACAGACAATGACTTGTTTATAGTGCTCGATATACTATACACTGAAATGTAAGTACAATATTTATATTCCAATCAATTTATTTTATAATTATGGGTAAAAATGAGAAAGTCAACAATTTGTCAGTAATCGTGTGCTCTGACACTTTTGTATGTTTGTCTGATTGTGTAAGCAAGTAGGTTTTAAGTGCGGTAAACCTGGAGGTACACAAGACAAATCAGACTCCTGAAAGGGGTATCGTAGTCTGGAAAGGTTGAGAGCCACTGCCATGGTCTACTCTGAATTATTGCTATGTCCCCTCAGGCTTAATTCCACAATAAGAGGTGTGTGTTTGTTTGCCCGTCTGCCTGGGAATTGTCCCGTTTAATTAAAAAATCTCATATATGGTCACTAAACCAGAAACCTAAAGAGAATATGACCCTGTGACATTCCTAATGATTGGAAAATTGGTTCTTGTCACCAATGCAGATGTGGCCCTTACTAACCATTGGATTGCTTTTTCTATTAATTGCATGTAGTGATGTGTAGTCCGTACCTGATTGTGTAAGTCTCGTATATACATTTAGCTGGGGATACAGGGGTGATGGCCGCCCTCTTCCCTGCAGAGGGAAATGGGCCGGGGTAAAATCTGATAGGGAGCCATCACAAATGCAAATTGGAGTGTGCCTCGGCCAGACAGCAGGAAGGAGAGTGACCCCAGATAAAACCTGGCAAAGCTGATAAAGGGGAAGGGATTGGTCCCCCTTTCAGGGAATATGGGCATTGAGTGGACACTCAAAGGAAGGGATGGCGTATTTAAAACTAGCTTCCGACACAGTGCCAGAGAACTTCTGTTTTTCCCAATTGGGGATCCCCTGTAAATCCTTCCTTCTTCTGTCAAGAGCCTCCCACTATTCTTTCTCTGGGGCATTACTGTGGCTGGCCTCCCTTCTGCTTTCCAGTGAGAGGTCGCACTTTGCTCTGCAGGAAATTCCATTTGGCTTTTGCTTGCACGGAGAGCTCTCTCAGGTAAGGGGAGTGACTCCTCATCCCCCTCCCCTGGTAACATATCGCTACTTTTTGCTGATCAGGGTGAAGGGGTCTCTTCTCCCCTCTTAGCTGCCTCTCCCTCCTCTGGGTTTATCTCTGGGAGCTTTGGGACATATTCCCTCTTGCCATGGCTCATAATACTCATAGCTTTGGATAGTGATATTATGGCATTTCCCACTAATACATCAGCTGGTCAATTCTTAAGAGCCCCCACATTTAAGGTACCCCCCAAAACCTTCCCCTGAAATTCAAGGCAGGCTAAAGAAATCATGTTTCTAAATTGCCCAACGCCAGGAGTGTTACCTTCTCCCCTGGGATTATATCACCCTCCTTAATCACATCCCTCCTGACTAGAGAAATCCATGCTCCAGTGTCTCTCCATCCCAGCACAGGTTACCATTTACCTTGGCCTGTTTAATCAACTCTGCGCATGTTTAATCAACTCTGTGTGTGGGGGCGCTACCAAAAACTGAAGTCTCTGACTCGAGGGAGCTTCATTCACCCGGACGGATCAGGGATTGTATTTGGACTCACTGTACTTAGGATATTGTTTCTTCGTGTGTTCACAGGATGCATGTAAGAAACACTCTTTTGGGCTGTCCCTTGGGGCTCGGGCCTGATAATTAGGGTTACCAGGAGGTGACTGGTATTGGGGTGGTGGGTGCTTAGTCCCCCTCCCTTTCCCAAGAACAAACTGGGCCCCCCCTTTAATGCTAGGCTTTTGCCCTCCCCTTTGGGACCTGCACACTATAAATGGTCTCGCTTGCATGTGTCAGTCTGCAGCATCTGCTGCCTTTTCCACAGTTTCTGAAACTCTGTCCCCAGACCTACGAGGCCCCTTCCTTTGAGTGTCCTTCTCGGCACTTCTGAAATCCTGCCAGGTGCAGAAATACCTTTGAACATCTGGCCTTTAGAATCATAGAAGATCAGGGTTGGAAGGGACCTCAGGAGGTCACCGAGTCCAACCCCCTGCTCAAAGCAGGACCAACCCCAACTAAATCATCCCAGCCCGGGCTCTGTCAAGCTAGGCCTCAAAAACCTCCAAGGATGGAGATTCCACCCCCTCCCTAGGTAACCCCTTCCAGTGCTTCACCTCTCTCCTAGGGAAATAGCTTTCCTAATATCCAACCTAGACCTCCCCCACTGCAACTTGAGACCATTGCTCCTTGTTCTGTTCTGTCCTTTAGTCTGTGTGTCCCTCAGTGCCCCATCTGTACAATGGCTATAACAGCCCTGCTCTACCTCATTGAGGGGCTGTGAAGAGAAATAGTTTAGACCCTGTGAGGCGCTAATATACCATGGTGATGGGGCCACATACATACCACAGGTAGAGTGGGAACCTCACAGTACCACTGCTGCTATTCCTTCCCTTGGTTTTGGATCCTTTTCTTCACCTAAGCCCCTCAAATCTCCCTCTTTTCTGACTGTAACCTTGGCTCAAAGGGCTTGGCTGTATTTCTTCTGAGTCACCATACTGGCCACTATGGATGTAGAAGCCCTCTACACCAACATTCCACACAAAGATGGACTACAAGCCGTCAAGAACACTATCCCCGATAATGTCACGGCTAACCTGGTGGCTGAACTTTGTGACTTTGTCCTTACCCATAACTATTTTACATTTGGGGACAATGTATACCTTCAGATCAGCGGCACTGCTATGGGTACCCACATGGCCCCACAGTATGCCAACATTTTTATGGCTGATTTAGAACAACGCTTCCTCAGCTCTCGTCCCCTAACGCCCCTACTCTACTTGCGCTATATTGATGACATCTTCATCATCTGGACCCATGGAAAAAAAGCTTTTGAGGAATTCCACCATGATTTCAACAATTTCCATCCCACCATCAACCTCAGCCTGGTCCAGTCCACACAAGAGATCCACTTCCTGGACACTACAGTGCTAATAAACAATGGTCACATAACCACCACCCTATACCGGAAACCTACTGACCGCTATTCCTACCTACATGCCTCCAGCTTTCACCCTGACCACACCACACGATCTATCGTCTACAGCCAAGCTCTGCGGTACAACCGCATTTGCTCCAACCCCTCAGAGAGAGACAGACACCTACAAGATCTCTATCAAGCATTCTTACAACTACAATACCCACCTGCGGAAGTGAAGAAACAGATTGATAGAGCCAGAAGAGTTCCCAGAAGTCACTTACTACAGGACAGGCCTAACAAAGAAAATAACAGAACGCCACTAGCCGTCACCTTCAGCCCCCAACTAAAACCCCTCCAACGCATCATTAAGGATCTACAACCTATCCTGAAGGATGACCCAACAATCTCACAAATCTTGGGAGACAGGCCAGTCCTTGCCTACAGACAGCCCCCCAACCTGAAGCAAATACTCACCAACAACCACATACCACACAACAGAACCACTAACCCAGGAACCTATCCTTGCCTCAAAGCCCGTTGCCAACTGTGCCCACATATCTATTCAGGGGACACCATCACAGGGCCTAATAACATCAGCCACACTATCAGAGGCTCGTTCACCTGCACATCCACCAATGTGATATATGCCATCATGTGCCAGCAATGCGCCTCTGCCATGTACATTGGTCAAACTGGACAGTCTCTACGTAAAAGAATAAATGGACACAAATCAGATGTCAAGAATTATAACATTCATAAACCAGTCGGAGAACACTTCAATCTCTCTGGTCACGCAATCACAGACATGAAGGTCGCTATCTTACAACAAAAAAACTTCAAATCCAGACTCCAGCGAGAGACTGCTGAATTGGAATTCATTTGCAAATTGGATACTATTAATTTAGGCTTAAATAGAGACTGGGAGTGGCTAAGTCATTATGCAAGGTAGCCTATTTCCCCTTGTTTTTTCCTAACCACCCCCCCCCCCCCCCCCCCAGACGTTCTGGTTAAACTTGGATTTATGCTGGAAATGGCCCACCTTGATTGTCATGCACATTGTGGGGAGAGTGGTCAGTTTAGATGAGCTATTGCCAGCAGGAGAGTGAGTTTGTGTGTGTGTGTGGGGGGGGGGGGTGCGTGAGAAAACCTGTATTTGTGCTGGAAATGGCCCACCTTGTTTTTCATGCACGTTGTAAGGCGAGTGGTCACTTTGGATAGGCTATTACCAGCAGGAGAGTGAGTTTGTGTGTGTATGGGGGGGGGGGGGGTGAGAAAACCTGGATTTGTGCTGGAAATGGCCCACCTTGATTATCATGCACATTGTGGGGAGAGTGGTCAGTTTAGATGAGCTATTGCCAGCAGGAGAGTGAGTTTGTGTGTGTGTGTGGGGGGGGGGGGGTGCGTGAGAAAACCTGTATTTGTGCTGGAAATGGCCCACCTTGATTTTCATGCACGTTGTAAGGCGAGTGGTCACTTTGGATAGGCTATTACCAGCAGGAGAGTGAGTTTGTGTGTGTATGGGGGTGGGGGGGGTGAGAAAACCTGAATTTGTGCTGGAAATGGCCCACCTTGATTATCATGCACATTGTAGGGAGAGTGGTCACTTTGGATAAGCTATTACCAGCAGGAGAGTGAGTTTGTGTGTGTGTGTTTTTTGGGGAAAAAAGAGGGGGGGTGAGAAAACCTGTATTTGTGCTGGAAATGGCCCACCTTGATTTTCATGCACGTTGTAAGGAGAGTGGTCACTTTGGATAGGCTATTACCAGCAGGAGAGTGAGTTTGTGTGTGTGGTTTTTGGAGGGGGGTGAGGGGGTGAGAGAACCTGGATTTGTGTGGGAAATGGCCCACCTTGATTATCATACACATTGTGAAGAGAGTGGTTACTTTGGATGGGCTATTACCAGCAGGAGAGTGAGTTTGTGTGTGTGGGGGGGGGGGGGCGGAGGGTGAGAAAACCTGGATTTGTGCTGGAAATGGCCCAACTTGATGATCACTTTAGATAAGCTATTACCAGCAGGAGAGTGGGGTGGGAGGAGGTATTGTTTCATGGTCTCTGTGTATATAATGTCTTCTGCAGTTTCCACAGTATGCATCCGATGAAGTGAGCTGTAGCTCATGAAAGCTCATGCTCAAATAAATTGGTTAGTCTCTAAGGTGCCACAAGTACTCCTTTTCTTTTTGTCAAAGGCTAGTTCACCTGCACATCTACTAATGTGATATATGCCATCATGTGACAGCAATGCCCCTCTGCCATGTACATTGGCCAAACTGGACAGTCTCTACGTAAAAGAATAAATGGACACACATCAGACGTCAAGAATTAAAACATTCAAAAACCAGTCGGAGAACATTTCAATCTCTTCGGTCACTCGATTACAGACCTAAAAGTTGCAATTCTTTGAAGGATTCATGTTTAGTTGTTCTACCCGGAAACAGTCAGAGCAAACTCTGGCTGTTTTGTAGAAGCAATGCAGACATTGCTTCTATCCAAGGACAAGAACTAGATATGAACCATGAAAGGTTGATTATAAGACAGTGATCGTGGGAAGCTTTCTTAGCCTGGGCTCAAGGTCTGAGAACCAGGATTGTAGTAGATAAAAGTTAGTAAGTAAGAATATTAATCAACGTCATGCATTCCTTTGTTGTATCTTTTTGCAGTAGAAGTATGTAATGCATAAGGGGGAGGAATATAATAAAAGGAGAAGGTTGAAAGCTGGGGGGGCTGCAGCCCATTTCAGCTGACCAGCTTGCTTGCTTGGATAAATCTGTGTTCTGTCTCATCATTGAACCGCCACAATTCTTCAACAAAAAAACTTCAAAAACAGACTCCAAGGAGAGACTGCTGAATTGGAATTAATTTGCAAACTGGATACAATTAACTTAGGCTGGAATAGAGACTGGGAGTGGGTGGGTGATTACACAAAGTAAAATATTTCCCCTTGTTTATTCTCCTCCCACCCCCCACTGTTCCTCAGATGTTCTTGTCAACTGCTGGAAATGGCCCACCTTGATTATCACTACAAAAGGTTCCTCCCCCACCCACCCCCCTGCCGCCAATGGTAATAGCTCACCTTAAGTGATCACTCTCGTTGCAGTGTGTACGGTAACACCCATTGTTTCATGTTCTCTGTGTATATAAATCTCCCCACTGTATTTTCCACTGAATGCATCTGACGAAGTGAGCTGTAGCTCACGAAAGCTTATGCTCAAATAAATTGGTTAGTCTCTAAGGTGCCACAAGTACTCCTTTTCTTTTTGAGGAGGTAGATAGTCACCCTGACTGAACTGGCCTTCTCAGCACTGGTTCTCCACTTGTAAGGTAACTCCCTTCTCTTCATGTGCCAGTATATTTATGCCTGTATCTGTAATTTTCACTCCATGCATCCGAAGAAGTGGGTCTGTTACCCACGAAAGCTTATGCCCAAATAAACCTGTTAGTCTTTAAGACGCCACCGGACTCCTCATTGGTTTTTTTAGGAGGTAGAGAGGGGACCCAGCCTGGGACTGGAGGCAATGAGCAGGGCCCCAGTGTATACCCGGCCCTCTCCTAATTCTGCCTGTGAATCCCCCTGCTAATGACACAATCCCAGCCCACGCCCAGCTACTTACCGTGACAAATAATGCTGTTCCCTACAAGGCAAAAGAAGGGACACAGGACACAATCACACGCACAGTAACAACTGAAACAACACAGCAGCCTCCAAATGCACCCCCCCAACTCTATTCATTGTAATCATTCTCCCCAGTCTCCCCATGAGCCTTCCCTCTATTCCCTCCTCCCCCTCCCCATACCCCCTCCTCCACCCTAATCCTTCCTCCCCCTTCCCGTGTCCCTTCCCCTCCCTCTATTCCCTCCTGCCCCGTCCCAGGCCCCGCCTCCTTCTATTCCCTGCTCCCCCTCCCTGTGTCCCCCACCTGTATTCCCTCCTCCCCACTCTATGCTTCCTCCTCTCCTTCTGTTTCCTCTTCCCTTTCCCTCTGTCCCTTCTCTTCCCCATAATCCCTATTCCACAGGCAGCTCTGGGGAATGGTTGGTGGGATGGTTATAGAGGAGATCCCCTCTTCTGGGGTGACGAGTAAGGACACAGAGACAGGAAGGTCGATACGGGAGCCAGCCTGGGGCTGGAGGCCATGAGCAGGGCCCCAGTGTGTACCCAGCTCTCTCCTAATTCTGCCTTCACATCCCCCTGCTAATGACACAATCCCAGCCCAGATCCAGCTTCTTACCGCTGCCACAGCAAGTACTGATATTACCTACAAGGCAAAAGAAGGGACACAGGACACAATCACACCCACAGTAACAACTGAAACAACACAGCAGCCTCCAAATGCACCCCCCCCATCTCTATTCATTGTAATCATTCTCCCCAGTCTCCCCATGAGCCTTCCCTCTATTCCCTCCTCTCCCTCCCCATGCCCCCTCCTCCACCCTAAACCCTATTCCCTCTTCCCGTGTCAGTTACCCGCCCTCTATTCCCTCCTGCCCTGTCCCAGGCCCCGCCTCCTTATATTCCCTGCTCCCCCTCCCTGTGCCCCCCACCTGTATTCCCTCCTCCCCACTCTATGCTTCCTCCCCTCTTTCTGTTTCCTCTTCCCTTTCCCTGTGTCCCTTCTCTTCCCTGTAATCCCGACCAATGGGAGCCACGGCCAGCGGGAGCCATGGAGCTTGCTGTGTGGCGGGCGCAGCCCGTGGAGAGTCTGGAGACTCCCCTCGCTGCTCTCACCCGAGAAGCCAGAGACCTCCCAGCAGGGCCGGTGAGTGTGGCCAGGGAAGGGGGGCAGGGTGTGATGGTGAGTGTCTGGGAGGTGTGTGGAGGGTGCTGGACAGTGGGGGAGGTTTGTGTGTTTTGGAGGCCTGTTGGGGAGTGCTGGGAAGTGGGGGAGATCTGTGTGTGCCAGGGCACTGGGGTCTGTGTGGGGCATTGTGTCGTAGTGGTGGTGGGGCTGTGGGGAAGGGCACTGGGAGGGAGGAAGGGAAATCTGTGTGTCTTGGGAAACTAGCGAGTGGGGGGTTCTGTGTGGGGTGCTGGGCAGCTGTGGTCGGGCTGTGGGCAGGGGAATAGAGCGGAAGAATTACTTCTTGTGTTTTGCCAACAACAATCCTGCTAATCTATCCCAGAATTATGTTTACTTTTTTTTGCAACTGTGTTACACTGTTAGAATGATAATAATAAGTAAAGAAAAAGATTTCAGAGTCCATTCAAAACTGTCTTTTGGTCTGGATTTGGCCCACAGTCCACCTATTGACTACCCCTGCCCTACACGCTCTCTACTCATCCAAACCATGCCTCCTGACTCCCCTGTTAGTTTTTGCAGTGTACTGTCCCGCTGCCTCCCTGCTGCTGTCATCTTCCTCTGTCACAGGGAAAGGCTCCAGCAGTGGGGAAAGCCTCTGGCAGAGGGCCGGGGGAGCAGGGAAAAGCTCTGGCAGATCTTCAATGCCGCAGTCTTTCCATGACACAGAACTCGGGTTATGAGCCCATGCTGAAGCCTGTGCCAGCATTGTCCACGCTGATATTGCTACCCATGCTGGGTAGATTAGAGCTAACGTGGGTATGCTAATCCATGCTACAAATGCACTTTAACTTGCAGCCTCCTGACATGTTCTTTCTTTTTCTCCAGCTTGGGGCATTGCCCTGCTTCCCTGCAGAGAGGTGTGGGGAAGTCATTCTCTTTGCGAGTTAGCTTCAGTCATTGAGGTTTCCATTCGAATGTGGTGATTTTAGCCCAGACACTCCTAGTGGTGCTATGTCTGGAATACCTAGCCCTGATCTCCCATGTCCCATGGAGAAAATCAATTCTTCTCCCCAACAGGCAGTGATAACGAGAGGGTTGGCACAGACTCATATGATAGTTCATAAAAATAGTACAGAAAATTGCCACTTCCATCACCTTCAGTCATCACACACTCCCCTCCCCATCACCTCCTCCACACACACACACATATGCTCCCCTACTCCTCACCCCCTCACCACACAGTCAGGTCCCCCTCACCGCTACCTCCCTTTCCACACAAACTCTTCATCCCCCCCATCCTCCCTCTCACACCTCCCCTCTCCCTTTCCCTCTCTAAAACAACGAATTCTACCTCCCCAGATCAGAGTGGAAGAATTTAAGTCTAAGCTATTTAAATCACCAATTTTAATCTTGTATTAAATAACAAATTTTAACCTTGCTTTGCTTTTCTACTTTCTTTTTTTCCCCCTCAAGAAAGGTTGGTTCTCATTGGTTGGTAACAATTAAAACATGTAGACTTGCATGTAAATATAGCCTCCACCCTAAATTTGGTACTTCTTTTTCATAAACCAGGAAGATACACTATATCTACACACATTGCTTTAACCTATAATATAGCTTAGTTTACATTTATCCAGATTCTTAATGTTTACATTTTGTATATGTTAGAAAATGGTGATTTTTTATGGACTATATTATTATTTTTTTACTTGTGATTTGTGTCAAGCTCTACTTGGACTGAAATTAAAATTCAATTCAAAAGACACAAAAGCAGCATTTTAATTTTTTATAAATTAAATCAAACTACCTTAAATGTACTGGATACATAAGAAAAAATATCTAAGTATATCAAAGCCTGGGCTTTTGAATGTAAAATTACCTGATCTATTAAACTGTAACCCTTCTGCCCGTCAGAGTTGGCAGCAACAAGGGCTGGGTTCAATATCTAGGGGATCCATTCCAATAACACAATGCAAACCGGCTCGAGCCCCCACCCAGTGACCTGGGACAAATATATACCACCCCCGCTGGGCGCCTCCAAGAGGCAATACTTCCCCTCTCGCAAGCACATAGTCTGAGTGTAGCAAAAAGCCTTTTAATATCAGAGAGAAACAATGTGGCATTATGTTGGGGAAACACCACCAACAGGATTCATAACACAACCCATGAGCAAAAAACCCACCCCAAGCAAATTGGGGCATGCCCCTTTCCCTTTGGTTCTTGAGTCCAGCAACCCCAAATCACCCAAAGTCCCAAAAGTCCAATGACCCAAAAGTCTCTGTCCCTGGTCAGGGCAGCCCCAGAGTTCGAAAGTTTATCTGCGGAGCTTTACCTCCCACCCTGGGTGGAGCTGGGACGGGGGTAAGAGGCACCTTACATGATCTGAAGCTGACCGTCCCACAGCTCCATAGGCCTTCGCTCCGCTCCGCCAGCCGCCCCACGAACTCCTTCACTCAGCTCCGCTCCACGACCCACAAGCAGCTCCCGCCGTCCCACCAACACCTCCACCAGCCTGTCCACAAGGCACTCCAGCCGTCCTGCAAACTGTTCCACGGTATATCTTCAGGCTCCCCCACTACTTAACACAATGCTCAGTGATTTCAGCTCTTAGGTGAATTCAGCTTGTAGTAGGGGAGCCTCAGTGCTGGTGCACTATTAGCCCAAAGTGAGCTCAGCAGCCTGTAACTAGACTTCTAATGAAATCAAAATTAGCTCTGATATTCCACAGTGGAGAGAGGAGGAAGTGCAATTAGCATGTAAGGCCCTCACCAAGTAGCCCATGTCACCAAGTATTAATACTTGTCCCCAGCCTCTCTCTATTCACACAGTTTTGGAACCCATGACCCTTGCCTAGCGAGTGCTACTTAGTTGATAGTGAGTCCCTCCATCATAACAAAAGGCCAAGTACAGTTCCAAGCACAGTTCCCATAATCAGGGTAATAACAATTTATTCTTTCTGCCCCAATAACAGAGACACTGGGGATCCCACAGCAGCCAAAGTGACCATTTGGGCAGCTATGGCCTCATTCTAGGCGGGGTGGATGTGCCTATGCAAATGAGATCAGCCCCTGAAGTTCTTTTCCACAGCTTGCCACACCTCACCACCAGATGTCAGGGTGGAGCTCATCCTGACACTGCTTACACATAAATAAGACAAACCTTTAGGAGAGACATTAAACTTCCTGCTTCCTGCCTCCCATCTGCTACTACGAGTTCTTACACCTTCCTCTGCAGGATCCCATGCTGGGCACTGTCAGAGACAGGAGACTGGGCTAGAAAGACCTCGGCACGAATCCAGTCTGGCACAGTCCATGTTATTCTATGAAAATCATGGCTAAATTCATCAGAACAAATCCATTTTCCTTAACATGTATTATTTCTGTCCTGCCACATGTATGTCTCATGTATGTCCTGCCTGAAGAGACTGGTTTTTGGAAAGCCTGAAGGTGACTGGACAGGGTGTTTAGAAGACATGATATATATTGAGCAGTTTCTTACTTTTGTTGTGGAATAGCTGTGTAATATAGCTTGGGCTTCAAACTCCAGATTGGTTTATTACTCTGCCCCTTCTAGTGTTTTTGGAAGGATGCATGGTTAGATTTGGAGTTATGCTTCCTGGGCAGAGGACCACTTCAGACCTCAGAATAGAACTTAGTGGGTTGTAAGCGGTGCCTGGGGCTTGCACAGACCCCGATGCACAGGGGGAACATTGCTCTGTCATGCTTTCTAGCCTGGTCAGGCAGCCAACAGTATCTTCTTTGTGAGTATGCTGCAGCCCCTGCACTTCAGGAACCCAGAGAGAGACCAGGGATATAAAGTTTAAACCACAACAATATCATGGAGATCACAAGTTGGCTCTGCTTCTGAGCTGTAGCCATGGAGCGTGACTGCCTCATGTGAGAGACTCCTCTCGCTGGGAGGCCCTTTGATGATTAAAATTACGCTATGTCTACACTACAAAGATAAGTCGACCTATGTTAGATCAGCTTACAGCCACCACATTAATTCCTGTGGTGGATGATGTCCACATTACCATCCTTGGATTGAACGGTGCGTGTCCTCACCAGGAGCGCTTCCACCAATCTAAGGGGGCAGTGTGGGGAGCTGAGAGCCAGGTCTCTCAGCTTCGCTGCAGCTCCTTTCCGGAAGCCTGGCTGCCACATAGGCTCCTGGGCTCCCAGTGGGCTACCGCCCCCTGCCCCCTAGTTTTCTGCAATTGCCTGGGCCCTGCACAGCAGGGCTCGGGCTCAGGCTTCAGCCCCAGGCAGCAGGACTCAGCATGGATGGTGGGTGACCCGGGGGCTTGGGGAGGCTAGCCCCTGGCCGGCCCAACCCTTCTGCCCTGGGGCACCCACTCCCGCGGGCCACTTGAGTGCCCATCCCGGGTGGGTGGAGGGACCCAGGCTCCGCACAGCTGCCCGCACAGGTCGCCCCAACCTGACTCCGGCCGGGGTGGGATGGATTCAGAGCCACAACCTGGCCATGATAAGAGCCAGGCAGGCAGCTGTGGAGAGCCACGGTGGACCCTCTACCTGCCCATGGTGCTCCAGGCCTCCTCCCTGCCCCCCAGACTCCCCACCCAGGGCCGGAGGAGGGTCTGTGACTCCACAGCTCCTCACAGCTGCCCGCCCAGCTCTTACCATGGCGAGGCTGTAGCTCCGAGGCCCTCTCCCAGGCAGGAGCCAGGCTGGGGAGAGCCATGCAGGCTGCGGTGGGGAGCCGTGCTCCCTTCTCCTGCTCAGGATGGCCAGGGAGCAGGGACATGGGCCAGGGCCTGCTCAGGCCCGCTGCACCACGGGCAGGTGGAGGGTCTACCGTGGTTCCCCTCAGCTGCCCAGGCTCCCTGGCCGGGCTCCACACTGGTCCCTGTCTGGGAGTGGGGCTTTGGGGGGAAGGGAAGGGGGAGGGCTCTGCCTGGGTGAAAATTGAATGGGCCAGGCAGGGCCACACAGGCAGTTTGGGCAGGCTTAGCCTTCCTGTGCCTTCGATACCTGCCGCCCACGGGGCTCAGGCTTCGGCTTCAGAAACTGCAGAAATCCAGTGTGTGAGCAGGTAATGCAGATGGGGTGGGGCCCACTCCTTAGTTCCTGCTCTGGGCCCCAGCGAGTCTAACGCTGGCCCTGCTGCCTTCAGATTTTCTGCTTGCTTCTGACTGCTTCTCCCACTGTCCCAGAGACACACACCGCTCCACCAATTAATCCTAGCCCTTGTATTTGTGTCCACATGGCCCAGACCCTGCCCAGGGTTTTCATGCAGTCTAGTCTTTGGGCGGCTTCCCTCGCCTGCTCCTGGTGGGGAACAGGGAGGCGAGAGGGCCTGGGCAGCTGCTCATTCCCCTAACCTCCAGTCCCAACTGGATTGTCTTGTCCATTGAAATGGACAAGCCTGCCCGGCTCTTGATGTGGGGCGGGCAGGGCTGGGGCCAAAAGCTGGGGCAGCTAGACCCCGCGCCTGGACTGGGAGACAAGAGAAGCACTGACAGCATGGAGGTGGGAGAAAGCCCAAGAGAAACAGCTTTGTAGACAGAGCGCTGGAAAGGCAGACTTGGAATAGTGGTCAAAGAAGCTGTCCCCTGTTGTTTAGCCCTACTTTGTTTAGGGGGAAAGGACTTTGTGTATATTCTGTGTTAATAAACAGAATTGCATCAGAGACTCATTCCATCAGATTCTCCACCTAATTGAACCATCCTGCAAAATTCAAGATATTGTCTAACTGCTCGTGCCAATAGGAAGGAGCAATACCGACCCACAGACCTCACACGCTTCCCCCAGATTCCCTGAAAATTGATTGGCCTTGCAGAGTGTGCAGAAAGTTGAGAGGTTTAGGCTATTTTTGGACCAAATAGATAAGTGAACTCTAAAGTTGTAGAACATAAGACATTGGACTGGAAGGCACCTCCTGGGCCATCAAGTCCTGAAGGCAACCCTGTCATATAATCCCTTTCGTAAACATACCTAACTGTATCTTAATACTAATCAGAGTGTTTGCCCCCATTCCTCCTATTGGGAGGCTGTTCTAGAACCTCGCTTCTTTGATGGTTAGAACCCTTCTCTTTTTCAGACTAAATTTATTCATGGCCAGGTTATCTCCATGTGTTCTTGTGCCAATATTGTCCTTCAGCTTCAGTGGCTCTTCCCTCTCCCTAATGTTAACCCCATATGTATTTATAGAGAGCTGTCAGATCCCCCTCCGCCTTTGTTCTGCTAGGCTAAACAAGCCAGCCTCTTCCAGTCTCCTCTTGTAAGATCGGCCTGTGATGTTTCACTCCATATTCTTTATGAAAATATGCTTATGATATGAATGATGTAACCAAGATGTATTTTATTTTATTTTAACCGAGATGGGTCTTTATAACATTAGAAAGGTTGTAATTTACTGAATGTGAATATCCAGTTTGCATGCCTTTATCATTTCTGTATCTGAAGGTAGGAATATTGACTATGTCTCTATATTTTGACTATGCTACTTTGGGTGATGCCCCCTGCTAACACTTCTGGTACAACACTGAAAAGCCAGACAGGGCGGGTGGCCCATCAGCGAGGACAATGGAATGGACTGTGAAAAGACTTGGCCTTCCTGAGCATGCTCCATACCCCTACTGACTCATGGACTCTGTGATACTAGAGTCAGGTGGTCTTGTCACCTGATACTGAACATTACCTGGGACTTCCTGAAACTTACCACTGGAAAGGAAGGGGCAGGGCTCAAGTTTGGGAAACCTGCTTGGGAAGATGTGCTGCTACCACGGTCAGTACTTACTTACAGAAAAAGCCCTTGAAGCCGTAGAGAGGCTGAAGGGAACTACCTTGTATTGATAATGTAGGTTGCCAAGAGCGAATCATAGGAATCTCTGTGCACCAGGTGGTTATTGATGTGAAAATAAGCGTCCTGTAACTCGAGGGCCGAGAGCCAATCTCCTTTCTCCAGTGCCGGAATTATGGTTGCTAGGGTTACCATCTTGAAGCACTGTGTTCTCATGAACTTGTTGAGTTTGCATAGGTCCAGAATGGGCCCCCATCCACCTGTTTTCTTCGGAGTGAGGAAGTAATGTGAGTAGAAGCCCCCGACCCCTGTGCTAAACTGGTACTGGTTCCACAACACCTAACTGCAGAAGATGGTGTATTTCCTGCTGTAACAGGTGCTCATGAGATGGGTCCCTGAAGAGGGACGGGGGAGGAGGGTTGGTAGGTGGAATGGAAAGAAAGGGGATGGAATAGCTCAGGGGTCTCAAACATGCGGCCCTTGGAGCTCTTCCCTGTGGCCCGCCAAGCTCCCCGCACCCTCCCGTCCCTCCCAAGTTACTTCCTGTGGTTGCCAAACTCCCCTCACCCCCGCCCCCTGCGAGTTATTTTCTGTGGCCGCTAAGCTCCCCGCCTCCCCTCCCTGCCCCCCTGTGTGCTGCTCCCCGCTCCTCTACTTACCTCCAGGCAGTTCCCACCACCAAACAGCTGTTTGGCAGCTTAGCGGTTTCCAGGAGGGAGCAGGGAGGAGTGGGAAGCCATGCGCACAGGGGAGGAGGGGGAGAAGAGGTGGGGATTTGGGGAAGGGGTTGGAATTGGGGCAGGGAGGGGGCAGAGTTGGGGTGGGAACTTTGAGGAAGGGATTGAAATGGGGACAGGGAGGGGGTGGGAAGAGGCGGAGCAGGAGTGGAGTGGGGGCGCAGCCCAGGGCAGGGGCGGGGGCTTTAACAGAAGTAAATCTAAATAAGTGCGTGTTTTCTCCTTTGAGTGAGGTGCATTACTGAGTGTATATATTTTATTAAAACTGCTTGGAAATGACTTCGTTGAAAAAAGAACACTCATGGAAGAAAAGAGAGTTTTCCAAGATAAATGGGAGAATTTATATTTTTTCACAGAGGTAAAAGATAAAATTCAATGCCTTATTTGCCGGCAAACGATGGCTGTTCTCAAGGAGTATAACGTGCGTCGGCACTACGACACAATGCACCATGAAAAATGCATGATGCATTCACTGGAAAAATCCGAGAGGAAAACGTTCAGCAACATAAAGCAACATATGCCAAGCGAAGAAATTTCTTTTCGGGGATTAACAAGTCTAGCGAAGATTCAGTAAGAGCAAGTTTTGTGATAAGCTAAATAATAGCTAAATCATTGCGACCTTTTACAGAAGGCCTATTCGTAAAAGAATGTCTGATGAAGGCCAGCCCTGAAATTTTATGTCCTGATAGGAAGAAAGTTTTTGAAGGCATATCCTTGTCTGCCAATACAGTTGCCTGCTGGATAACGGATTTAGCAGATAATGTGCAAAAACAATTGATTCAAATGGCAAAAGACTTTGAAAATTTTCAGTTGCTCTTGAGGAGAGTACAGATGTATCAGATACCGCACAGTGTGCAATGTTCATTAGAGGTGTGGATTGCAATTTGAATATAACTGAAGAATTGCTAGACTTAATGCCACTGAAGGGTACCACAACGGGACGTGAAGTATTTCAAGGACTGGAAGAGTGCATAGAACAAACTCATATCTTTGGCTACGGACAGTGTGCCATCAATGTGCTCTGAAAATGTTGGTGTGGTTGGATTATTGAAGACCATAAGAACATAAAAACATAAGGATGGCCATACTGAGCTGGACCAAAGGTCCATCCAGCCCAGTATCCCATCTACCGACAGTGGCCAATGCCAGGTGCTTCAGAGGGAGTAAACTTAACAGGTAATGATCAAGTGATCTCTCTCCTGCCATCCATCTCCACCCTCTGACAAACAGAGGCTAGGGACACCATTCCTTACCCATCCTGGCTAATAGCCATTAATGGACTTAGCCTCCATGAATTTATCCAGTTCTCTTTTAAACCCTGTTGTAGCCCTAGCCTTCACAACCTCCTCAGGCAAGGAGTTCCACAGGTTGACTGTACGCTGTGTGAAGAACTTCCTTTCATTTGTTTTAAACCTGCTGCCCATTGATTTCATTTGGTGGCCCCTAGTTCTTATATTATGGGAACAAGTAAATAACTTTTCCTTATTCACTTTCTCCACACCACTCATGATTTTATATACCTCTATCATATCCCACCTTAGTCTCCTCTTTTCCAAGATGAAAAGTCCTAGCCTCTTTAATCTCTCCTCATACGGGACCTATTCCAAACCCCAATCATTTTAGCTGCCCTTCTCTGAACCTTTTCTAATGCCAGTGTATCATTTTGAGATGAGGAGACCACATCTGTACACAGTATTCAAAATGTGGGCGTACCATGGATTTGTATGAGGGCAATAAGATATTCTCCGTCTTATTCTCTATCCCTTTTTAATGATTCCTAAAATCCTGTTTGCTTTCTTGACTGCCGCTGCACACTGCGTGGACGTCTTCAGAGAACTATCCACGGTGACTCCAAGATCTTTTTCCTGATTAGTTGTAGCTAAATTAGCCCCCATCATATTGTATGTATAGTTGGGGTTATTTTTTCCAATGTGCATTACTTTACATTTATCCACATTAAATTTCATTTGCCATTTTGTTGCCCAATCACTTAGTTTTGTGAGATCTTTTTGAAGTTCTTCACAGTCTGCTTTGGTCTTAACTATCTTGAGCAGTTTAGTATCATCTGCAAACTTTGCCACCTCACTGTTTACCCCTTTCTCCAGATCATTTATGAATAAGTTGAATAGGATTGGTCCTAGGACTGACCCTTGGGGAACACCACTAGTTACCCCTCTCCATTCTGAAAACTGACCATTTATTCCTACCCTTTGTTCCCTGTCTTTTAACCAGTTCTCAGTCCATGAAAGGAGCTTCCCTCTTATCCCATGGCAACTTAATTTACATAAGAGCCTTTGGTGAGGGACCTTAGAGGAGAGGAAAGTGATCAGGAACAGTCAGCATGGATTCACCAAGGGCAAGTCATGCCTCACTAATCTAATTGCCTTCTATGATGAGATAACTGGCTCTGTGGATGAGGGGAAAGCAGTGGATGTGCTATTCCTTGACTTTAGCAAAGCTTTTGATACGGTCTCCCACAGTATTCTTGCCAGCAAGTTAAAGAAGTATGGGCTGGATGAATGGACTATAAGGTGGATAGAAAGCTGGCTAGATCGTCAGGCTCAATGGGCAGTGATCAATGGCTCCATGTCTAGTTGGCAGCCGGTATCAAGTGGAGTGCCCCAAGGGTTGGTCCTGGGGCCGGTTTTGTTCAATATCTTCATTAATGATCTGGAGGATGGTGTGGACTTCACCCTCAGCAAGTTTGCAGATGACACTAAACTGGGAGAAGTGGTAGATACGCTGGAGGGTAGGGATAGGATACAGAGGGACCTAGACAAATTGGAGGATTGGGCCAAAAGAAATCTGATGAGGTTCAACAAGGACAAGTGCAGAGTTCTGCACTTAGGATGGAAGAATCCCATGCACTGCTACAGACTAGGGACCGAATGGCTAGGCAGCAGTTCTGCAGAAAAGGACCTAGGGGCTACAATGGATGAGGAGCTGGATATGAGTCAACAGTGTGCCCTTGTTGCCAAGAAATCTAACGGCATTTGGGCTGTATAAGTAGGGACATTGCCAGCAGATCGAGGGACGTGATCGTTCCCCTCTATTTGACATTGGTGAGGCCTCATCTGGAGTACTGTGTCCAGTTTTGGGCCCCACACTACAAGAAGGATGTGGAAAAATTGGAAAGTGTTCAGCGGAGGGTAACAAAAATGATTAGGGGACTGGAACACGTGACTTATGAGGAGAGGCTGAGGGAACTAGGATTGTTTAGTCTGCGGAAGAGAAGAATGAGGGGGGATTTGATAGCTGCTTTCAACTACCTGAAAGGGGGTTCCAAAGAGGATGGATCTAGACTGTTCTCAGTGGTAGCAGATGACAGAACAAGGAGCAATGGTCTCAAGTTTCAGTGGGGGAGGTTTAGGTTGGATATTAGGAAAAACTTTTTCACTAGGAGGGTGGTGAAGCACTGGAAGGGGTTACCTAGGAAGGTGGTGGAATCTCCATCCTTAGAGGTTTTTAAGGTCAGGCTTGACAAAGCCCTGGCTGGGATGATTTAGTTGGGGATTGGTCCTGCTTTGAGCAGGGGGTTGGACTAGATGACCTCCTGAGGTCCCTTCCAACCCTGATATTCTATGAAAGGCTTTCTGGAAATCTAAGTACACTATGTTCACTGGATCCCCCTTGTCCACATGTTTGTTGACCCCTTCAAAGAACTCTAATAGATTAGGAAGACATGATCTCCCTTTACAGAAACCACGTTGACTTTTGCCCAAGAATTTATGTTCTTCTATGTGTCTGACAATTTTATTCTTTACTATTGTTTCAACTAATTTGCCCAGTACTGACATTAGACTTACTTGTCTGTAATTGTCAGGATCACCTCTAGAGCCCTATTTAAATATTGGCATAATATTAGCTATCTATAGCCAGGGCCAGCTCTAGGCACCAGCTAAGGAAGCAGGTGCCTGGGGCGGCCAATCTGAAGGGGAGGCACTCTGGCCCCTTTTTTTTCTTCTTTCCCTCGGCGGCAGCTTCTTCGGCGGCACTTCAGCGGCAGCTTCTTGATTTTTTTCTCTGCTACCCCGCTTGAGACGGCAAAAAAGGTAGAGCCGGCCCTGTCTGTAGCTATGTAGATATTGATGTTGTCCATAGTACAGGAATCTTGGCATTTGAAAAGTAGTATGGTAGCATGCCTTTGTTTCCCTTTTCATATAGCACATTAGGTTTGGAATGTCTTTTCTCCTGTGCAAAGTGCCAAGCCTGTTTACAGTCACTAACTGTGAAACATCAGTATTACAAAGCCTTTTAACATAAAGTGTGTTCTTATGTATCACTCTTAACATGTTCAAGGGATTTTCCAAAAGATTAGGCACATTGTACATTTTTATAGTTCTTGGTAATAGCAACACATTTCTTACAAAAATTACCATTAGCAATAACAACAAATTCATTTTTGCAAGTGTCCATCTACAATCATGTTTGTTATTCTACACCTTTGGCTCAATACCAGTGGGATTTTGGCATTTTCGGGTTATCCTGTAGTTTCCCTTTGCAAAATTAAGGTCTCTCTTTCCTCCTTGTCCTGAAATATCAAACCCTGATTTCTCTTGCTTAACAGAATTCACTGGCTGACTGGGTGTGTTTTCTCCGCTAATATCTATTAGCAAGTGTCGTAAATATAAAGGGAAGGGTAAACACCTTTAAAATCCCTCCTGGCCAGAGGAAAAACCCTTTCACCTGTAAAGGGTTAAGAAGCTAGGATAACCTCGCTGGCACCTGACCACAATGACGAATGAGGAGATGAAGGATTCATGCAAGGTTCATGCACTTGGCAACATTCAGGGCACACCCTGAGTGTTGTGTAGGAGCAGTGCACACACGGCCCCTCCCAAGGGCATGAGCCTTGGAATCTCGCCCGAAGGACATGAACCGTGGGAAGCCTCCCAGGACTGGGCTCAAGGCCCGAAAGCAAGGAATGCGGTAGATAGAAATTGGTAAATAAGTATATTAAACAAAGCCAGTGTATTCCTTTTATCTGTTGGAGTATGTAATGCGCAGGATGGGGGGCAGAATAAAAGGAGTGTGTGGAAAAGCTGACAGGCAGACCAGCCGTTGGCAGACCAGCTCGCTTGCTTGCTAAAAGTTTTGTCTGTCTTGTATTTGAACCACAACAGCTGGCACCCAATGTGGGGCCCTCAGCACTCACCTCGCCCGGCAAGGGTTTCAGACGCGTCACTCATCCGCTTCGCGGATCCCGGTGAGTATTTTTCATCGTGGTAAGTATGGGAAGCTCCCTCTCTGCTTTGCAAGTGCAACACCGCAATGAGCTACAGTATTTGCTGCGTAAGGCTCAGCATGATTGCTCAACTCGAGATCTCACTCTCCTGCTACAGGAGGTGAGTGCCCAATGCCCGTGGTACCCTGATGCCGGGACCCTTAAGCTAGCAGACTGGGAGCGGTTGGGCCAGACATTGCACAAAGAGCCTCGGGCGCCCGTGCAGGCTTTACATGCCTGGCACCTCTGCCGCGACGCGATACAGCGTGTCACCTCGGAAAGGCCCTCTCCCGCGCCAATAGAGGGGCTGCCGGTCTCGCCACCCCCATCCGCTCCTGCAGCCATCCCCCCTCCTGCTTCGCCCCCAGGGCCTCCGTTACTGCCGCCTCCCTTGTCTTCCCCTCTGGAGCCGGTGAGTGGTCATCGACCCCCCGTGGGGCCCCATGCTCCGGGGCCCCCCGGGGGGTCATCTGCGTCTGCTCAGGGGCTTTCGCTGGTGCAACAAATGGTTCACGCAGCAAAGACTCGCTCAGATATTACAGCAGAGAAGTTGGCTGATCTGGTCTCAGTTTGCCCGGTGACCTGGCAGGATGATGGCCGGGGCAACCAGCTAGCAAACTGGGTCAGTTTGCCTTACTCGGTGATCCGAGAGGTAAAGAAAGCGATTCGCGAGTTTGGCCTGACTAGCACGTATGTACGTGGTCTCATTGAAGGGCTAGGTACTGGGTACTCCCAGGTCCCTGAAGATTGGAAGGCGCTGTTGTGCATGATGCTGACGCCCAGTCAGTATGTTATTTGGCTTAGTGAGTATCGGCAGATGGCGGAACGCCAAGCCCAGGTATACAGAGAGCAAGGTGTCACTTATGAGCAGTGAGCAGGGGAGGGCCAGTTTGCTACCATTCAGATGCAGTCTCAACTCCCTCAGGCCGTCTTCCCCATTATTTCCGCCTGCGCCCAGCATGCCTTTCGGAAGGTCCCGGATTCAGGCAGGCCTACCAAAAGCTTTGCCAGTATCCGTCAGGGTGCATCAGAGTCCTTTCTGGATTTTACCAACAGATTGCAGGAGGCTATCCTCCGACAGGTGGAGAACCCTGCGGCAGCTCAGGAGATTCTGTTAAAAATGGCGGTTGAAAATGCGAACGAGGATTGCCGCCGTGCTCTCCAGGCTGCACAAGCCCCTGGAATTCTAGAGCTGTCGGACATGCTGCGGGCGTGCCAAAACATCGGCACACAAGCACATAAAGCTGGGGTTCTGGCCGCCACCCTGCTGAAAAGCGGGAAGGAGGGGAAGCGTTGTTACCGCTGTGGTAAGGAGGGTCACTTTCAGCGGGAGTGCCGCTCATCGACGGCGCCTGCCCGCCCCTCAAAGAAGTGCCCCAAGTGTCGGAAGGGCTATCACTGGGCTAATCAGTGTCGTAGCGGGTCGGGAAACCGAGCGACGGGTCCCCCCCGAACCCAGGACCAAACGGGGGTGTTTCTCACTCAGACAACTGTTCCTCTGCCTTAAGATCCATAGACTCCATGAGGGCGGCGACTGCCGGAAGTGCAGGGCTTGATTTGATTATGCAGGAGGACGCTGATTTTCAGTTGCCGGGGGAGGTTTGCGCCATACCTACACAGGTGACAGGACCTCTCCCTGCTGGGTTTGTGGGTCTGGTTCTCCCTCGCTCACACGCTGGGAAACAGGGTTTTTTTGTCATCCCAGGGGTCATTGACGCCGATTACACCGGCATTATTAAGGTTCAGGTGTGGACCCATCTTCTGCAGTCGCTCCCGGGTGGACGGTCAATTGCACAGCTGATTTTAGTCCCCTATCAGGTACCAGCCGCAGAGGAACGGACCTGGGGCGGGGGCGGCTTTGGATCGACGTTGTCTCAATTGCCGTCTCACAACACGTCCTCTCCACTTGTTGCTCTAACAATGTCGATCCGCCCCTCGAAACCTCAGTTAAGACTTCTTTTAAATAATTTTCCTTTTACAGGGCTGGTGGACACTGGAGCTGATGTTACGGTGATTCGTGATCAGGACTGGCCGGTCAATTGGCCAACAGTTCCTTCTACAGAGTTGTGGGGGATCGGGGGTAGTAAACCCGGGCACCAAAGTTTGTCTTGGGTCACGGTCTCTAAACCAGGAGGCCGTGCCCTTGCTACTATCCGCCCTTTTGTGTTCCCTGTCCACCTCAATATTTGGGGCCGTGACTTACTTGTAAAGCTGGACACCACCCTTGATATTAACATATAATGGCCCAAAACCCTCCCCCACCCACCTTGCCATCCGCATTCCCATTGGTATGGCAATCCTTAGAGCCCGTATGGATTGACGAGTGGCCCCTCCCCCTAGAAAAGCTGAAAGCGCTTCATTCACTTCTATAACAATATTTGCATGCACAGCGCTTGGAGAGCTCCACTAGTCCTTGGAATTAGCTGCTGCTATTTTGGCCTTTCAATTTTTTGCTGCTTGTTCCTTTAATTTGATTGTGGACACGCATTATGTTTATCAGGTAATCGATCATTTACCCCTTGCCCTCATTACCCCTCAGATCGATGCGGACCTCCTCCGCCTGTTTTTGTCCTTACAGTATCTTCTTACCACTTGTAATTTCCCTTATTTTGTTGCTCATATTCGCAGTCATACCCCTCTGCCTGGCCTGCTCACTGAGGGCAATGCGCGCGCAGATCGCTCATTACATGGTCAGGTAAATTCCCTTTTTTCTGACCCCATCGAAAGCCATTCCTTTTTTCATCAGTCTGCTTCTGTTTTGGCCCGAAAGTTTCACATTCCTGCTGATCATGCACGTTCTATTGTTCGTTCCTGCCCCCACCGTGCCGCTGCTGCCCCTACCTTTTCTTATGCCGTTAACCCCAGAGGTACCGCAGCGAATCAGTTGTGGCAAATGGATGTCACTCACGTGCCACAATTCCGCCCCTATTCATTTCTTCATGTCTCCATTGATACCTATTCAGGCTTTCTCTGGGCGACCCCACAGCGTGGGGAAGCCACTCCCAAAGTTATTCACCATTTGCTAGCCTGTTTTGCTATTATGGGTCGCCCGAGCCAGATAAAAACGGATAATGCCCCAGCCTATTGCTCCACAGCCCTCTCCACCTTTTGTGCCCAATGGGATGTCCGTCTCAAACACGGGATCCCTTATAATTCCACAGGCCAAGCTATTGTTGAACGTGCAAATCGCACGCTAAAAACCTTGCTTGACAAACAATTAAAACAAGGGGAGCTGCGTCTCCGAACCTTAGGAGACATTCAGCAACAATTGCATGTCCTTTTGTTTACTTTAAATAATTTAACACTGAATACAGATCAGCAGACCCCCGCGGATCGGCATTTTCATAAGTCCGAGGTACTGGAAAGACTGCGTGTCTATTACCGTCAGCTGCCCGATCCGCAATGGTTGGGCCCAGTACCTTTAATTACTTGGGGTCGGGGATATGCCGCTGTGTTTCTCCCTGCAGGACCGTTGTGGGTTCCGGCCCGGTGTGTGCGACCGGCACTGAAACAGCATGGCGTGGCACCAGGGGCTGTCGAACCCCATACTGGAGTTTCAGCTGACCTTGGAGGAGAACGCGGTGCCTCCCGGGTCGACAATGGTGGGACGGAGACGGAGGAGACGTAGCGGCTCAAGCCAGCCCGTGACATGGGGAGCAGTGAAAGCATTGGTCGCTGCGGCTCAACAAAGACTGGCAGCAAACCAACAGCCAGAGACTCCTGAGACTTTGTTTGTGGCAATTCTCGCCCAGATCACTGCTAATTCTGTAATTACGGGCCCGAATGACATATAACCTGTGGGAAAGATTGGCTTCAATAGCAAATGTTACCCACTTTTGTTTATTTGATTTTGTAGCAGCTGAAGAATTGTTAGGTACGTGCCTCATTCCAGTATGTCATCACCCTGAGGAAATAAGGAATGAAACGATGCTCGCTGCTTACGCGAACCTCTCTTCCCAGTACTCTAGCATGGCTAATTGGGGCCCGGCCAACTACACTTTACCTTTTGGGGCTTATTTTTTGCTGTTACTGTGTACAATGTATTCCCTCTTGTAAAGGCTTTGTCGAGACCCGCTCTGGCAGGCTCCACGAGTTATGACCTTGTCTGTCCGGGAGTTAATTGGCTTGCAAAAGCAAATTGATGGCTACCATGAGTTGGCTGAGCACAAATAAACAAAAAAGGAGGGGATGAAGGATTCATGCAAGGTTCATGCACTTGGCAACATTCAGGGCACACCCTGAGTGTTGTGTAGGAGTAGTGCACACACGGCCCCTCCCAAGGGCATGAGCCTTGGAATCGCGCCCGAAGGACATGAACTGTGGGAAGCCTCCCAGGACTGGGCTCAAGGCCCGAAAGCAAGGAATGCGGTAGATAGAAATGGGTAAATAAGTATATTAAACAAAGCCAGTGTATTCCTTTTATCTGTTGGAGTATGTAATGCGCAGGATGGGGGGCAGAATAAAAGGAGAGTGTGGAAAAGCTGACAGGCAGACCAGCCGTTGGCAGACCAGCTCGCTTGCTTGCTAAAAGTTTTGTCTGTCTTGTATTTGAACCACAACAAGGAGACAAGATACTTTCAAAGCTGGATGGGGGGAGAAACAAAGTGTCTGTGTCTGTCTGTGTGATGCTTTTGCCAGGGACAGAACAGGAATGGAGTCTTAGAACTTAGTAAGTAATCTAGCTAGATATGTGTTAGATTATGATTTCTTTAAATGGCTGAGAACATAAGCTGTGCTGAATGGAATGGATATTCCTGTTTTGTGTCTTTTTGTATCTTAAGGTTTTGCCTAGAGGGATTCTCTATGTTTTGAATCGAATTACCCTGTAAGGTATTTACCATCCTGATTTTACAGAGGTGATTCTTTTTACTTTTTCTTCTATTAAAATTCTTCTTTTAAGAAACTGAATGCTTTTTCATTGTTCTTAAGATCCAAGGGTTTGGGTCTGTGTTCACCTATGCAAATTGGTGAGGATTTTTATCAAACCTTCCCCAGGAAGGGGGGTGCAAGGTTTTGATGAGGATTTTTGGGGGGAAGATGTTTCCAAACGGGCTCTTTCCTAATAAAATAAAACCGGTTAGACATTTGGTGGTGGCAGCGAAAGTCCAAGGGCAAAAGGTAAAATAGTTTGTACCTTGGGGAGTTTTTAACCTAAGCTGGTAAAAGTAAGCTTAGGAGGTTTTCACGAAGGTCCCCACATCTGTACCCTAGAGTTTAGAGTGGGGAAGGAACCTTGACAGATGCGATTAATGGCCCTGAAAACTACCATCAACACGAGTCCACTCGTCAACTTGCCCACTCTGAACTGGTTAGTGACCTATCGGTAGCTATCTGGAGTAGAGAGCTTCCAGACTGCAATTGCCATACGCTTCTCCACCATCTGGACAGCTCTCAGTCTTGTGTCCTTGCGCCGCAGGGGGGGGGGAGAGCTCAGCACACAGTCCCATGAAAGTTCGTATCCTCATATGAAAGTTCTGCAGCCTCTGCTCGTCATCCCAGACTTGCATGATGATGTGATCCCACCACTTGGTGCTTGTTTCCCGAGCCCAAAAGTGGCATTACATGGTGGTCAACACATCTGTGAATGCCACAAGCAAACTCGTGTCATTTCTACTACACGTTTTGACATCATCGTCAGACTCCTCATCCTCACTTTGTAGTTTAAGGATTAATTGTATTGCCATTCGTGACATGCTGGTGAGACCCATTAGCATATTCCTCAACAGTTTGGGATCCATTCCAGTAGACCGGGAAGACAGAGCGCACAGTACAAAAACTGTTAAAAGATGGCACCAAATGCAGAAGGATGCGAATGGACTGCTGGGATGCAAAGAGATGAATGACGGGGCATTGGGACTGGACCCAGGATGACTGGCACCCCCCTCCTCCTTCCCACAAGCCTCAGCAGCAGAAGGGGAAGAGGTGCTTTGTGGGATAGCTGCCCAGAGTGCACCTCTCTGAATGCCGCTGCAAGTGTCGCAAGCATGGCCATGCCGTTGCACTGGCAGCCGACAGTGTGAACACGCAGCAGTGCTCTGCCTACTGCTGTCTCTGAGGGGCGCTTTTACTCCCGGCGCTTTACATCTGCTAGTGTAGACAAGGCCTCAGGCAGCTGGCCTTGCTGGATCCAGAGATTTGAGTGATTCGGGGTGGCTCTGATGTAATAGAAACAACAGAAGAACCTCTGGTAATAAATGCCCTTGTGTTAGCCTGCTACTGCTCCTGCTGCTGCGATCCCATGTGCCCCACCCCTCCCGGATGTGGAAAATAAAAACAATACACCAAAGTGAAAAAGGCTTTTGATGCCCATGTGAAAGGCAGCCAGAATATTATATATGAAAGGACCAAATTTAATAAGAGGTGCCAGGAACAAGGAACACAGCTGAGACTCCTATTACTGCAGGTCATAGTCTTGCTGAACATTGCAAATAAGGACCATTTAGAAAATAGAACTAATAAGAGACAGGATCGTTGTTGCCATAAGAGGCACTAGTTTACCAGCCCAACTTCAGTTCAACCCTGATCTCACACAGGCAAAAGTGAGACAGCAAGAAACCATATAAAAATATTGTTACCGGCACCCAGTGCCCAGAGGCAAAACAACAGCAGGGGTTCGTTACCCGGTATGCGTCACCCAATAATCACAACGGGGTGGAGAAGCAGAAAAGTTTATTTGCAGCTGCAAACAAGGTACAGGGAGAATAGAATCTCAAATCCTGCACACAGAGCAGGTCATTACACGCACTTTTATATTCTTTAATGCTACTGCACTACACATTATCCAATCAAAACTTTGCACAAATACTCTGCCTTCCTTATATGGGTTACAACAATGTTTATTTCCTGCAACCTCTAACAAGCATTCCTAGCAACTTAAACAACCAGCACATTCTGTCTGGCCTTGTAGCTGTCTCTCCTGTTATCTTTAACTTGGCGTCAGCAAACCTTACACTATGAGGCATTATCTGCGGCTGCAACTTTGTTTTAAGAGCAAAAGAGCTTACTCAAACCAGCCAGGCCTGAGTTCTATTAAGGGGGGTTGAGAAGAAGCCCTTAGGCCTTCAGCAGGGAGACCTCCTTGACCCTTATGGCCTTCCATCCCCTCAACTTAACTAGTTGCCATGCCCTGGGGTCTCCAACAATTCCCTCCTTTGAGAATACTCATTTCTATTGCTTGAGTCTTCTCATCTTTATTTGCTCACTAGCGGGCTATGCATAAAATTAAAATTTTCAAAACTATGCAAAATAAGCATTTTTACACAGGACCACATACAACACAGTAAACATAACATGATTAATACAGGGAAAAAAAACCTTAAATAATAGGCTAAACAACCCACTTAGCCATGGGGAAAGGCCCCAACCAGAAAATAGAGAGCCTAGCCAATCCTCCCCAGTTTGCTGATGAATGCCCTTTACCAGCTGCTTTAGGCGTTGTAAATCAGCTTCTACGGATGGCCCTGCATCTGTTATATTAAAGCAACACATGCCTGCAAACTCCTGGCATAGGTGACCATGGCATAGAAGCAAATAGTCCACAGCCAGCCTGTTCTGTAGCATACCCTGAGGTACTTCCCCTAACTCATGTGAGAGTTGGGCCAGGACGGTTGAGGTTAAGTTAATGGCCTTTGCCACCGTGCAGGCAAGGTGCTCTACTGCGTGATAATTATGCACCACAAGCCCAGGGATACCAACTAAAGAAAAGGCCAGAGCTGCTGTCTCAGTCTCTGAGAATAAGGCTCTCTGAGAATGACGTTGCGTTCACTGCACTCTGGGCCAGTGCCAGCCAGGTATTTACGGGTACAATGCCTGAAACAGCAGTACCGGTTAGGCACATGGCCAAGAGGGGGAATAAAATATACCCTCCCATCTATTTTCCTGCCTTCCCGGCGGGCTGCCATTTAAATAGTAATTTTAGTCCAAGATCCTCAGTGGAGGGGGCTGAATGCACGGTCCACCTTTCAGCCGGGGGGGGGGGGGGGGGAAGGGAAGGGGGGTTGACACCGCTTTCAGCCGGGTATAATGAATCCAATTTTTGTGTCCCTTTACCTTTGCTGCCGTGTGGGAGACCAGCAGGACGGTATAGGGTCCCTTCCACTTTTCCTGGAGGGGCTCGTCTTTCCAGGTACGTACGAGCACTGAATCACCAGGCTGCAGGGAATGGATGGGCGAATCCAAGGGTAGAGGCTGGGAATCCTTAGTATACCTGTGAAGAGACAAAAGAACAGCAGACAGGGAACACATATACTGAGATAGAAACCCATTCCCCAGTTCCCACTCTCCCCCTGACACAACCGGTGTACCATTCATAGGCCATGCCCTTCCAAACATAATTTCAAAGGGACTGTGCCCTAATCTACCCTTTGGGAGAGCACGGATGCGGAGCAGAACTAGGGGCAGGGCATCAGGCCACCGTAGGGAGGCCTCCTGGCATACTTTCGAGAGATGTCGCTTAAGGGTCTGATTGGTTAGCTCCACTACCCCACTGGCTTGCGGTCTCCAGGGAATCTGTAAGGCATCTGAGATGCTTTGGACGATTTTTGACGTGAAGTGTGTTCCATTGTCAGATTCCATCCACGGGGGAGTCCAAAGCGAGGAATAATCTCCTTAACAAACTTGAGAGCCACTGTCCTTGCAGTCCAATTGCAACATGGAAAGGCTTCCGGCCACCCGCTGAATCTATCCACTATAACAAGGAGATACTTGAACACTTGGGTCCGGGGAAACTCAGTAAAGTCCATTTGCCACACCCGTCCGGGGCCTGGAGTGGGTTCAAGGGCCGCTGGTGGTACTGGGTGTCCTGGTCGGGGGTTATTCTTTTGACAGACTAGGCGTTCTGCCTGTACCTGGGCAGCCAGGGGTCTGAGTCTGGAGGTTATAAAGTACTTTTCCATTAGTTGGATAAGTGCCTCCCTGCCAGCATGAGTGGTTTGATGTAATTTCTGTAATACTGGCAGAATTAGGCCCTTTGGTAAGAGGACTTTCCCTTCCGGGGAATGAAGCCATCCCTCCTTTTCCTGGAGACCGAGTTTGTAAGTTAGCTGTTTCTCCTCCCCAGAATACTGAGGGGTCGGGAGCTCCCCCACTGATGGGATAAGGGCATGCATAGAGGTGTTAGTCTGAGGGGACATCAGGGTGGCAACATGGTTCGCCTCTCTATCTGCCCTGGCATTACCCCTGGTCACATCTTGATCCTCCCTCTGAGGGGCCTTACAGTGTACCACCGCCACTTCCAAAGGGAGTTGCACGGCCTCTAGGAGTCGGAGAATTTGGGGCCCGTACTTGACTGGGGAGCCTTGGGCTGTCAGCGTTCTCCTCTGCTTCCACAGGCCAGCAGGAGCATGCAGCACACCAAAAGCATATTTGGAATCAGTGAAAATATTGACCCGTTTTCCTTTGGACAGTTCGAGTGCACAGGTCAGGGCCACTAGCTCAGCCAACTGGGCAGAGGTCCCAGCGGGCAAACTTTCAGCTTCCACGGTGTCATGGAGGGTCACAATGGCATAACCTGCCCTTCTTTGCCCATTTATCACCATGCTGCTACCATCAGTGTACCACTCATAATCTGCATTTGGGAGGGGCACATCCTTCAAGCCCGGGCGGCTAGAATATTGGGCATCTATGATCTCCAAACAGTCATGTTCCTGTTTCTCAGTTTCTGGTAAGAGGGTGGCAGGGTTAAGGGATGGACAAGGCTGCAGCGTGACCTCAAGGTTCTCTAAGAGCTTTGCTTGGTATCTTGCCATACGCACTTGTGTGAGCCAGAGGCCGCCCTTAACATCCAGTGAAGCGCGTACCATGTGTGGTGTAAAAACCTGTATTGTTCTCCCTAGTGTCAGTTTCTCTGCTTCTGCCAGGGTCAGGGCGGTGGCTGCCACTGCCTGCAGGCACGCTGGCCAGCCCTTGGCTACTTGGTCCAGTTGTTTAGAAAAATATGCCACCGGACGTTTCCATGCTCCTAGCAGCTGTGTGAGTACTCCCAGGGCCACCCCCTTTCGTTCATGTACATACAACTGAAATGGCTTGGAGAGATCTGGCAGACCTAGAGCCGGGGCTTCCATCAGCTTTCTTTTCAGGATTTTAAATGCCCTGTCAGCCTCTGGGGTCCAATGAAAGGGTCATGGTCTGCTCCTTTTACACAAAAAGAAAAGGAGTACTTGTGGCACCTTAGAGACTAACCAATTTATCTGAGCATGAGCTTTCGTGAGCTACAGCTCACTGCATCGGATGCATCGATGCAAGTGAGCTGTAGCTCACGAAAGCTCATGCTCAAATAAATTGGTTAGTCTCTAAGGTACCACAAGTACTCCTTTTCTTTTTGCGAATAAAGACTAACACGGCTGTTACTCTGAAACCTGTCCTTTTACACAGTCGTACAGGGGTCTAGCCCATAGTCCAAACTCTGGAATCCATATCCTACAGAAGCCTGCCATCCCCAGAAATGCTCTGAGCCGCTTGCGATTACTCAGGATAGGAACTTGGCATATGGCTTCCTTCCTCTCATTTGAAAGCTGGCGTTCCCCCTGCCGTATGTAGAACCTGAGGTACTGTACCTGCGGGAGAGCAATCTGAGCCTTACTTCATGCTACCCGATATCCTCGGAGTCCCACAAAATTCAGGAGACTCACGGTGGCTTTAAGGCAGGGAGTTAAGCCCACAGTGGCAATTAACAGATCATCTACGTATTGCAAAAGGAGGGCTTCGTCATTATCCCACTCCTCTAGGTCTCTGGCCAGAGCCTGACCAAAGAGGGTGGGGGAATTTTTAAACCCCTGGGCTAACACTGTCCAGCAAAGTTGTTTTTTAACTCTGTTCCGGTCCTCCCATTCGAAGGAGAAAATCTCCTGTGCTGAGGTGTCAACTGGGATGGCAAAAAAAGAGTCTTTTAAATCAAGAACTGAAAAATGGGTATACTGTCCCCCTATAGAAGCCAATAGGGTATACGGGTTAGGGACAAGAGGGTGCAGAGTCTTAACCCGTTCATTAACTGCCCTTAGGTCTTGTACCAGCCGGTACGTGCCATCAGGTTTCTGTACGGGTAAAATGGGAGTGTTCCAGGCTGACTGACATTCTCGGAGAATACCGTACGTTAGAAATCGACCTATGGTTTCCTGTAACCCCTCTCTGGCTTCCTTCTTGATTGGATATTGCTTTACCCGCACCGGGTATGAGCTGGACATGAATGGGGGTTTGGTGAGTAGCTTTTCCTGGGATCCCTGATGCCCACACAAGGGGATACACTTGGACTTCCCACTGGTCCCATTCTGGGGCTTGCATAGCCGAGGGTTCAACTGCAAGGGTCATAATCCATGCATTTTCAGGGGGTAAGGTAAGGGTTATTTCATCTTGAGTAAAATGCAGGGTGGCACCTAGGCGACACAGCAGGTCCCGTCCCAGCAACAGTGTTGGGCATTCAGGGAGGTATACCAGCTTATGGGATACGGTTCTGTTTCCCAAAGCACATTCTGCTGGGGCATACACTAGGCACTTGGTATCTTTGCCTGTGGCTCCTGTCACAGTGAGGGAGTCTGCTACTGGCAACTGAAGGGGTTGATTTACAGCAGTTCGCGCCGCTCCAGAGTCCACTAAAAAATCAGTTTCTTCATTTCCCACCCGCATTTTTACTCGGGGTTCCGGGGGTAGGATGATCCGTCTCCTCTGACACCCCTAATCCTGTTCTTCTATCACCATCATAGAGGTACCCTCCCTTTCCTTCTTGTTTGGGCACTCATTCTTCCAATGTCCCTCGTGCCGACACAGGGCACATTGATTGCGCCCCAGTCGTCTCTCCCGCAGGCCTGGACGTCCGCGTCCACAGCCCCTTCCTTTTCGTTCACTTCCCTTCATGCCTGCCTGCACCGCCGCTACCATCAATCTCACTTGCTTCTTCTCCTTCTCCACTTCTCTTAAACTATACACTCGATTTGCTGCTTCTAAAATCTGTGCCATGGTCATACCCATCAAATCCTCCTTTTTCTGTAGCTTTCTCTTAATGTTGGGGGCTGCCCTGCTTGTAAATACTCCTTTAATAATTGCCTCAGTTTGCGGATCATTAGGATCTGCATTGGTATACTGTCGGATCGTGTCTCGAATGCTCTGTAAAAAGGCTCCAGGGCTTTCCTTTGGATCCTGCACTACCTCATATTGTTCAGTCCAATTATTCTGTCTGACAGCTGCATGACGGAGTCCATACAGTAGCAGCTCCTTATAGGAGGTGAGGTGGGTCATAGCCTGATTGTCATTTGGGTCCCACCTAGGATCCTTTATAGGAACCTGATCATCTGGGGTCGGGATATTGTTACGGTCCTGGTCATATCGCCTCTTTGCTTCCTCCCTTGCTTTAGCTATGACCTGTTCTCGTTCAACCTCAGTCAATAATGTTCGCAGAAGGACATTACAGTCATCCCAGTCTGGCTTGTAACTGCTAAGATATCCCTCAAAAACCGATACAAACTTGCTGGGGTTGATAGAAAATTCTCCAGCCTGTGCTTTGAAAGCGGCCAGGTCCATAGGATTAAAAGGTGCATGAGTATAGACCTGCATGGTTAGGGCTGGTCTACCCTCAGCTGCATTCCAAGCAATTTTAGTCTCGGTAAGTAACGGGTATAATCCAGCAGATGGAGCCCGAACCTCACTATGAGCTTCACTAGGAATCTTACTCTGAGCCTCGCTCTGTGTGGGTGTAGGGGCCAAAGGAGCCTCACTCTGTGTGCGTGTAGGGGCCGAAGGAGACGCTGGATCTGCCATTACATTTGGGGTGGGGGTCTGGGGACTGACATTAATTGCTACCGGGCCAATTGGGGTTAGATTACAGCATTGTAAAATATCAGTACGAGACCACAGGGTCATAAACAAGTAAGCATACGAATGCTCATTCCACTTCCCCGTTTGCTGACAGAACAGGAGTAACTGGAGGATTGTATTATGATTTAGTGATCCTCCGGGAGGCCACTGTTCCTGGTCCTCTAATTGGTACTGAGGCCAGTCAACCGTACAAAATCGCTTCAATTTACCCTTAGTCATTGGATCTGATCCAAATACCTTCCAATTTACTAAAATGCACTCTAGGGGTGTGCACCGTACCCTACCTCCTGTGCTCTGTCCCTGTCCCGTACCTACAGGGTAACTCTGGGCGTCCCCAGGTTCCAACAGAGCATATAATCCGGATTTCAAAAGGTTCCTACCTTATCTAAGGGACCGGTTCCTCACCATCGCCCACAGCTGCTTCTCCACTATGTGAGTGGGCTGCACCGTCGTGCCCTCCGGGGTCGATCAAATCGCGTCTCCTCCGAGGCCCCCAATGAACTCACCGGTGCACACTGGGCGTCGGTTGTCGCTGCAATCCTCGACCACCAGAAGGGATCTGGGCAAGGCTAAATTGCAGCCTCGTGTCTTACATGCTAGCAGCATAGGGGAGAGTGCATCAGGCAATATTAACACAGTAAAGAGAAAAGACACAATTGTGAAAGTATCATTTGGATCAAATTTACAATGTGAGAACAGTGCATAACTAGAGACTGGGAGACCAAAGAACTTTAATAGGAGGGAACTTGGAAAAGCAGTGGTAGATGTGGAAAGATACCAAGCCACAGCTGGCAACAAAAGAGAGACCATGTAGGAGATGCCACAAAATAGGGTATTTTACAAGAGCAGATCACCAAGAGCACTGGAAACACTCCAAGATGGAATGTATTCATCAGATGACAATGAGTCCATACTTCTTGGGACTATATCCTGAGTAGAATAGACAACACCTTGGTACACAAATATGAATCTCAACGGTCAAAACCTTAAATTGAAAATTGAGACGGGGGAAGCAGTCTCTGCAATTCCAAAAGGAAGACTGTGATTGATCCCGAAATGGAGATCTAAAAGGCCAAACAAGATTCTTTGTGGGGCTAGTAATGCTACATTGGATGTTTGTGGCCAGTTCCTTGGGAAACTGGAGAAAAGATGGGAAACTCCTCAGCAAATGATAGATGTAACACTAGAACGGACAGCTCTCCTAAGAGGGTTGCTAGCAATACAAGGACATCACCTAGCAGACAAGCTGCAATGCATTAATGGCAGAAAGCAAACTAAAAAGGAACTGCATCTGTCAGGACTCGGAGACTGTAGCTAAGCTAATCTCCAGGCAACCCATGAGTACAGCTGGCCTGTAGCAGGCTACAGGGGACAGCAGACTGGCTCTTAAGCCAGCAGCAGCTCACTGGCTGTGCAATGCTCACGCCCACCACTGTGACTGCTCCTCTGTTACCGTGTTCCTACTGCCCCTGCCTTGCCTCAGCCCTGTCCCTGCCTGAGTCCTGACCTTGCTGCTACCCCGCTTGTGATTCTGACTCTGGTCTCTGGTTCTTGCCTCCGGCTCTGACTTTTGGCTCTGGTATGCAGAGCCTAACCTCCAGCTTGACTCTTGGCTCTGGCTTCAGACTATTGCTTCTGGCTCTGACTGCTAGGCCTGACACCTGCTCTGGCCACTAGGCCAGACTTCCCAAGTCCTGTTTGCCTGACACAACTTCGCTGGTCTAGGAAAGCTGTCAGGGGAGTACAAAATAAAACTGGTGCCATCAAAAACTCCCTTTGTTCTCACAGCCCCACACCCCATCCCCATCCCTATGCCCTTGCTGAGGCAAATCCAAAGACGAATTGTAGAAAATGAAAGAGAGGGAGGTTATTTCTTTGTTGTTCCTCTCCGGACGGCGAGAGAGACCAGGCAGGTGAAACATCTCTTGAAAATATACCTGAATGATCCATCTAAGTTTACAAAAATTGTAAGTAAGGGCAAGGAAATGCATTAAATTATCTTTTATTTTAGCTTGTGAATTTTCCCTGTGCTAGAAGGTTGTTTTATTCCTGTTTTTTGTAACTTTGAAGCTAAGCCTAGAGGGGAAGATTCCCTCCCCACTCTGAACTCTGGGGTACAGATGTGGGGACCTGCATGAAAGACCCCCTAAGCTTATTTCTACCAGCTTAGGTTAAAACTTCCCCAAGGTACAATTTATTTCCTTGTCCTTGGACCGTATTGCTGCCACCACCAAGTGATTTACACAAAAATTCAGGAAAAGGGTCACTTGGAGTCCCTATTCCCCCAAAATATTCCCCCAAGCCCCTTCACCTCCTTTCCTGGGGAGGCTTGAGTATAATGTGAATACCGAACAGACCCCTTGTCTCTAGGACACTGAAAATCAATCAGGTTCTTAAAGGAAGAACTTTGTTTAAAGAAAAAGTAAAAGAATCCCACCTGCAAAATCAGGATGGAAGGTAACTTTAGAGGGTAATAAAAAGATTTAAAACACAGAGGATTCTCCTCTAGGCTTAGCTTCAAAGTTCGTGGAGAAGGTGTAAACCCCTCCCATTGCTGCTTCACCAACTGTAATGGTCCCCTAACTTCGTATCCATAAACGAATTCAAAGGGTGAAAAGCCCAGACTGGGATGTGGTACAGCCCTATAGGCAAAGAGCAACTGTTACAACACTAGGTCCCAATCATTGGTGTGCTCATTCACGAATTTACATATCATGGCCCCCATTAAACTTTTCCAGTAAGCCATTTGTTTGATGGTGGTAAGGGGTGGCAACCAAGTGGTTCACCCCATGAGCTTCCCAAAGACATTTCATGGTCCCTGCCAGGAAATTAGTTCCCGAATCTGTAAGGATGTCTGAGGGCTAACCTACCCTGGCAAAAATGTCTGTTAATGCCTGGCTCACGCTTTTAGCCCTAGTGTTGCTTAGAGCTACTCCTTCCGGCCATTGGATGGCAAAATCCATGAAAGTCAGTGTGACGTTGCACCCCATAATGCTCTATAGAAATATGCTTATGAGTGTAAATATGACATAACTCGAATGTGTTTTATGTTAGATATGTCATGTAACATACCTCTGCAAAGGTTACGATCTACTGGATATAGTCATCCTATTTGTATGCATGTATCATTTTTGTATTTGAAGTTATGAATATAGGCTATGAACTTATTTTATTTTAAGTAGCCTCAGTGAAGCAGTTGGTCAGCTTCTGGAGAAAAGACTATTCTCAGTAAGTGCCCAATCAAGAAACACTTAAGCTAACAATGAATTTTGAGAGATGCCAATCCACATCTGAGCTTTCCTGGGAATGTGGCGTCAGCCTGTAAGGAACTAAGTCATGCATGGACATGTGACTTGCGCATGTGACTCCAAAACTCCATCTTGGAGCTGGATTCTGCATAGGAGAGGGGAAGGGGTTTCCACCCACAAGAGAGAGACTATATAAGCCAGTGGGGAAATCCCTCCATTTTGTCTTCAGCTTTCTCAAGAGATAGCCTCTCCACCCCAAAGGATGCCTGAAAGAAACTGGAACAAAGAACATACAGTAACTTCAGGGGTATGAGTGATTGCTGGACCCAGACTAGAAGGAGGTTAGTCTGTCAAAGAAGCTTATTCGAACATCTCTGAGGGTGAGATTTGCCTGCATTTAGTTTCTTGCTGTATTAGGTTTAGACTTGCATGTTTTATTTTATTTTGCTTGGTAATTCACTTTGTTCTGTCTGTTATTACTTGGAACCACTTAAATCCTACTTTTTATATTTAATAAAATCACTTTTTACTTATTAATTAACCCAGAGTATGTATTAATACCTGGGGGGGGGGGGCAAACAGCTGTGCATATCTCTTTATCAGTGTTATAGAGGGTGAACAATTGATGAGTTTACCCTGTATAAGCTTTATACAGGGTAAAACGGATTTATTTGGGGTTTGGACCCCATTGGGAACTGGGTATCTGGGTGTTGGAGACAGGAGCACTTCTTAAGCTATTTTCAGTGAAGCCTGCAGTTTTTAGGGGACGTGGTTCACACCTGGGTCTGTGTTTATAGCAGGCTGGCATGTCTAGCACAACCAGGCAAGGAACTGAAGTCCCAAGCTGGCAGGGAAAACAGGCTCAGAGGTAGTCCCAGCACATCAAGTGGCAGTTCCCAAGGGGGTTTCTGTGACCCAACCTGTCACAGTCAGTATGTACACCTTTAACTCTGGGTGTCTTCTTAGGGAAAGGACGCAGAATATCCACAGCTACTCGCTGAAATGGGACCTCAATGATGGGGAGTGGCTGGAGAGGGGCCTTGATCTGGTCTTGGAGCTTTCCCACCCTCTGGCACACCTCACAAGATCAGATATAGGTAGAAACATCCTTGCCCATTCCCTCCCAGCGGAATGACCTCCCCAAACGGTCTTTGGTCCTGTTCACCCCAGCATGGCCACCAGGATGATCGTGGGCTAAGTGCAAGAGCTTTACCCGGTACATAGTTGGAACTACCAACTGTCTCTGAGGATGCCAGTCCTCCTTGCACCCACCAGAAAGAGTTTCCTTGTGTAAAAGTCCTCCTGCTATAACAAACCGGGATCGATTAGAAGAGCTGAGAGGCGGTGGGTCGCTCCGTGCCGCCGTCCAAGCTCTCTGGAGGCTTTCATCTGCTTCCTGCTCGGCCTGGAACTGCTCTCTTGATGCTGGAGGCATTAGTTCCTCGCTGGGTTGTGGACTCTGGCTTGATCTTTCTGGAAGCAGTGCAGGTGACGCGAGGGGCGTCTCCGCTGACTGTGACCCGCTCTCCGCTGGTGCACTGGGTTGTGTTTCAGGCTCCGGTTGAGCCTCTTGTGCCGGTTTAGCTACTGCCGCAAGTGCAGGTTCTGTGGCATCCTCTGGTGCTGGCTCCCATGACTCTGATGGGGTTGCAAGCACGGGCTCTGGTGCTGACTGCTCCGCCAGTTCCTATCCTTGGCTGGTTCTGGCTGGGTCCCAGGAACTGGATCTCCAACCGCTGTCGTAGACTCTGGTCTGAGGTCTTGTTCAATAGCTCAGACATAGGTGAGGTTTTTCGCAGGAGTGGGTGGGTGAGATTCTGTGGCCTGTGTTGTGCAGGAGGTCGGACTAGGTGATCATAATGGTCCCTTCTGACCTTAGTATCTACGAATCTATACTGGGCTGCTTCCTGCCCTACTCTAGCCTAGCTATCCCATTGCCACAGAAACTAGAGAGAAAAAAATAAACTGCTTGCTGGACTCCCTGGCTTTGCAGGCTGAACCCTTTGAGTGCCTGTTCCCCCTCAGGCAGAAAAGAAAAGAAAAGAAAAGAAAAGAAAACTCCCAAAACTTCCAAGCAGCCAAAAGGAAAAATGTGTCCTTTTAAAATCCTGAGATCTGTGCTTCTGGTTCAAAATGATGCCCCTGCTCTGCCACCATGTCAAGGCTGATTCACCACTTTGGCACTTCGAGTGCAGAAGGTGGGGGCCCGCAAGGACTCTAAAAATTAATCCTTGCCACGCCAGCCTTTTATTAAACTCCCAAGGTTACAGATCCCCCTGACCCTGGGTTGGTAAATGCTGCCACCACCCAAGTGCAGAACCTCTTTGAGAGCCCAGGAAGGTGCACTGGGGAATTCCTTCCTGTGGGGCACCCCCAAACTCTTTCACCCCTCCTCCGGGGAAGAGCTGAGAAAAAGAAAAGAAAAGAAATCAGCTGTTGCCACCAGCTAACTGAAAAAACATATGCACAGACCTTTTAAGACACAAAAATCCAATCAGGTTCTTTAAAAAGGTAAATTTTATTTAAAAAAAAGAAAGAAAGGAAACACATCTGGAAAATCAGGCTATTGTTAGATTTTGCAGAGCAACTGAAAAGGGTTAAACACCAGGAATGGCTCCCTGGGGTCCAGCTTAAAGTTACACAAGGAAACAAAAATACCTGAGCTTAGCACAGAGAACTCCTGAAATCCAAAATAAAGGAATAAACCTAATCGCGTCTATCTAAACATTCCCTGTCTAAATGAATTATTCTAAGTATGGAAGATAATTTTTCATACCTGGCACAAACTTTACAACATACCTGCTGCTCCCTGTCCCTCCAGCTGAGAGAGCAACAACACAGACAAAGGGGAAGGTTTTTTTCCAATTGTAAAAGTTTCTAGCCTTCCCATTGGCTCTTTTGGCCAGGTGCCATATCACTTCCTTTTACCTAAGCATTTCAGTGAGACTTCATAACCCTTTACAGGTAAGGCAAGTAGAGAACAGCGACTAAGAAGGATTTTTATAGCGAACTGACTGGCTGAGTGTCCATAAAAGTAAGCTTCCTCCTCCCCGCATTTACCACAGTATGAAATCAATGAGAGGAAATTCCACAAAGACAAGGGCGAAGTGCTGCACTTAGGAAGGAAAAATCAAATATAGGGCTACAAACTAGGGAATAACTGGCTGGGGGGTCATACATCTGGAAAGGATCTGGGGGGTCCAGTGGATCACAAACTGAGTATGAGTAAAGAGTGTGATGCAGTTGCAAAAAATCCCTGATGTCATTCTGGGTCGTACTAACACGAGAGTCGTATGTAAGATATGGGAGGTAATTGTCCTGCTCTACTTGGCAGTGGGGAGGCCTCAGCTGGGAGTATTGTGTCCCATTCTGGGTGCCCCACTTTAAAAAAAGTGGGCAAATTGGGGAGAGTCCAAAGGCAAGCAACAAAAATTATCAGAGGTTCAGAAAATCTGACCTATGAGGAGAGGTTGAAAGAACCTAGAGACAAGGAGGCTGAGGTGGGACCTGATAACAGTCTTCATATATGTGCTCGGTTGTTGTAAAGAGGATGGAGATGGAACAGTCTCCATGGGCAGCACAAGAAGGCATCGGCTTAGCTTGAAGATGGGAGATTTAGGTTGAATGTTAAGAAAGATTTCCTAGCTCCAAGGCTCTTCCCTCCACCCATTCTCACCCTCTCCGGACCGGTTGTCAACAGGCACCCACTGACCCCTGCATCCTCCGAGATTCCATCCCCGATCCACTGGACACGCACAGAACTACCAGGTATGCTGCCCCATAGAGACGCTATGCAGAAGCTGAAATGATTTCAACTCAAGGCGCACACTTTACTTAATAGCACAGCACAGAGCTACAGCTGTAGTGAAAGCAAGTCTATGGCCATCTCTACACTACAAAATTAAGTCAACCTAAGTTATCAACGTAAAGCTGCCACAGTAGTTACATCACTTGTGCATGGCTAGTGTCGGTGTCGGTGGTGCACATCCTCACCTGCAGCGCTTGTATCGGTTGTAGTGTCAGTGCAGAGCATTGTGGGATGGCTCCCAACAGCCAGTAACAGTCAACATAAGAAGTGCATTGTCTGCATTGACACTGTATTCACCTAACTACATTGACTTTGACTCTATGCCTCTCATGGAGGTGGAGTTATTAAGTCGGCACAGCAGCATGGGCAGCAGCAAAATGGAAGGGTATACACTTCCAGAGTTAGGTCGACGTGAGTGGCCTTGTGTCACTGTAACTCTCAGAAAGCAGAGACTCAAAAGCTCAGGCAAGTAGTGAGCCAGGGTCATGGAAACTGAACGGTTACACAGGTGAGCCCTGTGGCCTGAACCCTACAAGAGAAGGGGGTAACTGAGCAGCCGCTCTGATGGCATCTACTGGAGAGCAAGGGCAGTCAATTGAACATGTCCGTACTTCATTTGCATATTAACCATAAATTGTTTGGGGGTATAATTGGACTAAGGCTTGTACTTGGGGCCCGTATTTTTGAGCCAACCCTTTTGCGAATCCACCTGGGCCGAACTTGGACAATAACCGGGCGTGAGGTCACCCTGATGACACTAATGTTTCCCAAAGTGGAGTGAGAGGCCCTGAACAGAGCTTGAGGGCAAGGAGAGAGAGACTTCACTTTCATGGTGGTGGACATGCACTTTTGGTGGTGGACAAGCGGCTGGTACTTAAAGCCACCGGTGTCTTAGTGTCTTAAAGAGCTGAGCTAAGAGCTGGAATTGCCTGGGGTAGGCAGAACTCACCAGTGGGGCCAGTTGTCCAGCCTGGGATGAGCAGATGTTAAAGCCCAGTGTCAGTCTGGGTAACTGAGCAGCAGCAGAGCAAAGCAGCGGCTGGATCTATCCATAGGCCGCAGAGTCTGGGGAGGAGCAGTCACTTGAGAGCAGTTGCACGTACTACAGTGGGAGCAGAGGAATTCACAGTAGCCATCTACAGCAGCCTAGTGAGTCCACCTGCTCCAAGCTGCTGGAACCACTATTGCTGAGCAGGCTCCAGCACCCTCGAGCTGCCTACAGACTAAGGACCCTGGTTTTCTGGACTCCTAGAACCACAAACTGAGAATGAGGAAGTTCAGGAGCCACAAGCTGAGGATGGGGCTCAGAACAAACTGCATTCAGAGACCCATTTGTTAGGGACTTTGACTGATGCACCCTGAGGTACGTGGTGGTGAAAGGTGTTAAACTGCAAATATACGTTCCAGTTTAACCCAGACTTTCCCTTTTTTTTCCTGCCCCCTACAAAGTTCATTTATTCAATCCTCTGCGCTTCTGAGTGGGTACAGATTTGCCTGGCAAAGGTGCCCAACATGGTTACAGGTGTGATGGGTTGTCAGTCTGGGAGTTGTGGAAACCGCTTTGCCCCATAACCACTCAGCTGGGCTGGTCTATCTCACGCTGCTCTTCTGATGATTCAGCCAGCCTCTCCAGGCCCTGTTATCACCCAACAGAACAACAGGTGGTGCTGGACACCCAACTGAAGTACCTGAGTGCTTTACCTAAGCCACTCAAGGACAGACAGAAGACAACAGCCAATTTCCCAGCTCTCCAGCCTTGCACCCTTGCTGTAAGCCCAGTATTATACCGTCTTGCACTGCACAGGGTTCTGTACAATGCAAGCTCTTTAATATAGTTCGCTTTCCCCTCAATGTGCACAACAAGCCTGTGTTAAAGAATCTGAGATTTTTCTAGACACTTCACTCAAAACACTTTGGTTAATATAAAACAAGTTTATTAACGATAGAAAAAGACTTTAAGTGGTTATAAATGATAGCAAGCAGATCAAAGCAGATTACCTATCAAATACACAAAACCACAAACTAAGCCTCATATACTAGATAGATAGGATTAGAATTGCCAGTTTCTCACCCTGACTGATGATACAAGCAGGCTTGCAGATTCTTAAGGCACAGACTGCAATTGCAGTGCAGCCGAGGGTCCCCTCCTCTGTTCCAAGTCCTTTGTCTTTCAGAGCTTTTTCAGGTGCTGAGTTGTTGGGGGCAGTGAAGACAAATCATGATGTCACGCCCCACCTTATATAGTCTCTTCATGTGGCAGGCACCCTTTGTTCCAAGCTGAGTTCCCAGGCCAGTTTGTGGAAAGTACAGGTACCAAAATGGAGTTCAGTATTGTGGGGTCTGGTCACATGCCCTTGCTGAGTCCTAGCAGCCATTACTTACAGGCTGGCTGAAATATTTACAGGAAGGGTAAGATCTTGCATCAATACTGTCTAGCTTCTTCATTGTTGTGCCTGAAATGCTAGTTGTGGGGGTTATCCAGAGTAAGCACATTTGAAATATAGATAGTCAATATTCATAACTCCAGATACAAAAATGATACATACACAAAAATATGATAATCATATTCAGCAATCATAACTTTTCCAATGACACCTCACATGACACACCTTGTACAAAATGCATAATAATCATCTCATAATCATCTCATAATCATACCACTATGATGAATATGGGGTGCAGTGTCACAACAGGTTCCCAGACAACTGGGGGCTAGCAAGGGAGCTAAAGCCAAAAGTAAAGAAATTGTAGAGAATCCCCCTTGTTGCCGCTGATGCCGCTGGCAGAAGGGTGGCACCTAAACAGCAAAAGTGTAACGTGCTTCCTGGAGTCTAAACTTATCAGGCTAAAGTAGGTTCTCTCACCTAAACCAAGCTCCTTGCATTGCCAACCAACACGGCTGGGTCCCCTCTTAACAAACTGCTGCCCTTTTGCTCTGGTGGCAAAATCAGGATGACACCGCCCTCACCATGATTTATTCTCCAGCGAGATGTGTGACGTGGCATTTCATATGCTTTATGAAAATATGCTTATGGTGTAAATGTCATAACTTAGATATGCTACATGCAAGATGCCTCATGTACCATATCATTGGAAAAGTTATGATTTACTGAATATAATTATCATATTTGTATGCATGTATCATTTCTGTATCTGGAGTTAGGAATGTGGACTGTAGATTTATATTACCAAGGTGCTCATGCTGGGTGGAGGCTACTAATGGCCCTTCAGGTACAACAATGAAAAAGCCTGACGATGCTGATGGCCCATCAGCAAGAGACCATGAACTGTAAAAGAGCTTAATCGTCTTGTGAACATGTGGGTCAGCCTGAAGAGTGGCTATAGGGGCCCTACAGAGACATACCGGATACCCATCTGGAATTCTGTACTTTTCCACAAGAAGCTTTGTGTGTGTGTCAAACTAGGAAACAAAGAACTCCCACTTTATGCAAATCCTATTTAAGGGTGGGGAGTGAGGTAATCCAGGTCATCAGTTCTCCCTGGCTACCCCATCCAGGTTGACTGCTGGAAACAACTAAGACTGAATGGGGGGAAGGGACTGAACCCAGGCTGGAAGAGTGTCTGGCCTGTGAAGAAGATTATTAGAATCACATTTAGGGTGAGAATGTACATGTAACTAGTTCCTTTAGTGTATCTAGCTTAGATTGCGTGCTTTGTATTATTTTCATAGTAACCTGCTTTTGTTCTGTTTGCTACCTCTTTGACCACTTAAAATACACCTTTTCATAGTTATTCAGTTAATAAACTTATTTCTGGTTTATAATATAACCTAGTTTATATAATTTCTAACCTCTGCAGCTAGGTGTGGCCTTGCCTGTGAGCTTTGCTGGAGGAGTCTGGAGAGCCTGACTTCGCAGCACCAGGGAAAGGGGGATCCAGGCTGGCAGAGAAGGGGGGCTCAGTGATGTCTAAGCACCTCAGGTCCTGACCCATCACAAGCAGATTCAAAGACACCAGAAAGCACTGAAAAAATTGTGTCAGTTTTGCCAACTACTTTATTCTGGGAACAAATGAACAGCTGAAATTCCAAAGAATCCACATAGACATTTTCAAAATGGAACATTCCAATATTTCCAATTTGAATTGGTGTTTCATTTTGAAATTTACTCCCACATTTTAAAAAGAAAAATTAAAGGGAATATTGCATATTTTAAAAAAACCTGCTTAAAATTGAAAAAATATTACATTTCCGGGTCGAACAAAAAGTTTCATTTGACCCTAAATGGCATGTTTTCAACTCTTTGATCTGCTAATTTTTCAGAACTGCCAGAGAACAAGAAAAACCCCTGGTACACCCAGCTCGAATTAGCTCTGACGTGCTTGTTGACTGATGTCTGTCTTGAGCCTTTCCTTCCTAGCTGTATGCCAGGCATTAAACTAACCCCATATGTTCATACAGAAAACATCCCAATAGCCCAGCCAGCAGACAATAATCATAAATTATTACAGAGCAGCTCCAAATCCATCAAACCATGGTAAAAAATAATCTGACAACTGTTTCATTGACAAGCAATAGTGCCCTCAGGCTTGGGTCAGGGAGATTCTTTCTTATGCCTGTGAAAAGCCACCCAAAATTGACCAAGTTACCAAGCTTTCAAAATTGCATTTTGCACGTGCTCAGCAGAGAACTGTTAGAATGTTCTCTGAAGAATCTGGCTGCATTGATTGTGCTCCATCCCATCGCAGTGCCTGGTGCGGACGGGCCACCTCCCCGGAGTGACGGAGCACGGCCCCCCAGACCAGGGCTGCTAGTGGCTGTGCTGGAGAGGAGAGCCGGGAGACTCTGTCCTGGGCTGTCAGTACTCCTGAGGGAAGAAGGCTGGAGGCCACGCACTGAACAATGAGGAGAACACAATCTCAGGCAGCCGAGCACTGACTCCTTGGGAAAACACCAGTAGGTGATCATGGGATTAAAACTGTATCTTCCTGCACACGCACAAGGGGGCAGCATTAAGGTTGTGTGGATAACCTTGATACTGCCACTGCCTGTTTTTGAAGCGCTTTGATTTGCAATTGTCACATGCCTTCAGCGCGGGAGGAAGGCAGAGAGGGAACAAATGGCTGGAAGTTAAAGACAGATGAATCCAATAAGAAATGAAGCATCAATTTTTCACGGTGCAGGAGAATAACTTTTGGGACTAACTCCCAAAGACACACAGATTCTCTGTGCCTGGATTGGCCTCCCTGGAAGGTATTTTAGTCACAATCACCTAGCAGGGGCTCACAGTGTGACTGCTGTGCCGACGGCGAAGCCCTTTCTTTGTGGGCAGCTGCAGCTCACATGGGTTCCTGCTGCTGGATGTCACCACCCATCTCCCCGCCCCTATACACCCCAGCGATAGTGCCCACCCCACTCCCACCCCAACTGCCGCTTCTGAGCTCTGCGGGCACGGCAATGGAATACCAGACCCCACAGACGCACCCCTCGCTCCTATCTGCCCCACTTAGGAAAAGGGAAACCAACGGCCCCTTCTGTAGGTCTCCAGTAATGTCCCGGCCTCCTGAGTCAGCTCTTCCTCTAGCGCCCTCAGTAGGGTCTCCTTCTCCTGCCCCTTCATCTCTCTCCGGCACCGCTCCAGCAACGACCTGCACTGCCCCACCAACTGCTCCGCCATTGCGCTGGACATCACCATCAGAGAGGAGATCATACCCTGGGACTCGGCATCCTGCATTAAGGGGGAGAGGAGAGGGGGCCCAAGGCTGTTAGAAGAGGTGGGTTTTCAACCCCATCTCACCAATGGACTCTCTGGCTACAGCAGAGCAACTCCCACTAACCCCTGTGATTGAGATCGGGACCCCCATTTCTGCATGGGTCGGAGTCTCCCATCTCTGCAGCCACCCTGGGAGCCGGAGATATGAGCTCCCATCTCCTCTCCCAAAGCCCAGAGCCCACAGGCAGGGCTGCTGAAAGAATTGCCTGGTCCCTGGGCAAGGTCGGGGGGGGGACTCTGGCCCCCAGAAGGGGTGGAGCCTCAAGTAGAAGGGGCAAGGTTGGGGGCTAGCCTCCCAAAGCCAGATCCTTCAGCGCTGCCCAGCCCGTACCACCCGGGATCCGGCTTTGATTTAAAGAGCCCGGGGCTCTGGCTGCTGCAGCAGACGCAAATAGTAGCAGCCGGGAGCCCCGGCCCTTTTAAATGTCTGGGCCGTGGGGAAGCTGCCCCATTTGCTCCCTCCCCTCCCCGCCCCCCAACCCCCGTCAGTGGCCCTTCCCATGGGGTTGGCTAGCATGGATCCCTGGGGTTCTCCTGGCTGGGGCCCCCCCCCAACTCACCTTCTGCTTCAGAAAGTCAGCGTGGTCTTTGCGGGCTCTCCCCATGACTCTCTGGTTGATGGTGTGACTCTCATAGCGCCATCTGTAGGTCTCCAGGAATGTCTCGGCCTCCTGAGTCAGCTCTTCCTCTAGCGCCCTCAGTAGGGTCTCCTTCTCCTGCCCCTTCATCTCTTTTTGGCACTGCCCCAGCAACGACCTGCGCTGCTCCGCTAACTGCTCCGCCATTGCGCTCGGTGTCAGCATCAGACAGTCGATCATTCGCTGGGACAGGCCATCCTGCATTGAGGGGCAGAGGACGGAGAGAGGAGAGGGGCCCAAGTCTGTTAGAAGGGGTGGGTTTGCAACCCTGTCTCACCAATGGACCCTCTGGCTACAGCCCAGCAACTCCCACTAACCCCTGTGACTGAGATCGGGACCCCCATTGTGCCTGGGTTGGAGTCTCCCATCTCTGCAGCCACCCTGGGAGCCGGAGATATGAGCTCCCCTCTCCTGCCCCAAAGCCCACTGCCTGTGGGGCTGGCTGGGATGGTTCCTAGGGGTCCCTTGGCTGGGGGCATCTCCCCACCCTGGACTCACCTTCTCCTTCAGAAAGGCTGCGTGGTCTGTGCGGGCGCTGGCCCTGACTCTCTGGTTGTGGAGGTTGATTTCCATCTGTTCAGGGAGAACAAGGCCAGGGTGAGCAACAATTTATGGGGCCCTGTCTCCACCTAGTGCTGTTAGCCCGTGTGGCAGCCGCTTGGGGCTTTTGGTGCCACTGGTCTCCAGTTTGTCCTTCACGGCAGCCCAGCCTTGGCTCCGTTCCCCGCCCCAACCTGCACTTTGCGCTTGCTGCACTTTCCTGTAGCCAAGGATAGCGCGTCACCGATGCCAGCTCTCGTGGGTCTGGTGGTATTTGGGGGATTTTATCTGTCTCCAGGAGGCAGGTGGTTTGGATGGGACTCTCAGCTCTCTTTTTGGTGGGGGGAGGGAATTGTTCTGTGCTGGGTTAAATCTTGTTGTGGGGGAGCAATTGTTGGCCTGAGACTTGATCAACCCCCTCAAATTAAACCAACCTGGGGTGAAACTCAGGGGTCTCACCACTTAAAAAAGGAAGTTCTGGTGCTGATCAAGCACCCCCCTCCTCGGGAAGGTCTCTCACCAGAATTATAACCACCAGTTTGTACATTTCAGACACCCAGGGTCTGGGAAATTAGTGAGGATACAGAAGGAGACTCAACAAATGGTAAAATAAGCTCTGAGCAGTGTTTTTATGCTGAGCATCTGCACAAACAGAGAAGGTCACAACTAATTTACCATTTGGGCATGAAAGATAAAATGTAGAAAACTTGGTCAGGAAGGACGCAGAGGTGCCAGAGTGTAATTGGTTAACATTTCTGTTATTTAGGGGTGTGGGATAGTGTGACAGGTTTAGTAAATTTGAAGGAGGGAGCTAATTTTACCTATATAATGTAAATGACAATGTTCTTTGGGAAGCAGCTCTGGAGTGCAGAACATCAAGCTGCAAAACACCATACCCCCTGCATGATCGTGACATGTACGGATGCCCGGAACCCCCCGATGAGTAGATCCTGACTGGCCATTGGGTGAAATTTGTCTGTATATTGGGAGTGTTCAGCATTCAAGATTTTCTCGATATATGTATTCTGTGTATGTTGCTAATAAATACATGTTTAGAGCACAGCTGCGTAAGGCTCTTTCACTGGGGAAAGGTTCTGTAGACCCTTAGAGCCTTGAGCCCGGAGGGAAATGGCGGGTACTTAAATTGACCAGGTTTCTTCCTGAGCCCCATCGGTAAGGATTGGGTTGCCAGAAGCTGGGAATGAACGGCAGGCGATGGATCACTTGATGATTGCCTGTTCTGTTCATTCCCTCTGGGGCACCTGGCATTGGCTGTTGTCGGAAGACAGGGTACTGGGCTACACGGACCTTTGGTCTGACCAAGTAGGGCCTTTCTTTTGCACTTATGGCTCTTACAGTAGGGAACCAACAGTAGGGAAAGGATGAGGGTGCCTTAATTGACTGGATCACACCGTGAGCCCTAGGTAGGGTATAGGTGGGGTGCCCTAAATTGACCAGGTAACTCAATGACTCGGCTGGAGCATCTGCACTAATGTGTAACCCCAGCTTAGGACTGGTTGAACCGTGGATTCCAGCCTGGGGCTCCAGCATATACACTGCATTATGCAGGCCTGAGTGCAACCGCCCGTATCCCAGACTTCCTAGCCCCCTCCCCAGCTGCAGCTGCCCGTTCCCCTTTTGTTGGAGGCACAGCCTGGGAAAACTGGACTGTTCACCAAACTTGACTGGACAGAGGAGAAAGAAAGTTGGTTTGCGGGATACTTTGGTCAGCCTCCCAGAGCACGAGTCCAGCAGGACTGCACCTACACTGCAAAGCAACAGGGCTTGAGCCCTAGACCTCCACTGGATCGATCGCTACCCTGTCGATACAGCCCATAGTGAAGACATGCCCTTAACATACACTTTAACATCTTTCTCTAAAGCCTTTTCTTCTTTCATTGGTGGTGGCTTAATCAGAGCTCTAGAAAGAGTTTCTGCTACTATGCATGTGTAACCCTTCTGCCCATCAGAGTTGGCAGCAACAGGGGCCGGGTTCAGTATCTAGGGGTTCCTTCTCAATAACACAACGCAAAACAGGCTCAAGCCCCCACCCAGGGACCTGGGACAATTACACACCACCCGCCCTGGGTGCCTCTAAGAGGAAAAACTTCGCCTCTTGCAAGCACAGAGGCTGAGTGTAGCACAAAACCTTTTAATAAAGGAGGGAAACAATGCGGCATTAGCTTGGGGAAACAGCACCAGCAGGATGCATAAACATACATCATGAGCAAAGAAGTCCAGCAACCCAAAAGTCCCATTAATGTGCCTGTCCTCTCCCCTCACCTCACTCACAGCTGCTGTCCTGTGGACCATGTATTCATGAGTTCAGAAGTGCATACACAGAGTTCTCCTCCCAGCCTGGATGGAAGGGGTGGAGAATAAGGAGACACCTTACACCAGGGGTCTCAAACTCAATTTACCTTAGGGCCAGTGCCAATTCTAAAGTCCTCCCAGTGGGCCAATAATTTCACTCATGCCGCCCAGAACCCACCCCCCAAAAACTCTGCCCCCCCAAAACTCCGCCTCCCACCTGCCTAAGGCTCTGGGATGGAGTTTGGGTGGGGGAGGAGGTCTGGGAGAGGAGATTGGGGTGCAGGCTCTGGGAGGGAGTTTGGGTGCAGAAGAGGTGAGAGGTTGGGTTCTGGGAGGGAGTTTGGGTGCGGAAGGGGTTCTGGGGTGCAGGCTCTGGGATGGAGTTTGGGGGCTGAGGTGTGTGTGGGGAGGGGGTGCAGGCTGCGGGAGGGAATTTAGGGGCTGGGGGTGTGGGAATGGGGTGCAGTCTCTGGGAGGGAGTTTGGGGGCAGGAGGGGGTATGTGGGGAGGGGGTGGTGGTGCAGGCTCTGGGAGGGGGTCGGGAGTGAGGCGCTTACCTGGGGCTCCAAGGCGGGGTGGGTTGGGGGCCTCCGCACGCTTCTGACCCCAGGCACTGCCCCCCTCAGAGTCCCATTGGCCGCAGGGCCACTCGGGGCACGGCAGCGCGGAGGCACAGCCCTGCCCCTGGGCTGCAGGGAGGGGCCGGCAGCCACTGGAGTGAGCAGGCAGATGCCGCTCAGATCCGCTGCACTGCTGGGGCCCCTGAGGGGGGAAGCGCCCGGGGGTGGCAGGTAGGGCCAAGGGAGAGACCCGGCCCCAAAACTGCTGGAGCCCCGTGGGCCGCATTGGGTAAGCTCGCGGGCCACAGATGCCTGCAGGGCAGGAGTTTGAGACCCCTGCCTTATACACTCCACTGCCTGGGCACTCACTCGCTGCACCGATGCCTGGTTGACAGATCTCCCTGCCAGTCTCCTTGCTGGCCACACCAATATGTCTTCCAGGCCCTGCCTTTATCATAGCTCTCAGTGATGTCAGCTGATAGTGGGGGAGCCTCACTGTTCATGCACAGTGGGAAGTCTCTTGCATCAGAGATACTGTCCCAAAGCAGGTCTAATACTTAGATGTAAGCATCAGTGGTTGCCACACCACAGCATGTAACAAGACTCCCAATTAAGTCTGAATTAGATCTGTTATTACACAGTGGGAAGAAAGCTGGTCAAACAGTGTCTGGGGCCTTTGGACAGAGCACCCACCAGGAACAAGTACCTATCCCCACACTCTCTGAACTCACTGGGCTTTGGAACCCACGTCCCATGCCTAATGAGTGCTGTTCAGTTGAGGGTAAGTATCTCAATTGGAAAATGTCAAATACAGTTCTGAAGTCAATCATTCATACAACCAATATGATGACCCTTCATTACCCCTGCCCCAATAACAAAGAGACTGAGGATCCAACACCAGCCAAAAGAGACCATTTAGGCCAGCAATCGCACCTTGCTGAGCACCTAGGCAGGGTGGGTGTCACTCCAATACAGTGACAAGGGTCAAACAAGCTCTCAAGAAATAAAACAAAACAACCTCCTCCTCCTCCTTCAAATCCCTCCTCAAAACTCTCCTTTGCTGCAATGCCTAAAAACCCCTGTTTGTACAGTGCCTAGCACAATGGAGTGCTGCTCCATGACTGGGGTGCCTAGGTACTACCATAATACACCTAATATGATTCTTCCCAGAGGGACCTAGGGTTGTGAGGCAGCTCCTTACCACCTGCCCTTAGTGTGATGAAGCTTTTTCTATGCCTGTAGTGGGTCAGCTCCCCAGCTTGGCCAAGGGTAACACAAGCCCTCCCCTCATGGACTCACAGGCCCCGCTGTCACTCTACAGGTTAGCGATAGGCACATTCCAACCCTTGAGCGCCTCCCTGGCATGTCCAGCCTCTGGTCACTGGACATTCTCAGTATGCACAGATCTGCTGCTTCCAAAGAAATAGGAAACCCCAGCTACCAGTTACACCTCAGATCACCGCTCCACTCAACTCACAGCACTTAGAGATGTTCAGAGTGAGATCCAGTGTCAGTTCATTTACCAAAGACCAGAGATTCAGGTAGTAGCAAGTAGAAGTATTGGCAACAACTGCTTACATATCAAATAAAATCCTCACATGCATTCTAGAGCCTAGACTTAATTAACAAGCTGCTCTCATGTCTAATAAAGAATTGCTCGCCCCAAATCATTTCAGCCAGGCAATCTGTGACCTTATTTCATGAGACAAACATGCTGTCACTTTATTCCTTGGTAAAGGACCCAGGGTGTCCCTGGGCACCCCTAGGTCTATCCGAACAATCCTATGGCTTTATGCATAAACAGGACACCCCCCTCCTGACTGGTTCTTCCTGTAGATTTCCTGTCTTGTAGATTTTAAAATTTCTTCATCAGCAATTGGCTCAGAATGCTAACAGGCACACAGGGTGAGGTATGCAATCCAACATACACAAAGAACCAGACAGGGAGAGAGGTGTCTGTTACCTCTTACTTGGGAGGTACAGTGCTGAGGATTGTTACCTCTGGCTACCTGCCTGAATCCCAAATCCTTAAGAACATAATTTTCAATACAGATACGTAACTCCCTAAATATTCTCTGTACATACATTTTGCAGTGATCATGATGGCTAATGGACTACTGGCTCTCAGGAGAGACCTCACATGCCACCCTTTGGTATTATGCAGAGATCTGATCCAGAGGATCCATGTAAAACCCTCTGCACCCCCTGTGCCCTCTGTCGTTTGGCACCAAAAGGTCCCTGGGTTTGTTAGTCTCTAAGGTGCCACAAGTACTCCTCGTTCTCCATACTTAGGGCACTGTTTCTTCATGTGTTCAAGGGATGTGAGAAAGAAACACAATTTTGGGCCGTCCCTTGGGGCTGGGGTCTGATAATTAGGGTCACTGGGAGGTTCTGACCCACAGCCTGTCTCCATACCCCGGTATCAGCGCTGCTTTCAGCCCAATCCCAACCCTACATGCAACTTTGACCACCGTGCCACACATTACCATTTATCTTGGCCTGTTTAATGAGCTCTTGGTCTACCTCCAGGAGCTCAGAGCTGATAACGTTAACTAGCACCCCCTCTGGTACCACTGAAGTCTCTGACTCGAGGGTCGGTATGTTAACCTGGACGGATCAGGGATTGTATTTGGATTCGCCATACTTAGGGCATTGTTTCTTCATGTGTTCAAGGGATGTGTATAAGAAACATTATTTGGGGCAGTCCCTTTGGCCTGGGGTCTGATAATTAGTATTACCAGGAGGTGACTGGTACTGGGCTGCTGGGTGCTTAGTCCCCCCACCTCCTCTTTCCAAGGAACAAACCAGGGGACCCCTTTCCATGCCAGGCTTTAGCCGTTCCCTTTCGGACCAGTGCACTATAAATGGTCTCTCTTGCATGTATCAGTCAGTGGCATTGGCTGCTTTTGCACAGTTTGTTGGACAAGTCCAAGAGTGGACTTCTCAAGTTTTTTGAGGTTTTTAAACTTTAGGTGAGATGCCTCTGCAATAATTTGAAACCTTTTAAACACAGGTCCCTTAGACCACGTGTCTCTGTCTACCAGAAGCAAAGGACGACACCATCTCCTCTAAGGCAGCCTGGCTTTGCTGCCTGCGAACAGTGAGAGATGAAGGCCTTTTTGGAAGAGGGCAATTCTTTCTGAGATTCTATGTTTGTCTCACGACAGAGGTTCAGTTACAAAAATCATTGCAAAAAATTCAACGCATTAATCCTAGAAACAGTGTGAGGTCACCTGAACAGGCAGGGCAGGACGAAGGAGACATGGGGATGGGGTGAGGAGCGAGGGGGAAATTGCATCTCTCGATATTGAAATAAGAGTTCTCCCACTATTCCCGCCTCATTTTCCAACCCTGCTTTGGATGTTATGTTGAACATTGTACATAATGCAAGACAAAAATACAAGTTAATCATATAATTATTGAGGACACTGCAACTCCTGAATCCCCTCCTCCCCTGCTGCATCCGTGGCCTATGAGAGCTGTGGAGTCAGCACTCAGGACAGGGGCAGAGCGCAGAGATCCCCTGTCTCCCGCCCCCAGGGACTGCAAGGACGTGCCGGCGGCTTCTGGGAGCGGCGCGGGGCCAGGGCAGGGCAGCCTGCCTTAGCCCCACTTCGCCACAGGACTTTTAGCACCTAAAATCTCCCAGTTTGGCTTCAGTAGCCTCCGGGAGATAGAGCCTGATTCCAGGAGACCCAGCAGCCCCTACTAGTGGCACCAGCCTCTTCCTACTGGGGGGCTGAGATACGCCTGAGCCCTTCCTCACCCCGGGGCCCCACCCTCTAGTCCTCCTGTTCCCCCAAGGGCCCGCCCTCTGGCCCGGGAAGGCACAGCTGGGCCGTGGGAAGGGCCGCTCAGGGAGCTCGGGCTGCTGTGGAAAGCCTTGGACCCTCCACCTGCCCTGGGTGGCAGGGGCAGAGACATGGGCTGGGGGCTGCTCTCAGGCCCCCTAACCCCACACCCAGGGCAGGTGGAGGGTCCAGGGCACCCCTCAGTGGCCCCAGCTCCCTGGGCAGCTCTAACCACAGCCCAGCTCTGACTTCTGTCCTGGCCTGGGGCCCCAAGGGGAAGAGGAGGAGCGAGGAGTGGGGCCACTGTTCTGGTGCTGGTGCCCCACCCCACACTTCTACACAGGGGCCAGGGCTCGTGCTGGGGAACCCAAATTGGCCAGGGGCTTGGGCCTGGGCCTGGGCTCTGTTTGAATCCACCACTGTCCCCATCAAATTTACCTCCATTCCCTTCTCCCCGACCCTGCCCCTCCCGTCCCATTATTCCCTCCTCTCCATCCTGGCTTCCCCATCCCGCCCCCTATTCCCTCCTTTCCCTCCTATGCTCCCTCCCCGCCTCTATCCTCTTCTCCCACTCCCTGTGCAAACACTGATTAAAATCCAACAAGGGCGTCTCCCTTCGACCCTCCCCAGTCTGTCTTGTGGGCACCAAGTCCTTGGTGGGGTGGGGGTGCTGGAAGGAGGAGGGGCCTGGGCTCTGGCAAGGCAGGGGAAAGCACCGCGGGCAAAGGGTCTTTCTATCACAAAAGCAGGCTTCCCCGGGTGGCAAGCTAGACCCGAACATCCAAGGAGACGGCCAGTGACTTCATGTCAAGGCTGTTACAGCGCCTGAGGAGTTCACACTTGTGACTTGGTTGGTGAAATGGAAGGATCGAGCTCACAACCAGTTCGGTGCCTGCCCTGCTTCTGAACAGCCTGCCCTGAGGCGAGCTTGACAAACCGCATGACAAGCTCTTTCCTCATGTGGTGCTTTCATGGGAGGCGGGCGGGGGGAGGCCTGGGCTACTGGGACCAGGGGATGGGTTGGGAAGGGGAGGGCAGCCCAGCCCAGCCGTTTCTGCCTCCCCCCCACATCCCCCGCCGCACACAGAGCAGCTCCGGCAGCTCCCAGGCCTTCCCTGCGCCGCGTGTGGTGCTGCTGCTGCTTTGGCGCGGGCAGGGCCCCGTGTGGGGGATTTTGGCCCTGCCGACATTTCCCTGAGGGACACCGGGGAGAGACGGGGGAGGGTGATTCTGGACACTTCGCAGCTCAGCTGTATCTGAAGGGAATTCCACAGGGCAGAGGAAAGGGGCCTTCGTTAGTTCAAGGCAGGGCCACTGTTGAATATCCCAGGCTGTTGCAAACTCAGGTGTGAGAGCGTATCTGATGTTTTGATCATTTAACAACTCTCTTCTCTTTCATTTCTTTTCTTTTTTAATAAATCTTTAGCTTTAGATACTAGAGGATTGGCTGGCAGTGTGGTATTTTGGGTAAAATCCAAACTAATATTAATATGGCTGGCCCTTTGGGATCAGAAGAATATTTTATATAGTGAGCAGAGCTGTAAATAACTCCTCGCTTTACTGGACCTAGGTGCTGACTGGGAGCCAGAGAACTGGACTGCAATAAATGGGGCTGTGTGATTTCTTTTTTGCTTCTTGATAACCAGTGGGGGGCGGGGTAGGGGGAATCAGGAGCACAATTTGTAACTGGTCGGTGAATCTAACTGCAGTGTTAACCACCAGGTTTGAGAGAATTTGCTCTCCTTTTTCTGCCTGCCCTGACCTTGGCATTTCAGTGTGGGCTTTACTGGGCACCACGGGTCACAACATCCACTTTGTACCAGTCTGTCTGTCTCCAATTTTTCCTTATTTCCTACAGAATTTTATATTATAGGCTGAGGAGGACTTTTACCTGCTTTAGACAATTTAGGTCCAGGATACACTTCTCTACACAAACTGCTCCACTCGGGTTGCTTGCATGATACATCACCACTGTGCTGTCCATTAGAAAATGTACCCTGTGGTCTTTGATCTCAGGCAGGAATGGGTTCAAGGCCCAGATGATGGCTAATTCATTTATGTTCAGTTTTTATTCCCATTCCTTCCACCCACACCCAGATCCAGGCTCATCTTCACAATCTTCTGGGATGGCGAGGAGCCCAACTGTCCAGCTCCACAGGCACCTCAGCACCACACTCACCAAGAGTGTGTTTGACGTCCTCTGTGCCGTGGCCATAGTGGAAGTATGTCCTTTCACTTTCCATGTCCAGGCTCCTGTCCTTTCACTTTCCTTCCACAGGAGGACTCGGGTGCCAAAACAGGTCCTTTATAGCCCTGCACGGATCCCAGACCTCCTGCTTTGGACAGATCCAAGGGTTTGGCTTTGAAAGCCTTCTTCAAGAGAAAGGCTTGATGCTAGCTCTGTCTGTGTTTCCAGGCCCAGGCTGTGCAGGATCGGGCAAGCGGCCTTTGCCAAGAGAGGGCAGACAGAGAGCCTGTGGATCAGATTTCAGGAACATGGAAGGGCACGAGGAACACCTCTTGGGGCCCTGGGCACGGCATTATGCCTAGCATAGAGGTGAAGCTGCTCCAGGAAGAGAACTGTGCTACAGTGCAGACAAATTAATGAAATCTACAATAATAAACTAGCCAATATTAAGACCAACAGAATTTGTACAAGGATACTCTACAACAGGCTTGGTGTGAGATGAAGCCTGGCACTGAAGATCCTGCTGTCACACCTAACCATGGCAGAGAAGGAACTGAGGGGCTCAAGGACAGCAGATTCTTCATTTCACCTTGACTCAGAGTTTGCTTGTGGCATCCAGCCAGCTAAAGGTCCCAATCCTTTGCATTGCCCAAGGCCTCATTTCCCCCGTCTCAGCGTGCACAGCCCACCTCAAAGCACTTTCTCTGCACAGTGACTGACCCCAGCTGGCCCTGGGAATGGCCATAAAGGAGGCCAGAGTCAGCACAACTACAGTTACTGGGAGGGGAAGGTTCCTCCCATTTGAGGTCACACACAGGATCTGGTTTGTCCCTGGTGAGATGACCCGGATTGTTATGGATAGAAAAGATTGTTTGTTTACTGCTTTGTTCAAGGATAGAGTTAAAATAGCATGGTAGACCCCGACCTCTCATTTCTGTCCTTTCCTGGTTAGGATTACACTGAAAAGAAACCCATGGGAATTGTCTGGAAATTGTGCACTGCGTGGATTTCCCCACGATCAATGAGTATACATTGTCATTTCATGGGGAAAGGTGAATCAGAGAGTTACAGCGCTGTGAACTACTTCAGCTCCAGGCTCTCATTCTAGTCTCTTGTTAACCCCAGTTTATAGGAATGCACACTAACCTCTTCCAAACTTTCCTTCTCCTCTTTATTTATATTCTTTTGCTCCGGAGCTTCTCTGATCTGTGAGAATGAAAGATATGCACATGATTCAATTATTAGAGCAGTGAGGATAAACCTTCATGTGAGTATGTGTGAGTTGCTGAGGAGAGCGGTATCTGCCACCAAAATATAATCAGAGCTGCTCCACTCTCAGTTCTTGTGGCAGGAGGATTTTCAAAGGAGGGGCGACAGGCCATGCAGCTCAGGCCTTGTGTGGGGAGGCTGGGTCCTGTAGGGGGCAGGTCAGATTCTCAGATGCTGGGATGGGTGGGGAAACAGCACTGAAAATGCTTCTGAAAACCTGCCCCTCCGGATGCTGGGCCACGACCTCAGGGCTGAGAATTGTCAGAGGTGAGAGGGAAGAAGTGCAGGATACAAACAGTCATGTGACCCCTCACAGCTTATGGGATCTCTGAGAAGGTCCATGTCGGGTCGCTAGGGACTAGTGGGGGAGACACAGAAGAAGATGGAAACAGGGAAATCCCACATAATTTGGGTTTCAAGGGACTGGGAGGCAGTTGCAGGTGCCAGACACCCTGAAGGAATTCCTGAGCACCAAGACAGAAGAGTATTTCATGGTATGCAGGGGAGCCAGTGGAGAAATCTCAAGGGCCATCGGCCACTTCCTGAGGCAGTTACCCAGTGATTCCATGGCAGGACCTGACGTCTCTCACCGCTACACTGATTTACTTCATTTTTTATATTGGGCCAATAGAAACTTTTCTTTAGCCTGTCATGGACCCTCTGTTCCCAGGTGACCAGCAAAACAACAATCGTGGTAGTAACATTAACTCTGCATGCTGCTGTGAGGGCACAACCAACTGTTTGTAAGACTCCCCAGGACTTCTGCTTTTTCCAACTGGGGATCCCCTGTAAATCCTTCCCTCGTCTATAAAAAGCGTCCCCCTGTTCTCTCTCTCTGGGGCACAACTGTGGCTGGCCTCCCTTCTGCTTTCCAGTGAGGGGTCGCACTTTCCTCTGCAGCAAACTCCATTTGGCTTTTCCTTGCACTGAGAGCTCTCTCAGGTAAGAGGCGCGACTCACCCTCCCGCTCCCCTGGAGACACATCGCTACTTTCTGGTGATAAGGGTGCAGGGATCTCTTCTCCCCTCTCAGCTGCCTCTCCCTGCTCTGCGTTTATCTCTGGGAACTTTGGAACATATTCCCTCTTGCCATGGGTCACAATGCTCACAGCTCTGGGAAGTAATATTATGGCCTTTCCCACCAATACATCAGCTGGTAAATTCACAAGAATCCGGACATTTAAGGTATCCCCTAAACCTTCCCCTCTAATTCAATGCAGGCTAAAGGAACCTTGGTTCTATATTTTCCCAAGGCCAGGAGTGTTACCTCTTCCCCTAGGATTACATCACCCTCCTTAACCACAGCCCTCCTGATTAGAGAAATCCCTGCTCCAATGTCTCTCCACCCCAGTACATGTTACCATTTCCCTTGGCCTGTTTCATAAACTCTTTGTGTCCCTCCAGGAGGTCAGAGCTGACAAAATTCACTGGATTTTTCTCTGGCACCAGTGAAGGCTCTGATTTGACTATATTTACTATATTACTATACATGTTACTATATTAACATGGATGGATCAGGAATTGTACTGGCACTTCTTATACTTATTACACTGTTTCTTCATGTGAACAAGGGATGCGCATAAGAAACATTATTTTGGGCCGTCCCTTTTGGCTGGGGTTAATTAGGGTTATCAGGAGGTGACTGGTCCTGGGGTGGTGGGTGCTTAGTCCCCCCCGTCCTTCCCCAGGAACCAACTGGGGGGCCCCTTTCACGCCAGGCTTTTGCTGTTCCCTTTGGGACCTGCACACTGTAGATGGTCTCACTTGCATGTATAAATCAGTGGCAGCAGCTGCCTTTTCCACAGTTTCTGGGACTTTTCCCACATCACTGCCCTCAGCTCACCAGAGCAGACATCAGAGAACTGCTCCTGAGCAATTCGATCTACCAACTGATCATAAGGCCCCTTTCCTTTTGATCCATTTTCTCAAGTGGTCCCCCAGTTTATGAACAGATTCCCTGTGACTTATCAAGTTTTTTGAGGTTTCTAAACTTTAGGTGAGATGCTTCTGGAATAATTTGAAACCTTTTAAGCACAGGTCCCTTAGACCAGGTGTCTCTGTCTACCAGAAGCAAAGGACACCACCATCTCCTCCAAGGCAGCCTGGCTTCACTCTCTTTGCAAACAGTGAGAGATGACGGCCATTTTGGAACTGGGCAGTTCTTTGTGAGATTCTATGCTCATCTCACAGACAGACTTTCAGTCATGTAAATAATCGCAGCAACCGCCCCCCCTCCCCCCCCCCCCCCCCCCCCCCCCCCCCGGCCCAATATATTTATCCTAGCAATGGTATGAGGTCAACTCAACAGCCAGGGCAGGACAGAGAAGACATGGGGGTGTCGGGTGAGCGGGGGATTGAGGAGTAAATTGCATCACTCAGAATTCAAATAATAGTTTCCCACTCGAAGTTTCCAACTCTCCTTCGGCTGTAATGTTGAACATTGTATATAATTAAAGACAAAAATACAAGTTAACCATATAATCTCTATTGATGACATTGCAACTACTGAATCCCCTCTCCTCCGGCTGTATCCCCACTCCCCCTCCGGTATCGCCTCAGTCCCTGACAGACAGTGACTCCCCCTGCTGTATCACAGCGCCCCCGCCGCATCTCACAGGCTCCCCTCCCACTCAACAAATGTAGAATTTATACTTTTTCATCTCACTCCCTTTCCGTTTGATTGTGTTTGTTCTCATCAGGCCATCTCCCCTGTCTGAGTTTCCCTTTCCCCATTCATTCATCATCAGAGTATGCCATTAGTACAGTGGATATTGGCAGATAGGAAGTTATAACACTCATGTTTTACACAGCAGTGGGCTGCTTTCCAAATCAACTGAACTGCTCAGCTATGGAGGGAAAATCAGTTGAGATGAGGTGTATATTAAGGAAGCAGGTTTCATGCAGAGTGAGTGACTGGCCTCCCAGCTCTGTGCTATGGACCATCACAGCACTGTCAGTATTAGTTCCCTGCGTCCTTTGGATCTTGAACCTTCACACTGATGGGACCTCGTGATTTTTTCAAAAGGGGCTTAATAGAAAGAAGCAAGAGAGAAGGAGAGACAGCAAAGGCCATTTCCCTCCTGTGCCCGCCCAAGCGCGCGCACACACACTCTCTCTCTCCTCTCTCCCTCTCTCTCAGGCTCTGCTGCTTTCATCTGTTCTGGACACCCTGCCTGTGCATTGCCAGACTTTACCGTGTCTGGGTTGTGCTCTGCGTACCACCCTGGACTCTTTTCATGGGTTTTTAACACTTGGCTTTGGGCTCCTTTCCACACCCTGGTAATGTAATTTACTCAGAATTAGCTATGTCCCCTCAGCCATAACGCCACAGATACAACATTTTTACTCTGGGAAGTGCCTTGGTTGCTGAACTAAACATCTTGTCCATGCTCGCTAAACCAGACACCTAATGAGACTGTGACCATGTGACGTTCGTAATGATACGAAGATTGTAATTGCGACCAATGGAGATGTGGCCCTTCCTAATAGTAATAAAGACCTCTATACCTTGCCTCACCATATAATATTGACAGATTGTAATACTCCCTTTTTGGTTTATGTCCTTCCCTCCACTCTCATTTTTGGACTGTGCACTTTAGGTCTGATGGCCATTCTGAATGAATTTTATATTTTTATGGGGAACATTAGGACTGCTCGTGTGCGTGTGTCTCTCACATTGAGAGCCACTGTAAAGGTTAGAAGAAAAAAGGCTTTTTACACATTTTAAATGAGATTGGGGAAGAGAAATACAGTGGTAAGCTGGAAATACGTTAACAGGTCTTTTTAGACAAAAATTGTGTTTATGCATTTAGGTTTAGTTTCAACTAATGACTGAAAAATTATTATGTTTTTTTGAATATTAAATATTTAGTAACAGAATGTGATTGTAGAGAAAATAAAGAGGGGGAGGGGGTTAAACAAGAACAAAGCAAGAGAGGCTGTCGAACAGCTGAGAAAACAAAAGCCTTTCAGCCTATTACAGAAAGAGAGAGAATAAACTCAGAGAGGCTTCAGAGAAAGTTTTAAAACACCTGGAAAGGAAGGAGGAAAGGAAGAAAGAGGGTGTCTTGCCGTCCTATTCATGCACTTGTACATATTAATGGAAAGGAAAAGGTTGTGGCAGATGCACTGTCCAAGCAAGAGCGTCGTGAGCCGAGTAAAAAGGGAAAGGACACGTCTTCTTCTGCCCCAGGTGTGGCTAGGACAGAAACAGGCTGCAAAGTGTCATAATGAAGAAAATCCTTCCTTCGTGCAGTGGTTCCCAGCCACGGCTCACCTTGAGCTCCCGGGGCTCTTCCCCCCGCCCCCGGCTGGCAGCTGCCAGAGGGAAGGGGAGGGGTAGAGGAGCCGACCCATTGCTCACACAGGCAGGGATGGGGGGAGAAAGGGAGATTGAGCTCTGATTGGTTGCTCCACCCCCAGAGGAGGAGAGGCAGTGAGGCAGATAGCCAATCAGAAGGTGACTTTCCTCACCTTGCTCTCACATGTACCTTTTCTAAAAATTCTGCAGCACACCTGTTCGGGCCTGATGGCACACCAGGGTGACATGGCACACGAGTTGGGAAACGCTGCCTTAGTGTGTGAAAAGTGAACGACCAGTTCGGAGGAGTTGAGGAACTGCCAAAATGAACCAGACTGAGAAACTGAATTAATCTAAACTAGGGCTGTCAAACACTTAAAAAAATTAATTGTGATTATTCATCATATTAAAAAATGTAGCCACGATTAATCAGTTTTAATCACATTGTAAAACAATAATAGAATACCGTTTAAATATTTCTGGATGTTGGCAGGAAGTGTGTGTATGTTGGGGGATTGTGTGTGACAGAGTGTGTAAGAGAGACTGTGAGTGTGAGAGACTGTGTGTGGGGGAGTGTGTGATGGGGACAGACTGTTTCTGTGTTGGGGGAGTGTGACAGAGCCAGTATGTGTGATGGGGAGTGTGAGAGAGGGACTGTGTGTGCGTTGGGGACTGTGTGAGACAGTGTGTTTGTTGGGGGAGTGAGGGTGGCAGCGAACTGTCTCTGAGCAGAGCACTCACCAGCCTGAACGCTTGTTCAGACAGTAGCAGCTGCTGGCAGCTCCCATCTCGGACCCAGAGGTACCTGCACAGACAGGCTCCCCCTGTTCCCTGACCCCAGCTCAGCGGTGACCAGCTACATGGGAGGGGCTGAAGCCGGGAACAGCAGGGCTGAATTCCAGAGCCCCGAGCCCGGTGCTCCCCGGGGGCAGAAGCCCTGAGCCCGAGGTCAGAGTTGGGGGGACACAACGGAGTTGTCCCCCCAAAAAGACTACAGTGCAAAAGCAGGGCAGTCCCGGGGCAGCTCCACACCCCTGCCCTTCCACTCCAGCCCCTTGGATAGGTCGGAGGTAGGAAGATAGAGCTGGGCAGTGCGGGGCAGCTGCTGCTCTGGCTGGTGCCATGGAGCAGGCAGCCATGGAGTTCCCTCATCTTCTGCTGAGGCTCGTGCAGGGGGCTGAATCTGCTTCTCAGCTCCCAGTTCCCTTTGCTCATACAGCCAATAAGAGCCACCTGGGTGGGGGGACACAGCTCCGTGGCTGGCAGAGCCCTCAAGGAACAGAGATGGCAGGGGAGCCCTCTGGGCACACAGCCTCTAGCTCCCCCCTTTCCTGCGCCCTGAGCTACCCTGTCCCAGCACCCTGAGCAACCCCCTCTCTGCACCCTGAGCTACGCCCCTGCCCACACAAAGTCCCTGGTTACCCCTCTCCCCCTGCACCCTGAGCTGTCTGCAAACTTTTGGAGCTGAGTCCCCGCCCCCTCCCCTTGAGGTATAATTTTTTGGTAGCGCCCCCACACACAACCCAGGCAGGCGGGTGGCCTGCTGAGATGAGTCAGAGGGTGGAGGTGGTTGTCCGTCCCCAGTCACCACCCTACGGAGCTTGCTTGAGCCCTGCTGGCCCCTGCCCACCCAAAATAGAAGTCAAACTACACCTATGCCTGATCCCCCCCGGCTGCATTCCCCCTCCCCGACTGGGACTTCACCCCCCTAACATATCCCCACTACCCTCTGGTGGGCATTCCCTCCCCGATGTATCCCCCCGTCACATTATTGACTTGAACTGGGAACATATAGAACATGGTTGCAACTAAGATCCTGTAGTGGCACCAAATCTTGTACAAAGGGGGTCAAATAAGTTGTCTAAAATAAGGTTATGGTTTGCTGGTTACGATTATGCTGTCTATACGTGTGTATCATTTTTGTACTTAAAGTTATGAACATTGGCTCTATACTGTCTGTATTTCAAACTTATCCTATGCTTCTGGGTGACACCCCAGACAAGTTGGTGTCAGCTCTGCCTAGCCTGCTTGATGGCCATTAAGGACCATCAGCGATACAGCTGACCCATTGAGAGAAGGCAGATACACCTTGTGACTCAGCAAAGTATGCAGGGACTTGCCCATGTGACTCCAAACTCCATTTTGCTGTAATTTTCCACAGTAAGAACAAAGAGGTGTTCTTACCCCTGGAAAAGACGATAAAAGGCTGATGCCTCTTCTCCATCTTGTCTTCAGTCCTACTCCATACCTCTGGAGGGACTTTGCTACACTGACACTTTGAACCAAGGACTGAAAGACGCATCCCAGCTGTGGATGTTCTCCAGAGACTTGATTTGAACCTGCAGTTTATTCTATCACTGCTGCAAGCCTGAACCAAGAACTTTGCCTTCACTGTATGTAATCGATTCCATTTAACCAATTCTTGCTCTCATCTATATCTTTTTCCTTTTGTGAATAAACTCTTAGATTTTAGGTTCTAAAGGATTGGCAACAGCGTGATTTGTGGGTAAGATCTAATTTGTATATTGACCTGGGTTTGGGGCTTGGTCCTCTGGGATCGAGAGAACCTCTTTTCTTTTACTGGGGTATTGATTTTCATAACCATTCGTCCACATAACGACTGGCACTGGTGGTGATACTGGGAAACTGGAGTGTCTAAGGGAATTGCTTGTGCGACTTCTGGTTAGCCAGTGGGGTAAAACCAAAGTCCTCTCTGTCTGGCTGGTTTGGTTTGCCTTAGAGGTGGAAAAACCCCAGCCTTGGACTGTAACTGCCCTGCTTGAAGCAATTTGTCCTGAATTGGCACTCTCAGTTGGGTCCTGCCAGAACCAGCATCGTTACACCCCCCACTGGCCATTATAAACAATGCATTACTTCACCAGGTCAGGGTGAGCAGGGCCCTGTCTCTCCTCAACGGTCCCCTGCTCCTCAAGCAAAGAGCCCATGGACACCCACTCTGGCTACTAATCCATGGTTATGGGTGCAGGCTCTCAGTCAACAGATGTATCTGTCTCTGTCCCTCACCAGGAGGCCCCAGCGCCTCTTCCTAATCCTTCAGCGTGTGCTTCCAATCTAGGGACTCCTACTTCTCGCCTGGGCCTGCAGGCAGCTGCCCCCACGCAACTCTCAACAGATACACCCCTTTCTAGGGGTTCCCTGTACACTAACTGCTGAGTGACATGGACAAACACAGTCATCAACTCAGCCTGACCAACCAGTGGAAGGGCAAGGAATTTTGTATGCCCCTGTGATGTTATTGATTAAAAGTTAGTCTTCAGGGAATGTATGTCTTTGTTGCTACCTCTGCTATAGAATTCCAACCAATCTTATACAAAGTATGTCATGTACCGTTTCACTGGAAAAGTTATGATTTGCTGAATATGATTACCCTCCCTGTAGGCCTGAAGTATTGTTGTAGCTGAAGTTATGAATATTGACTATGCACCTGTATTTCAAATGTGTTTACTCCTGTGGTAACACCCACAAGGTAGTTTACATCCAGTCTAGCCAGCACATTGTGAGTGGACCATTTAAGCAGATAGTCCATTAAGAAACACAATGGGCCATAGAAGCAGCTTATCCCCACCTGATAGACTTTCCTGTGGACGTTTTAGCGAGAATAACGGTAATGGCTTCTGCTATGACTCATGGAAGCATGCAAGGGCATGTGGCCAGCTTATGTGACTCTGAACTCCATCTTGTGCCTGTACTTTCCCACAAACTAAGGCTGAGAGCACCGCCACATGAGGGAAAGTAGAAAAGGCCCTGGAAGCATCTCCATTTTGCTTCTTTCCTGCTCTGACCTTGTGACTACAGACTTATAATAAAAGGAGCGTGACAACCAATGGATTGAGGACCTTCCAAGCTTTTGGAAGTCATAAAAGCCAGCAGTTTATTCCATTGCTGCTTCAAACCTGATAACAGAACTTTACAATGAGTGTATGTGTGATGGGATGTAGACACCCCACACCATGCAACAAGGGTTAACGGATTATTTTGGTATCAGCCAGCCCCGCCCTGCCACACCCACATCAAATGTTCCATCTGCTGGAGGAATTAAAAGGCAGGGAATTTGCTCATTTGGGTGGCAGAGCTGGAGGTGAGCAGACCTGTAGCTCAGAGCCCCAGCCGTGCAGCAAGAAGCCTTAAAGCTCTGACACCGCTGCCCAAAGGGGCCCTGACTGAGGGAAGGGAGGACCTACCCCAGAGAGGGAAGTATCCTGTGGACCCTGGTGGAAACCCCCTCTTATTAGTGTGGTTTGGGTTTCCCCACCAGGGGAAAGCCTTGGACTAAGCTGACCTGAGGCAGTTGGATGAGAGGAAGAGGCCCAGGGAGGACAGCTTTAAGCAGCCTTGGTTGCCAGGCTACAGGTAGCCCAAAAGGCCCTGGGTCAGAGCCTGGTGGAGTAGGAGGGCCTGGGATCCCCTCCCCACAGCCCCCTTGGCACTCAGGGATTGCAGCTGTGACCACTAGGCCACTGTCCCCAAGTGAGGACTGTTACAGCATGTATTGGATTCCTTTCACCATTTTAAATCTCTCCTTATTCTTTTCTCTCATCAGTAAACCTTTAGATGTTAGATACTACAGGATTGGCAACAGTGTGATTATTGAGTAAGATCTGAATTATACATTGACCTGGGCACGTGGGTGGTCCTTGGGGATCAGAAGAACCCTTTTTTTGATGAAACTGGTTTTAAATAACTACTCATCATAAAGCTGGTGTCTGGGTGGTGAAACAAGGACTGGAATACCCAAGGAGGCTGCATTTCTGACTTCTTGTGAGCCCGTGTGGTGAGACCGAAGTTTACTTATCTTACTGTTTTGGAATATCTTACCAAAGAATAACCACCAGTTCGTGGTGAGTCTGTTGCATTTCTCAGCAGTTTGTCCAGAAGCTGGTATTCTCAGTTGTGACCCACTGAGGCTCTCTGACAGCCCCTCAATAAGGGAGAAACAAACAGAGAGGGGAAAGGGGAGCCCAGCTGTGATATTCTGGGTAAACATAAAGCCTGTGGGGATAGGTCTCTTTGAAGGGAACACAATGGTTACTATCGGCATTCCCATTATGAGAGAGGAAGGACACCTCCGAAACAGTGGGGCCACGGTCCAGATAATAACTCAAAGAGGAATTTTTCCAGAGAGCGCACAAGAGGTGGCTGATGTACCAAACCCCCACACTGAGGGGAACTCAGCACAGCAATAAAACAATGTTTGGGAACCAGGCTTCTTGGGTCAGCAGGGCCACATGAAGAGACTACTCCAGGGCAGCCCTCTCTTCTCAAGACCTAAGTTGGTGTAAGCCTTCTTTTCCCTTGTCAATGCTCAGCAACACTCCCCCAGGTGACTGGCAAGTCACAGCTGCCCAAACTGCTGAGCCCTCATCCTGTGAGTAAATGAAATAACATCTCCAGGCACGGACAAGGCCTGACTGGGAAAACAAAACCTGATCCGATGCCCAGTGGGGACGTCAGGAGACATAGAATGGAATTGTCTTCCCTGGGTACAGGCCAGGATCACCCAGCCAACCCACACCTCCAGAAGAGGAAAGAGAGGCAAGGTGACGAGGATACAGCTGGGATCCTAGTATTCCCCCTGTTGAACGTGTAGGAAGATTCCGTCTACACTAACCTGGGGGAGTTCACCTAAACAGGCCTCCCTTCCCATCAGCAAGAAACCAGATCTGCAGTCCCAGCCCTGAGAACGGCCTAACCGAAGGGAAACAGACTGCCAGGAATGGGACACGTTTCCTTCAGTACCAGATAGGAACGGATCACAGAAGCCCTTGATGACCAGTGTTGCCCTCATGAGGAGGAGAGGGGGTGGGAAATCACAGAAGAACTACATCATCTCTCTCCCACTCCCACGCTTCCAACACTCCCACCCCCCCAAACTCTCTCTCATGACCCCATCACACCCCTCTAAACACAAGCACTCCCCACCATGCCACCCATCCTCAGACCCCCTTTCCCCCAATCAAGAACAAAGGTGCTCCATACCCCTCCCTTCCCACGCCCCTCCCCCTCACAACCCTCAAACACAGATTCCTCTCCCACTGATGCCCCATGTGCTCCCTCCACCCTCCATGCCCTCACACACACGATCCCCTCCCCCTTACAAATACCCTCCCCTCCCCCTTCACCTCCCTTCACACACAGGCTTCCCTCCCACTTCTACCTGTCTTTCTGTCCCTCCTCCCCTGCTGTAGCCCCACCCGCTCCCCCTGTTCACCACTCACTAGTCATTGAACAATACTCTTCCTCTTTCCAGCCTCACAGAAATGTAAGGCAAGAACTTAACTGGGGCAAGACATGCGTATATGGACAATCCAGGCGTTAGCGAAGTCTGTACTAGGACAGAAATAGCAGTGTAGGAAAAAATACCGATCATCTGGATAATGCCTCCTACTCCTCCTCCCCCGTCCTCCCTCTCACACACGTCGCCCCCCCCCCCCCCCCCCTTCCCTCCCTTCCATCTGTTCTGCAGGCCCTGGCTGTGCATTCCAGACCTTACCGTGTTTTGGTTGTGCTAAGTGCAACCTGGACTGTGAATTTATTGGGTTTAGCTGCGTCGACACTTAAACCAGCAGGGGCACCGTTGTAGTGCTTCAGTGTAGCCACTCACTACAGGGGTTCTCCTGTCACTGTGGTTAATCCACCTCTCTGAGAGGCAGTCAGGGGTGTGTCGGTTTAACGACATCACCGAGGGGTGAGGATTTTTCATGCCCCTGATCTATGTAACAGGCTCAACTTTATTATTTAGAATAGATCTGGCCTAAAACTTGACTTTGGGATCATTTCTACATCCTGGTCATGTAGTTCAGTGGTTCTCAACCAGCGGCACCTCAACCAGAGGTCTTCCACGGGGTACAACAACTCCTCTGGATATTTGCCTCATCTTACAACAGGCTACATAAGAAGCACTAGCAAAGTCAGTACAAATTAAAATTTCATACAGACAATGACTTCTTTATACTGCTCTATATCCTATTCACTGAAATGTAAGTACAATATTTATATTCCAATCAATTTATTTTATAATTATTGGTAACAATGAGAAAGTCAACAATTTGTCAGTAATCGTGTGCTCTGACACTTTTGTATGTTTGTCTGATTGTGTAAGCAAGTAGGTTTTAAGTGCGGTAAACCTGGAGGTACGCAAGACAAATCAGACTCCTGAAAGGGGTATCGTAGTCTGGAAAGGTTGAGAGCCACTGCTGTAGTCTACTTGGAATTATTGCTATGTCCCCTCAGGCTTCATTCCACAATAAGGGGTGTGTGTTTGTTTGCCCGTCTGTCTGGGAATTGTCCGGTTGAATTAAAAAATCTCATATATGGTCACTAAACCAGAAACCTAAAGAGAATATGACCCTGTGACATTCCTAATGATTGGAAAATTGGTTCTTGTCACCGATGCAGATGTGGCCCTAATCATTGGACTGCCTTTTGTATTAATTGCATGTAGTGATGTGTAGTCCGTACCTGATTGTGTAAATCTTGTATATACATTTAGCTGGGGATACAGGGGTGATGGCCGCCCTCTTCCCTGCGGAAGGAAATGGGCAGGGGTAAAATCTGATAGGGAGCCATGACAAATGCAAACTGTAGTGTGCCTAGGCCAGACAGCAGGAAGGAGAGTGACCCCAGATAAATCCTGACAAAGCTGATAAGGGGGGAGGGATTGGTCCCCCTTTCAGGGAATATGGGCATTGAGTGGACACTCAAAAGAAGTGATGGCGTATTTAAAACCAGCTTCCGACACAGTGCCAGAGAACTTCTGTTTTTCCCAATTGGGGATCCCCTATAAATCCTTCCTCCTTCTGTCAAGAGCCTCCCCCTGTTCTCTTTCTCTGGGGCATTACTGTGGCTGGCCTCCCTTCTGCTTTCCAGTGACGGGTCGCACTTTGCTCTGCAGGAAATTCCATTTGGCTTTTGCTTGCACGGAGAGCTCTCTCAGGTAAGGGGAGTGACTCCTCATCCCCCTCCCCTGGAAACATATCGCTACTTTTTGCTGATAAGGGTGAAGGGGTCTCTTCTCCCCTCTTACGTGCCTCTCCCTCCTCTGGGTTTACCTCTGGGAGCTCTGAGACATATTCCCTCTTGCCATGGGTCATAATACTCACAGCTTTGGACAGTGATATTATGGCATTTCCCACTAATACATCAGCTGGTCAATTCTTCAGAGCCCCCACATTTAAGGTATGCCCCAAAACCTTCCCCTGAAATTCAAGGCAGGCTAAAGAAGTTGTGTTTCTAAATTGCCCAACGCTAGGAGTGTTACCTTCTCCCCTGGGATTATATCACCCTCTTTAATCACATCCCTCCTGACTAGAGAAATCCATGCTCCAGTGTCTCTCCATCCCAGCACTTCTTACCATTTACCTTGGCCTGTTTAATAAACTCTTTGTTTCCCTCTAGCTGACAAAATTAACTAGCACCCCTCCCGCACCACTGAAGTCTCTGACTCAAGGGTAGCTACATTCACCTGGACGGATCATAGAAGCATAGAATCATAGAATCATAGAATATCAGGGTTGGAAGGGACATCAGGAGGTCATCTAGTCCAACCCCCTGCTCCAAGCAGGACCAATCCCCAATTAAATCATCCCAGCCAGGGCTTTGTCAAGCCTGACCTGAAAAACTTCTAAGGAAGGAGATTCTACCACCTCCCTAGGTAACACATTCCAGTGTTTCACCACCCTCTTGGTGAAAAAGTTTTTCCTAATATCCAACCTAAACCTCCCCCACTGCAACTTGAGACCATTACTCCTTGTCCTGTCCTCTTCTACGACTGAGAATAGTCTAGAACCATCCTCTCTGGAACCACCTTTCAGGTAGTTGAAAGCAGCTATCAAATCCCCCCTCATTCTTCTCTTCCGCAGACTAAACAATCCCAGTTCCCTCAGCCTCTCCTCATAAGTCATGTGTTCCAGACCCCTAATCATTTTTGTTGCCCTTCGCTGGACTCTCTCCAATTTATCCACATCCTTCTTGTAGTGTGGGGCCCAAAACTGGACACAGTACTCCAGATGAGGCCTCACCAATGTCGAATAGAGGGGAACGATCACGTCCCTCGATCTGCTCACTATGCCCCTACTTATACATCCCAAAATGCCATTGGCCTTCTTGGCAACAAGGGCACACTGCTGACTTATATCCAGCTTCTCGTCCACTGTCACCCCAGGTCCTTTTCCGCAGAACTGCTGCCTAGCCATTCGGTAGCGGTGCATTGGGTTCTTCCGTCCTAAGTGCAGGACCCTGCACTTATCCTTATTGAACCTCATCAGATTTCTTTTGGCCCAATCCTCCAATTTGTCTAGGTCCCTCTGTATCCTATCCCTGACCTCCAGCGTATCTACCACTCCTCCTAGTTTAGTATCATCCGCAAATTTGCTGAGGGTGCAATCCACACCATCCTCCAGATCATTTATGAAGATATTGAACAAAACAGGCCCCAGGACCGACCCCTGGGGCACTCCACTTGACACCGGCTGCCAACTAGACATGGAGCCATTGATCACTACCCGTTGAGCCCGACAATCTAGCCAACTTTCTACCCACCTTATAGTGCATTCATCCAGCCCATACTTCTTTAACTTGCTGACAAGAATACTGTGGGAGACAGTGTCAAAAGCTTTGCTAAAGTCAAGAAACAATACATCCACTGCTTTCCCTTCATCCACAGAACCAGTAATCTCATCATAGAAGGCGATTAGATTAGTCAGGCATGACCTTCCCTTGGTGAATCCATGCTGACTGTTCCTCATCACTTTCCTCTCATGTAAGTACTTCAGGATTGATTCTTTGAGGACCTGCTCCATGATTTTTCTGGGGACTGAGGTGAGGCTGACTGGCCTGTAGTTCCCAGGATCCTCCTTCTTCCCTTTTTTAAAGATTGGCACTATATTAGCCTTTTTCCAGTCATCTGGGACTTCCCCCGTTCGCCACGAGTTTTCAAAGATAATGGCCAATGGCTCTGCAATCACAGCCGCCAATTCCTTTAGCACTCTCGGATGCAACTTGTCCGGCCCCATGGACTTGTGCACGTTCAGCTTTTCTAAATAGTCCCTAACCACCTCCTTCTCCACAGAGGGCTGGCCATCTACTCCCCATGCTCTGATGCCCAGCGCAGCAGTCTGGGAGCTGACCTTGTTCGTGAAGACAGAGGCAAAAAAAGCATTGAGTACATTAGCTTTTTCCACATCCTCTGTCACTAGGTTGCCTCCCTCATTCACTAAGGGGCCCACACTTTCCTTGGCTTTCTTCTTGTTGCCAACATACCTGAAGAAACCCTTCTTGTTACTCTTGACATCTCTTGCTAGCTGCAGCTCCAGGTGCGATTTGGCCCTCCTGATTTCATTCCTACATGCCCGAGCAATATTTTTATACTCTTCCCTGGTCATATGTCCAACCTTCCACTTCTTGTAAGCTTCTTTTTTATGTTTAAGATCCGCTAGGATTTCACCGTTAAGCCAAGCTGGTCGCCTGCCATATTTACTATTCTTTCGACTCATCGGGATGGTTTGTCCCTGTAACCTCAACAGGGATTCCTTGAAATACAGCCAGCTCTCCTGGAGTCCTTTCCCCTTCATGTTAGTCCCCCAGGGGATCCTACCCATTCGTTCCCTGAGGGAGTCGAAGTCTGCTTTCCTGAAGTCCAGGGTCCGTATCCTGCTGCTTACCTTTCTTCCCTGTGTCAGGATCCTGAACTCAACCAACTCATGGTCACTGCCCCCCAGATTCCCATCCACTTTTGCTTCCCCCACTAATTCTTCCCGGTTTGTGAGCTGCAGGTCAAGAAAAGCTCCCCCCCTAGTTGGCTCCTCTAGCACTTGCACCAGGAAGTTGTCCCCTACGCTTTCCAAAAACTTCCTGGATTGTCTATGCACCGCTGTATTGCTCTCCCAGCAGATATCAGGAAAATTAAAGTCACCCATGAGAACCAGGGTGTGCGATCTAATAGCTTCTGCGAGTTGCCGGAAGAAAGACTCATCCACCTCATCCCCCTGGTCCGGTGGTCTATAGCAGACTCCCACCACTACATCACTCTTGTTGCTCACACTTCTAAACTGAATCCATAGACACTCAGGTTTTTCTGCAGTTTCGTACCGGAGCTCTGAGCAGTCATACTGCTCCCTTACATACAGTGCAACTCCCCCACCTTTTCTGCCCTGCCTGTCCTTCCTGAACAGTTTATAACCATCCATGACAGTACTCCAGTCATGTGAGTTATCCCACCAAGTCTCTGTTTTTCCAATCACATCATAATTCCTTGACATCACCAGGACCTCCAGTTCTCCCTGCTTGTTTCCAAGGCTTTGTGCATTCGTATATAAGCACTTGAGATAACCTGCTGATCGCCCCTCATTCTAAGTGTTAGGCAGGAGCCCTCCCCTCACAGATGTTCCTGCCTGTGTTTCCTCCCGGGATCCCGCTCTCCCACTTACCTCAGGGACTCGCCATACTTAGGATATTGTTTCTTCATGTGTTCACAGGATGCATGTAAGAAACACTCTTTTGGGCTGTCCCTTGGGCTTGGGCCTGATAATTAGGGTTACCAGGAGGTGACTGGTACTGGGGTGGTGGGTGCTTCGTCCCCCACCCTTTCCCAGGAACAAACTGGGCCCCCCCTTTCATGCCAGGCTTTTGCCCTCCCCTTTGGGACCTGCACACTATAAATGGTCTCGCTTGCATGTGTAAGTCAGCAGCATCCGCTGCCTTTTCCACAGTTTCTCAGCTTATGCCCAAATAAACCTGTTAATCTTTAAGATGCCACCGGACTCCTCGTTGGTTTTTTTAGGAGGTAGAGAGGGGAGCCAACCTGGGGCTGGAGGCAATGAGCAGGGCCCCAGCGTGTACCCAGCCCTCTCCTAATTCTGCCTGTGCATCCCCCTGCTAACGACACACTCCCAGTCCAGGTCCAGCTACTTACCATTGTTATGGCAGTGTCAGGTCCTGATGTTTCCTACAAGGCAAAAGAAGGGACACAGGACACAATCACACCCACAGTAACAACTGAAACAACACAGCAGCCTCCAAATGCACCCCCCCATCTCTATTCATTGTAATTGTTCTCCCCAGTCTCCCCATGAGCCTTCCCTCTATTCCCTCCTCCCCCTCCCCATGCCCCCTCCTCCACCCTAATCCTTCCTCGCCCTTCCCGTGTCCCCTCCCCTCCCTCTATTCGCTCCTGCCCCATCCCAGGCTACACTTCCTTCTATTCCCTGCTCCCACTCCCTGTGCCCCCCACCTGTATTCCCTCCTCCCCACTCTATGCTTCCTCCTCCCCTTCTGTTTCCTCTTTCCTTTCCCTGTGTCCCCTCCCTTCCCTGTAATCCCTCTTCCACAGGCAGCTCTGGGGAATGGTTGGTGGGATGCTTATAGAGGAGATCCCCTCTGCTCAGGTGACGAGTAAGGACAGAGAGACAGGAAGGTCGATACGGGAGCCAGCCTGAGGCTAGAGGCAATGAGCAGGGCCCCAGCGTGTACCAGGCCTTCTCCTAATTCTGCCTTCGCATCCCCCTGCTAATGACACAATCCCAGCCCAGGGTACCCCCTAAACCTTCCCTTCTAATTCAATGCGGGGTAAAGGAACCGTGGTTCTAAATTTGCCCAAGGCCAAGAGTTTTACCTCCTCCCCTGGGATTACATCACCCTCCTTAATCACATCCCTCCTGACTAGGGAAATCCGTGCTCCAGGGCCTCTCCACCCCAGCACACGTTACCATTTACCTTGGCCTGTTTAATCAACTCTTTGTGTTCCTGCAGGAGGTCAGAGCTGACAAAATTAACGAGATCCCCCTCTGGCTACATTGACTGGACGGATCAGGGATTGTATTTCGACTCACCATACTTAGGGCATTGTTTCTTCATGCGTTCAAGGGAGGCACATAAGAACCACTAGTTTGGGAGGTCCCTTTGGGCCGGGGTCCAATAATGAGGGTTCCTAGTGGGGGGCTGTGATATGCCTTAGCCCCTCCTCACCATGGGGCCCCACCCTCTACTCCTCCTCTTCCCCCAAGGCCCTGCCCCCAGTCCTGGAAGGCACAGCTGAGCCGTGGGAAGGGCCACTCAGGGAGCTCGGGCTGCTGTGGGAAGCCCTGAACCCTCCACCTGCCCTGGGTGGCGTGACCTGGAGGGCAAGGACATGGGCTGCTCTTGGGCCTCCTGGCCCCCCACCCAGGGCAGCTGGATGGTCCGGGGCACCCCACAGCAGCCGGGGCTCCCTGGGCAGCTCTTACCACAGTCCAGCTCTGACTTCTGTCCTGGCTTGGGGCCCCAGGGGGAAGAGGAGGAGCGAGGAGTGGGGCCACTCATCTGGTGCTGGTGCCCCACCCCACACTTCTACACAGGTGCCAGGGCTCCTGCAGGGGCCCCCAAATTGGACGGAGGCCTGGGCCTGTGGACCCGTGCGTGAATCCACCACTGTCCCCATCAAATTGACCTCCATTCCCTTCTCCCCCATCCTTCCCCTCCCCTCCCATTATTCCCTCCTCCCCCTTCTGGCTTCCCCACCTCTCCCCATATCACCTCCTCCCTACTTCTATGCCCCCTCCCCACCCTCTGTCCCCTTCTCCCACTCCCTGTGCAAACACTGATAGCATTACAATACAACAAGTGCGTCTCCCTTCACCCCTCCCCAGGCTGTTTTGTGGGCACCAAGTCCAGGTGGGGTGGGGGTGCTGGAAGGTGGAGGGGTCTGGACTCTGGCAGGGCAGGGGAAAGCACCACGGGCAAAGAGTCTTTCTGAGACTGTAACAATGTGTTTAGTACCAGGGCTGTAAGCTCCTACGAGGCTGACTGCAGCCCAAGTTTCTCCAGCTGGGGGTCACGACCCCCAGTCCTACCACGGTTATCAGTGGGAGCGGGGTGCCAGCTGGCTGATCTGAGGAAGGGTCAATGGCATGGTTATAGGGGAGATCCCCTCTGCTGGGGTGATGAGTAGGAACAGAGACAGGAAGGTAGATACGGGAGCCAGCCTGGGGCTGGAGGCAATGAGCAGGGCTCCAGCGTGTACTGGGCCCTCTCCTAAATCTGCCTGCGCACCCCCCTGCTCATGACACAATCCCAGCCCAGGCCCAGCTATGTACCTCTGATGTCCCTTGAGATGATGCTTCTCCCTACAAGGCAAAAGAAGAGACAAAGGACACAGTTATACCCACAGTAACAACAGCAGCCTCTGGATCACCTCCTGCTTCTATTCATTGCACCCCTTCATAGAATATCAGCATTGGAAGGGACCTCAGGAGACCATTTAGTCCAACCCACTGTTCAAAGCAGGACCAATCCCCAATTTTTACCCCAGATCGCTAAATGGCCCCCTCAAGGATTGAACTCACAACCCTGAGTTTAGCGGTCCAATGCTCAAACCACTGAGCTATCCCTCCCCCTTCTCCCCAGCATCCCCATCGACCCTCACTCCATTCCCTCCACCCTCTCCGGATGTACCTTCAGTTCCTGTATCCCTCCCGCCCCCTCCGTGATGCCTCCTCTCCCTCTATTTCTTCAGACCTAACCTCATACTCTCTTTTGTAGTTAATAAACTTGCTTTTGTTTCATTCTAAGCCAGTGAGCTTTGCCTGCAGTGCTTGAGAAGAATCTCTAGTTGGTTACCACAGTGTGATTGTTCTCTTCACATTCAGGGTGAGACGGACTGGGTATTAAACCCATACGCTGGCCAGAAAAGACCAGGGCAGGACGGTACTGCTCTTGGGTCCCAGGCTGGGAAGCTGGTGGTTAGAGAGCCTGCATGTAACTGCAGCTGGGTGTGTCCCCACCGATATGAATGCTGGTGAAAGTGCAGCCTGGAGGTGTTTGTAGCTTGTCACAGCAGTACAGTGTGAGAGGGAGCCCAGGCTGGTGGGCCAAGGGGCTCAGTGGTACCCCAGTTCCAGGGGGCACCCTGGGGGGAACCCGTCCCAGGCCCCTCTTAGTCTGCTCTTCTCTAGATAAAACAAACCCATTTTTTTCAGTCTTCCCTCATAGGTCATGTTTTCTAGACCTTTAATAATTTTTGTTGCTCTTCTCTGGACCTTCTCCAATTTCTCCACATCTTTCCTGAAATGTGCCATTCAGAACTGGACACAATACTCCAGTTAAAGCCTAATCAGGGTGGAGTAGAGCGGAAGAATTACTTCTTGTGTCTTGCCTACAACAGTCCTGCTAATCTATCCCAGAATTATGTTTACTTTTTTTTGCAACTGTGTTACACTGTTTTAATGATAATAATAAGGAAATAAAAAGATTTCAGAGTCCGTTCAAAACTGTCTCTTGGTCTGGATTTGGCCCACAATCCACCTATTGACTACCCCTGCCCTACACGCTCTCGACTCATCCAAGCCATGCCTCCTGACTCCCCTGTTAGTTTTTGCAGTGTACTGTCCCACGCTGCCTCCCTGCTGCTGTCCTCTTCCTCTCTCACAGGGAAAGGCTCCGGCAGTGGGGAAAGCCTCTGGCACAGGGCGGGGGGAGCAGGGAAAAGCTCTGGCAGCTCTTCGCTGCCGCAGTCTTTCCATGACACAGAACTTGGGTTATGAGCCCACGCTGAAGCCTGTGCCAGCATTGTCCATGCTGATATTGCTACCCGTGCTGGCTAGATTAGAGCTAGCATGGGTATGCTAATCCATGCTACAAATACACTTTAACTTGCAGCCTCCTGACCCGTTCTTTCTTTTTCTCCAGCTTGGGGCATTGCCCTGCTTCCCTGCAGAGAGGTGTGGGGAAGTCATTCTCTTTGCAAGTTAGCTTCAGTCATTAAGGCTTCCATTCGAATGTGGTGATTCTAGCCCAGACACTCCTAGTGGTGCTATGTCTGGAATACCTAGCCCTGATCTCCCATGTCCCAGGGAGAAAATCAGTTCTTTTCCCCAACAGGCAGTGATATCCCAAGGATTGGCACAGACTCAAACAGATAGTTCATAAAAATAGTACAGAAAATTACCACTTCCATCACCCTCATCAATCACACACTCCCCTCCCCATAACCCCCCCACACACACACACACATGTGCTCCCCTACTCCTCACCCCCTCACAACACAGTCAGGACCCCCTCACCGCTACCTCTCTCTCCACACAAACTCTTCATCCCCCCATCCTCCCTCTGACATCTCCCTTCGCCTTACCTTCTCTAAAACAACCAATTCTACCTCCGCAGATCCGAGTGGAAGAATTTAAGTCTAAATTATTTAAATCACCAATTTTCATCACGTATTAAATAACTAATTTTAACTTTGCTTTGCCTTTCTACTTTCTTTTTTCCCCCTAAAGAAAGATTGGTTCTCATTGGCTGGTAACAATTAACACATGTTGACTTGCATGTAAATATAGCCTCCACCCTAAATTTGGTATTTCTTTTTCATAAACCAGGAAGATACACTATATCGACACACATTTGTTTAACCTATAATATAGCTTAATTTACATTTAATATAGCTTAATTTACATTTATCCAGATTCTTAATTTTTACATTTTGTATATGTTAGATAATATTTTTTTACTTGTGATTTGTGTCAAGCTCTACTTGGATTGAAATTAAAATTCAAGTAAAAATGCACAAAAGCAGCATTTTAATGTTTTATTCCTTAAATCAAACTACCTTAAATGTACTGGATACAGAAGAAAAAATATCTAAGTATATCAAAGCCAGGGCTTTTGAATGTAAAATTACCTGATCTATTAAACAAAGGCAATATTATCTGTAATTAGGAATTGAATTGATGTTTCTGGTCACCACAGCCTTAAAAATTTTAGAACTAGTAGATCTCATCCTCTCAAACCACTTTTACTCAAAGATTGGAAGAAGAAGAAGAAGAAGAAGAAGAAGAAGAAGAAGAAGACAAGCTTTTCCAACTTCCTATCGGTCTTTCAACTTTAAATAAACTAATCACTGAAGTGAACTAACGCGGCTCATGTAGCCACCTCCACGAGGGGCGCAGCTCCCTGCGCTCCTGTACTATTTACACTGGAGCTTTACAGCCCTGAACCTTGCTGCGCTCAGGGGGTGTTTTTTCACATGTGTGTTTGAGACCCCTGAATTAGGGTAAATATTGGATTCTCTGTAACTTGAAGTCTTTTAAACAGTGCTGCAAAGTGTCATAATGAAGAAAATCCATCCTTAGTGCAGTGGTTCCCAACCTTTTCTATGCCACAGCACACCCCAAGCTCCCGAGGCTCTTCCCCCTGCCCCTGGCCAGCAGCCGGGAGGGAAGGGGAGATGCAGAAGAGCTGATCCATTGTTCACACAGGAAAGGAGGGGGCCAGAAAGGGAGATTGAGCCCTGATTGGTTGCTCCACCCCCGGAGGAGGTGGGGCAGTGAGGCAGATGACCAATCAAAATGTGGCTTTCCTCACCTTGCTCTCACATGTACCTTTTCTAAAAATTCTGCGGCACTCCTCTTCCAGCCTGGTGGCACACTAGTTGGGAAACACTGCCGGAGTGTATGAAAAGCTAAGGAGCAGTTCGGAGGAGTTGAGGAACTGCCAAAATGGCTCTGTAAATCCATGACAAAAATCTCTCCCCCTGCAGCTTCCCCTCAGCCCGCTGGTCATTCCCTCTTCCTGCCATGTGCCCACACTCCCCCTGCGGGGTGCTGTTGTGAGAACAGGGCCTACACATCTACCCTAAGATGAGTTTAACTCTAAGCAAAAGAATGAGACAGAGAAACTTGATTAGTCCAAACTAGGGCTGTCAAACAATTAAAATAATTAATTGTGATTAATCATGATATTAAAAATAGTCGCAATTAATCACAGTTTTAATCGCATTGCTAAACAATAATAGAATACCGTTTATTTAAATATTTTTGGATGTTGGAGGGAAGTGTGTGTGTGTGAGAAAGGGACTGTGTGTGTTGGTGGAGTGTGTGTTGAGGGAACGTGTGATGGGGAGTGTGTGTGAGAGAGGGACTGTGTGTGTGTTGGGGGAGTGAGTGTGTCAGCGTGCTGTCTCTGTGAGCAGAGCACTCACCAGCCTGAACGCTTGTTCAGACAGCAGCACCCATCCCTGACCCAGAGGCAGCTGCCGAGACAGGCTCCCCCTGTTCCCCGACCACAGCTCAGAGGCGACCAGGTACACGGGAGGGGGACACCCTGACATCAGCACCCTCCCCCGCGCTCTGTGCAGCAGACAGGAGGCAGAGTCCCAGTCCGGAGCAGCTGGGGCAGCTCCATGCGGGACAGAGGGGAGGCAGCGGGAGCAGCAGTGGGGCAGAGCGGTGGGAGGAAGACAACAGTGAAAAAAAAAAACCCAAAAGTAACAAAAAGAAGAGCAGGGGGAGGAACAGACGGAGGCTCCTGCACAGCAGCGCCGGAACGGGGGGGCCAGGAGGCCATGGCCCATCACTTTCAAAAGTCAGAGGGCTGTGCCCTGGCAATATTTCCTGGACATAAGGGCAAGTGATGGGGAGGAATGCATGGAGATGAGCGAGTTGGGGGTGGGGACTTGGGGGGAAGAGGTGATGTGGGGGCAGGGCCCCAGGGGAACCCACACCTCCAGAAGAGGAAGGAGAGGCAGGCGGAGGAGGATGAAGCCGGGATCCTAGTTTTCCTACTGCCAGATCCCCCTGTCTCATGTGAAGAAAGGTTCCATCTACACTAACCTGGGGGAGTTCACCCAAACAGGCCTCCCTCCCCACCAGCAAGAAACTAGATCTGGATTTCCAGACCAGACAACAGCCGAGCAGAAGGGAAATAGATTGCCAGGAATGGGACACGCTTACTTCACTACCAGATAGAAACAGATCTGAGAAGCTCTTTGACGACGACCGGTGTTTTGTGTGCATGTGTGTGTGTCGGGGGATGGGGCAGGGGAATCACAGAATAACTACAACATCTCTCTCTTGCACACACAAAGGCTTCCAACAAAGCTCCCCTCCCAACCTCTCCCTCATGCATGGTCCCATCCCCCATCACACCCCTCTAAAACACAAGAACTCCCCATCCTGCCAGCCATCCTTGTGTCCTCTTCCCCCCATCAAGAACAAATGTGCTTCATTCCCCCAATCCCCTAACCTACACATCCCTCAAACACACACACGCCCCTCCCATTCACACCCCATGTGCTCCCTGCCCTCTGCCCGCCTTCACACCAAGGATCCCCTCCCCCTCACAAACATCTTCCCCTCCCCCTTCATCTCCTTCAACACACATGCTCCCCTCTCACTTCTCCCTGTCCTTTTACCCCCCCTCCCCACTGCTGGCGTTGCCTCCCCCTGCTGTGTCCGGCCTCCCCCTGCTGCAGCCCCACTCGCTCCCCCTGCTCAGCACTCACCCCCAGTCCAGCCGAACAGAAAGGTGAAGGAAGAACTTAACTGGGGCAATACATGAATACATGGAAAATCCAGGCGTTAGCCATGTCTGTACGAAGACAGGAATAGCAGTGTAGGAAAAAATACGGATCATCTGGATAATGCCTCCTCCTCTCCCCTCCCTCACACACATGTCGTCCCCCCTCTTCCCTCCCCCTTGCTGCTTCCATCTATTCTGCAGGCCCTGCCTGGGCATTTCCAGACCCTACCGTCTTTTGGTTGTGCTCAGGGTGACCTGGACTGTGAATGGGCTGGGGTTAGCCATGGTTACACTTAAACCACTCTAGGGGCACAGCGGCCGTGGTGCAGCTACAGGACGGTAGCACCTCAGTGCAGCCGCTCACGACAGGCGTTCTACCCCTGGAGTTAATCCACCTGCCCGAGAGGCGGTATGTAGGGTGACAGAAGAATTCTTCCATCAGCCTAGCGCTGTCCACACCAGGAGTTAGGCTGGTTTGACTACGTCACGCAGGGGTGCGGATTTTTCATGCCCCTCAGCCAGGGGGCGGAGAGGAGCAAGCAGTGGGGTGGGGCGTCAGGGGAAATGGCAGAGTGAGGGCAGGAGCTCGGGAAGAAGGGGAGGAGCAGGGGGCAGGACATTGTTTGGGTGCTGGTGCACCCCCGTCTAGGGAGCTTCTCACGTTCCTGCCCTGAGCTACGTAACAGGCTCGACTTAACTTTTTAGAATAGAACTGGCCGACCACTTGGATTTGGGATCATTTCTACATCCTGGTACTATAGTTTACTCTAAATTACTGCTACGTCCCCTCAGCCTTAACTGCACAGTAAGGTTTGTGTCTGGGAATTGCCCTGCTTTAATTAAAAATCTCATACAGGGTCACGAAACCAAAAACCTGAAGTGAATGTGACCGTGTGATGTTCCTAATGATTTGAAAATTGGGAGTTCTGACCCATGCAGATGTGGCCCGTACTAATCATTGGATGCTTTTGTACTAATTGCATGTAGTGATTGCGCTTGGTTCAAGAAAAAAGCTGTGAACAACAGGCCCCTCTCTATATCGCATTCGTTAACCCACGTAAGGCCTTCAACACGCTTGGCAGGAACGGCATCTATAAAATCCTGTTGAAAATTGGCTGTCCACAAAAGGGGCTCTCCCTATTCAAAGAGTTCCAATTGGGAATGAAGGCAACTATCCAGTATTAACCTGTCACATGTTTGGAACAAAAAGCTGCTAAACCCAGAGGCACCGACTTTCTAATGTGCCAGGGGGGTGCTTGACCCCCGCTCCGCCCCAGGCTCCACCCCACTCCACCCCTTCCCCCAAGGCCCCACTCAGGTCCTGCCTCTTCCTCCCCCCCACTCCACCCCCGCCCTGCCTCTTCCTGCCCCCACCCCACCTCTTCCCGCCCTCTCCCACAAGCGCACACCGCTTTAACTCATCCCCCTTCCCCCGCCAGCGCCTCCTCCCTGCTGCCGAACAGCTGATCACCAGCACGCAGGAGGCGCTGGGGGGCAGGGGAGGTGCTGATCAGCAGGGCTGCCAGCAGCTAGGAGGTGCTGGGGCGAGGGGGAAGAGCTGATTAGGGTGGGGGGCTGACAGTGGATGCTGAGCAACCATCATTTTGTTTCTGTGGGTGCTCCAGCCCTGGAGCACCCACACAGTCAGCGCCTGCGGGTAACCCTGAACACGCAGGGATCTGTTTATCAGCCTTGTGTCCTCAGTACCCTCCTTTATGGCTGTGAAAGCCGGGTCACATCCTCCAAGCAGGAGGGGAGATTGAACAGTTCCCACCTCCGCTGTCTTAGAAATATCCTTGGAGTCACTTGAGACCAAGGTATCATCAGTCACGAGATTCTTGAGAGAACCGGCCTACAGTCTATGCAGACGATGCTGGACGCTCGCAGGCTTCACTGTCTGGGACACATGACGCGCGTGCCCCAAGATCGTCTGCCGAAGGCCGTGCTCTGTGGCCAACGTAAGAACTGCCCGTGACGCAAAGAAAGGCCAATGCTCCAATCCAGTGACAAGGGTCAAACAAGCTCTCAAGAAATAAAACAAAACCACCTCATCCTCCTCCTTCAAATCCCTCCTCAATACTCTCCTTTGCTGCAATGCCTAAAAACCCCTGTTTGTACAGTGCCTAGCACAATGGAGTGCTGCTCCATGACTGGGGCGCCAAGGTACTACCATAATACATCTAATATGATTCTTCCCAGAGGGACCTAGGGTTGGGAGGCAGCTCCTTACCACCTGCCCTTAGTGTGAGGAAGCCTCGTCTATGCCTGTAGTGGGTCAGCTCCCCAGTTTGGCCAAGGGTAACACAAGCCCTCCCCTCATGGACTCACAGGCCCCGCTGTCACTCTACAGGTTAGCGATAGGCACATTCCAACCCTTGATCCTTTGAGTGTCTCCCTGGGGTGTCCAGTCTCTGATCACCGGACACTCTCAGTATGCCCAGATCTGCTGCTTCCAAAGAAATAGTGAACCCCAGCTACCAATTACACCTCAGATCACCGCTCTCCTCAGCTCACAGCACTTAGAGATGTTCATAGTGAGATCCGGTATCAGTTCATTTACCAAAGCCCAGAGATTCAAGTAGTAGCAACTAGAAGTATTGGTAACAAATGCTTACATATCAGATAAAATCATGCCATGCATTCTAGAATCTAGACTTAATTAACAAGCTGCTCTCATGTCTAATAAAGAACTGCTTGCCCCCAAATCCTTCCAACGCTTTTCAGCCAGGCAATCTGTGACCTTATTTCATGAGACAAACATGCTGTCACTTTATTCCTTGGTAAAGGACCCAGGGTGTCCCTGGGCACCCCTAGGTCTATCAGGACAGTCCTATGGCTTTATGCATAAACAGGACACCCCCCTCCTGACTGGTTCTTCCTGTAGATTTCCTGTCTTGTAGATTTTAAAATTTCTTCATCAGCAATTGGCTCAGAATGCTAACAGGCACACAGGGTGAGGTATGCAATCCAACATACACAAAGAACCAGACAGGGAGAGAGGTGTCTGTTACCTCTTACCTGGGAGGTACAGTGCTGAGGATTGTTACCTCTGGCTACCTGCCTGAATCCCAGATCCTTAAGAACATAATTTTCAGTATAGATACGTAACTCCCTAAATATTCTCTGTACATACATTTTGCAGTGATCATGATGGCTAATGGACTACTGGATCTCAGTAGAGACCTCACATGCCACCCTTTGGGATTATGCAGAGATCTAATCCAGAGGATTCCTGTAAAACCCTCTGCACCCCCTGTGCCCTCTGCCGTTTGGCACCAAAAGGTCCCTGGGTCACAGCTCACCCCCTACATTGATCCATATGAATCAGCTCAGAACCTCTGGCCTTTAGAGTGTGTCTGCCACTACCTTTTCCTTGCCCTTAATAGGTACTATTTCTGTATCATATTCTTGAAGCTCTCTACTGCAACGTAGCAGCCTGGAGTTGGTACCTTTTGTTCTGGAGAGTGGTCTGTTAGAACCCTGAATTTTTGGCTGAACAGGGAAGGCCTAAGCTGCCGGACTGCCCACACAATCACATAACAGTCTTTTTCTATGACAGAGTAATTTTATTCACTGGGTGTCCGTTTTTTATTTAAAAAAGCAACAGGATATTTCTTATTGCTTTCACCAGCTTGCGTTAGCAAGGCCCCTAGACCTGTGTTACCGGCATCAGTGAACAGTGCATGCGACGGATGAAGTGGGTTTTAGCCCAGGAAAGTTGATGCCCAGATAAATTTGTTAGTCTCTAAGGTGCCACAAGTACTCCTCGTTTTTCATAATTAGGGCACTGTTTCTTCATGTGTTCAAGGGATGTGAGTAAGAAACACCATTTTGGGCCGTCCCTTGGGGCTGGGGTCTGATAATTAGGGTCACTGGGAGGTTCTGACCCACAGCCTGTCTACAGACCCTGGTATCAGCGCTGCTTTCAGCCCAATCCCAACCCTACATGCAACTTTGACCACTGCGCCACACATTACCATTTATCTTGGCCTGTTTAATGAGCTCTTGGTCTACCTCCAGGAGCTCAGAGCTGATAACATTAACTAGCACCCCCTCTGGTACCACTGAAGTCTCTGACTCGAGGGTAGGTACGTTAACCTGGATGGATCAGGGATTGGATTTGGATTCGCCATACTTAGGGCATTGTTTCTTCATGTGTTCAAGGAATGTGTATAAGAAACACTATTTTGGGCCGTCCCTTTGGCCTGGGGTCTGATAATTAGTGTGATCAAGAGGTGACTGGCACTGGGCTGCTGGGTGCTTAGTCCCCCCACCTCCTCTTTCCCAGGAACAAACTGGGGGCCCCTTTCCATGCCAGGCTTTTGCCCTTCCCTTTGGGACCTGTGCACTATAAATGGTCTCTCTTGCATGTGTCAGTCAGTGGCATCGGCTGCCCTGTCCAGTCTGTGGGACTTTTCCCACACCGCTGCCCTCACCTTGTCAGAGCAGACATTAAAGAACTCCTGAGCAATTCCATCTACAAACTGATCATAAGGTTCTGCCCCTTTCCTTTTGATCCATTTTCTCAAATCAAATAATCCCCCATTGAATGAACATATTCCCTGTGATTTATCCATTTTTTTGAGGTTTCTAAACTTTAGGTGAGATGCCTCTGGAATAATTTGAATTCTTTTAAACACAGATCCCTTCAACCAAGTGTCTTTGTCTACCAGAGGCCAACGTCTCCATTAATGAAGCTTAGCTTCGCTCTCATCGGGAACCGTGGGAGATGACGGCCATTTGGGAAGAGGGCAATTCTTTGTGAGATTCTATGCTCGTCTCACAGATAAACTTTCAGTTATAAAAATAATGGCAAAACCCCCAACACATTAATCCTAGAAACGGCATGAAGGCAACTCAACAGGCAGGGCAGGACGGAGGACACACGGTGGTGTGAGGGAAGGAGTGAGGGGGAAATTGTGTCACTCAAAATTCAAATAATAGTTTTCCCATTATTCCACCCTAAGTTTCCAGCCTTGCTTTGGACCTTATGTTAAACATTGTATGTAATTAAAGAAGAAAAATACTTGTGGCAGGGCCCAGTATGTGTGATTTTTCGAACTGCCGAGATTTCCCTGAGGAACACAGGTGAGAGAAGGGGAAGGGTGATTCTCAGCACTTTGCAACTCAGCTACATCTGAAGGGAATTCCACAGGACAGAGGAAAGGCACCCTCCTTAGCTTGAGGCAGGGCCCACTGTTGAATATCCCAGGCTGTTGGAAACTGAGATGTGAGAACTTCTCACAGAAAAGGTCCCAGGGATCCCTTATAATTTAGAATGGAAAGTGTTTGAAGCCCAAACCTAGAGACTCTCCTGCAATGCAAAACAGGTTCTTGCACTCACACACCCTCCCCCCCGGCACACACACACCCACACACACACTTGGGGTCGTGTTGCTGTCTGGAAAAGAGCTTTATAAATGTATTTACTGCTGTTCTACCCTGGCTGCCAACTAATCCTTTTTACACAAAAAGAGAAGGGGAAACAGGCACGGACAGGATGAAAACAAAAAATATCCTGATTCCTTCCCCGCTCCTTTCAGCTTCCCTCCCGCCACCACATCTGTTCCCTGGGATCCCTCCTCCTCTCCCTCCAGTCCCTGCCCCCACTCTCCACCCTTTGCAGTTTCTGCAGGGAGTGGCTAAGGGTTGAGGTGCTGCAGAGGGGCTTTTGGGGTGGGGGAGCAGTGCTAATGAGGGGGGAATTTCACAAACTCCTGCTCCCATCAGTAACTGCCCAGGGTTGCTGAGCAGACCAGCAGAGGAGCCTGTTCCCACCCTTCCCCAGCAGCCAGATCAGCCTCCCCTTGCAGCCAGGTTACAGTCCAGCTCCCCTACAGGATGGGGGCACCATGTGCCCCTCCCCTCTGCACATACGGCCAGCTGGGCTGGGGGACATGAATGTGACTCCAATCCTGAGCTCTCTGCACCTGCTGCTCCCATTAACCTGAGCGGTTGTTTTGCTGCTGCCGCTGTTTGGGGAGGGAGTTAAACTGTGTGTTGGGAGGAGACAAATACCCCTCTGTGTCCCTGACAGGCATGTGAGGGTCCCTGTGCCCATCACTGAGCCCGACCCTCCTCGGCCCCAGGGGAAGAGGGGACAGTGGGAGATTGGGGAGGAGAGGCAGAGGGAATAATTCCCTTTCCATGTCCCACAAATCACCCACCCCAGAGATATGTCCCCCCCTAACTCCTCAATGCCCTGTAGGGCTCTTGTGGGGGTGGGGGGGCATGTGTGATGACTGTGGGAATTTATGAACTATCTGTATCAAGCCTCTTGGCACTGAAAATTCATTTTCTCTCTAGGCCAGGGGAGATCAGGGCTAGGTATTCAAGACATAGCTCCACTAGAACTGTCTGGGCTGGAATCTACCCATATCGATGGAGGATCCGGAAAAGGCAACGGGAGTGGACAGTGACTGGACATCAACCCTTAGAGCAAGTGACTTACCACTTCCAGAAGTCTCATCAGTGGGGCGTAAGTAGGAAGCTGTGGAGGAGAATAAAGAGAGAAGGTGTCAGGTGTCAGTGTTGAGATGAGCAGGATGCACAGACAGGCAGGGCACTGGGACTGGGAGACACGGGGACAGAGACAGCAGGGATGGAGGGCAGGGCAGCAGGCTTCCCCCTGCCTCTCTCACACTAACCCAGGGACTTTCAGATTTTGTGCTTCAGGAGATAATCGATTGTTACCTGTTTTGGAAAAGGCTGCCTGCTGGCCCTGCACATTCTGAGTGGGAGCCTTGTGCCCTGATGGGGTAGAAAAACTCTCCCACAGGTGTCAGGCTTGGCCGGACTCACTGCAGGGAGCTACAGAGGGAGACAGGGATCGCTGGTGCCGAAGGCCCAGTTTCCGAGTTGTGGCGGCCTGGGCCTGCCCCTGTGGAACTGTGTGAGTCCTTGGGGACCTGGACACTGGTGGGGTCACTCCCAAGGGTCTGGCTAAAGGCCAGGCCGAGACCAGACACTGTGAATACGGGACAGGGTGTTGGAGGGTGAAGGGGGCTGGGCTCTGGTGCGGCCAGGGGGCGAAGGGCCGTTAAGAGCTGCTGACAAGTTTCGTTCAAGGCAAGCTCTGCCCAGGGGCTCTGCAGGGCTGTGAGCATCACTGAACAAAGGGGTACGATTCAGCAGAGACCCAGCTAGGTCCCTGCCCCATTAAAGCAAGCAGCGAGGAGGGGCTTGGCCACTGATTGTTGTGTTATGTTGTGAAGGCCAATACTATAATGGGGTTCAAAAGGGAGCTAGATAGATTCGTGGAGATAGGTCCATCAATGGCTATTAGCCAGGATGGGCAGGGATGGTGTCCCTAGCCTCAGTTTGCCAGAAGCTGGGATTGAGTGACAGGGCATGGATCACTTGATGAGAACCTGCCTGTTCAGCTTTGAAGGCAGGGCCGCCACCAGCAGCAGCGCTGAGGGAAGGGTGGCAATACCACAACCCCCACCACAACCCCTTTTGGGGTCAGGAACCCTGATAATTACAACACCAGGAAATTTCAGATTGAAATGTCTCAAATTATGACATTTACGACTTTTAAAATCTCAGGACTGTGAAACTGACAAAAATGGATGGTGAATTTGGTAGGGCCCTACATATAGTGGTTCTCCCTACAAGGCAAAAGAAGGGACACAGGAGACAATTATACCCACAGTAACAACTGCAACAGCAGCTTCCAAACCACCTCCTGCCTCTATTCATTGCACCCCTTCTCCCCAGCCTCCGCATCCATCCTCCCTCCATTCCCTCCACCCTCTCCCGCTGCACACTCCCATTCCGGTATCCCTCCTGCCCCCTCCATGATGCCTCCTCTCCCTCTATTTCTTCAGACCTAACTTATGCCCCCTCCCATCCTTCCATTTGCTCTGCCCCCAATACATCTCTCTTCCTTCTCTGTATCCTCTCTCCACCCTCTAGTCCATTCTCCCCGTCAATTCCCTCTGTTCCCTCATGTCACCTCCCATCCCTCTATGCCCCCATCTATTTACCCCTTAACCTTCCTCTCCCTCTATTCCCTCCTCCTGAGCCACATATCCCTCCCATTCCTATCTTACCCCCTCACTCCCCCTCTGCTACTTCCCCGCGCTCTGTTCCCTCTACCCTCTCCCCAGGCCCCCTCCCTTACCTCTATTCCCTCCTTCCCAGTGCTTAATTTGTGCCAGGGCTTGGCAGGGATAAGCCCCAGCTCCTCTGGGCTTGGCAGTTCATAGCCCCTATACTGCTTGGCTTCCTGCATCAGTTATGAATGTAAGAACATTTCTTGAGCCCCAGCACCTAATTGCTTGAGCCCAGGCTCCTCTTTCATTACAAATTAAGCACTTCTCCTGCCCCTCACGTGTCCCTCACATCACTATATTCCCTCTTACCCCAACCCCAGCACACTCCCCTGCCTTTAGTCCCTGCTCCTCGTGCCCCCTCTTGTCCTTCTATTCCCCCCCGCCCCTGTCTTCCCCCTCCCCTCCCTCCTCTCCCATCCCATCTTCTCTCCCCTCCCTCTGCTCCCTCTATTCCAGGGGTACGCAACCTAAGGGTCGGATCCCCTCACGGAGTTGTGAGGTTATTATATAGGGGGTCGTGAGTTGTCAGACTCCACCCCAAACCCCGCTTTTCCTCCAGCATTTAGAATGGTGTTAAACACATTTTTATATATTTTTCATTTATAAGGGGGGTCGCACTCAGAGGCTTGCTACGTGAAAGGGGTCACCAGTGCAAAAGTTTGAGACCCACTGCTCTATTCCCTGATCCCCTCCCTAGGATTCCTCCTCTCCTTCTGTTTCCGCTTTCTTTGTGCCCCAACCCTTCGCTGTATTCCCCTGTCCACCTGCTCCTGCCTCCTTCCCTCCCTCTATTCCCTCCTGCCCCTCCGTGTGCAAACACTGATAGCATTAAAATACAACAAGCACATCTCCCTTCACCCCTCCCCAGCCTGTCTTGTGGGCACCAAGTCCAAGGTGGGGTGGGGGTGCTGGAAGGTGGAGAGGCCTGGGCTCTGGCAAGGCAGGGGAAAGCACCGCGGGCAAAGGGTCATTTTAATGACACACACACTCAACACTCCCTTCTATACACGCACACACTCCCTTTCCCCTTACCCCTCGAACACCCATTCTCCCCTTCCCCTGCTCTCTCTCACACACACTCTCCTCACCATCAGCACCAGCTCACACATTCTCCACAGCCTCACACACACTCCCCTCCTCCTCACACCCTCTCCAACACACCGGCTTCCATCTCTCCCCCATTTTACCCCTCCTGCTCACCCCTCTCCCTCATGCCCCTCTCTCACATGCATACACACACAGGTTCCCCGTCGCTCACCCAAATGTCCCCTCCCCCTCAAACTCCTCACACACACAGGTCCCCTCCCTTTCTCTCCTCTCCCACTCCCAATCACATATGCTTCCCTCCTCTTCACCCCATCACAAAGTCTAGGCTATGCCCCAGCCTTTAGTTTAAACAGTCTCTTTGGAGTACCCCGTTAGTGCGCCAGACCCCCCCCCACGGGTCACATGTTACCACAAGGGCTGGCCACATGTTCTCAACAGCTCCAAGACGAAGCCTTTGGGCTCCAGCAACACCTCTTTGTTCCTGTGGCTCTCTGCAGCAAGTCCAACTAACGTCAGACTCCTGAGGGGGACGGTACCTTCTCTGGGCACGATGCATTTCAGTGTGTATGTCAGTGACATCAAGCAGCCCTTTTCAAAACCAGGTAGCTGGAATCGTCAACTGGGGTACAGCATCTGGAAGTGTTTAGGTTAGCATGGGGGAGGTAAGCTTAGCACAGAATTCACATTGGTGGAAGCCTGGGCTTTGCCGTGTCCCAATTCTCTGAGCTCCTTCTTTGCTCTCTTTCTCTCTCTGGGTACGTCTACACCACCAGTGACAGCTGTGATTGTAGTGTGGGCAGGCATACCCATGCTGGCTTTACTCTAGGGGTACGTCTACACTACAAGATGCTTTCAGTGGCATGCAGAGTATATATGCATGTAGACCCCCTAGCGCAGGTATAAACAGCAGTGTAGATGGTAAGACACAGCTTAGGCCAGTAGAGTAAAGCCATGCCTGAAGGGTGCGGGTATGTACCTGGCTACATGCCCCACATCAAAAGTAGGCAATTATTTTTTGTCAAGGTCCAAATTTCTTGGTCAAGGTATAGTCAAGGTCAGGACTCCAGAGAAAATAATAATAAAAAGCCCAACAACAATAATCATAGAATCACAGAATTGTAGGACTGGAAGGGACCTCGAGAGGTCATCTAGTCCAGTCCCCTGAACTCATGGTAGGACTAAGTATTATCTAGACCATCCCCGACAAGTGTTTGTCTAACCTGCTCTTAAAAATCTCCTGTGATGGCGATTCCACAACCTCCCTAAGCCATTTATTCCACTGCTTAACCACCCTAATGTCCAACCTAAACGGCCCTTGCTGCAATTTAAGCCCATTGCTTCTTGTCCTATCGTCAGAGGTTAAGGAGAACAATTTTTATCCCTCCTCATTGTAACAACCTTTCATGTCCCTGTGACACTGCACCCCATCTTCTTCACAGTGATATTATTATGGCATAATTACGATGCATTTACGTATGTACGATGCAATTACGTATGTACGATGCATACAAGATAAGTCACGTGAGGTGTCATTGGAAAAGTTATGATATGCTGAAGAGGACTATCCTATTTGTATGACTGTATCTGAAGTTATGGAACTTGGGTAAATGCAGACCAACAGACTGTATCTGAAGTTATGAATATTCACTATGTGTCGGTATTTCAAATGTAGTTACAGTGGGTAACGCTCACCAGACAAGATGTCTTCAGTCTAGATAGCTGGTTGGGAAGGGCCTATTGAGGGCAATGAGCCATTAGGGAAAACAATAGGCCTTAGGAGAAGCTTATCTCCCACCTGGTGAGCGTTCCTGAGAATGCTACAGGCAGCCTGTGAGTGATGGCTGCTATGACTCTACAAGGATATGTGTCGAGGCCAAATGATGCTGGACTCCAGCTTGGGATGTCAATATTTTTCCACAGATTGGTTTGGGAACCAAGCTTTGGAAGAAAGGGTTCCCGCCGTATGCAGAAGCTATTTAACGCAGGGAGTGACATCATCAGTGGTTCTTCACTCCGCAGACAAGAAGAATCCTGGAAACACCTGAGGAACAAAGACTGAAGGGGAAAGGGGAACTAACATGAAGGGGAAAGGAGTCCAGGAGAGCTGGCTGTATTTCAAGGAATCCCTGTTGAGGTTACAGGGACAAACCATCCCGATGAATCGAAAGAATAGTAAATATGGCAGGCGACCAGCTTGGCTTAACAGTGAAATCCTAGCGGATCTTAAACATAAAAAAGAAGCTTACAAGAAGTGGAAGGTTGGACATATGACCAGGGAAGAGTATAAAAATATTGCTCGGGCATGTAGGAATGAAATCAGGAGGGCCAAATCGCACCTGGAGCTGCAGCTAGCAAGAGATGTCAAGAGTAACAAGAAGGGTTTCTTCAGGTATGTTGGCAACAAGAAGAAAGCCAAGGAAAGTGTGGGCCCCTTACTGAATGAGGGAGGCAACCTAGTGACAGAGGATGTGGAAAAAGCTAATGTGCTCAATGCTTTTTTTGCCTCTGTCTTCACTAACAAGGACAGCTCCCAGACTGCTGCGCTGGGCATCGCAACATGGGGAGTAGATGGCCAGCCCTCTGTGGAGAAGGAGGTGGTTATGGACTATTTAGAAAAGCTGGACGAGCACAAGTCCATGGGGCCGGACGAGTTGCATCCGAGAGTGCTAAAGGAATTGGCGGATGTGATTGCAGAGCCATTGGCCATTATCTTTGAAAACTCGTGGCGAACGGGGGAAGTCCCAGATGACTGGAAAAAGGCTAATGTAGTGCCAATCTTTAAAAAAGGGAAGAAGGAGGATCCTGGGAACTACAGGCCAGTCAGCCTCACCTCAGTCCCCGGAAAAATCATGGAGCAGGTCCTCAAGGAATCACTCCTGAAGCACTTACACGAGAAGAAAGTGATCAGGAACAGTCAGCATGGATTCACCAAGGGGAAGGTCATGCCTGACTAATCTAATCGCCTTCTATGATGAGATTACTGATTCTGTGGATGAAGGGAAAGCAGTGGATGTATTGTTTCTTGACTTTAGCAAAGCTTTTGACACTGTCTCCCACAGTATTCTTGTCAGCACGTTAAAGAAGTATGGGCTGGATGAATGCACTATAAGGTGGGTAGAAAATTGGCTAGATTGTCGGGCTCAACGGGTAGTGATCAATGGCTCCATGTCTAGTTGGCAGCCGGTGTCAAGTGGAGTGCCCCAGGGGTTGGTCCTGGGGCCGGTTTTGTTCAATATCTTCATAAATGATCTGGAGGATGGTGTGGATTGCACTCTCAGCAAATTTGCGGATGATACTAAACTGGGAGGAGTGGTAGATACGCTGGAGGGCAGGGATAGGATACAGAGGGACCTAGACAAATTGGAGGATTGGGCCAAAAGAAACCTGATGAGGTTCAATGAGGATAAGTGCAGGGTCCTGCACTTAGGACGGAAGAACCCAATGCACCGCTACAGACTAGGGACCGAATGGCTAGGCAGCAGTTCTGCGGAAAAGGACCTAGGGGTGACAGTGGACAAGAAGCTGGATATGAGTCAGCAGTGTGCCCTTGTTGCCAAGAAGGCCAATGGCATTTTAGGATGTATAAGTAGGGGCATAGCGAGCAGATCGAGGGACATGATCGTTCCCCTCTATTCGACATTGGTGAGGCCTCATCTGGAGTACTGTGTCCAGTTTTGGGCCCCACACTACAAGAAGGATGTGGATAAATTGGAGAGAGTCCAGCAAAGGGCAACAAAAATGATTAGGGGTCTGGAACACATGACTTATGAGGAGAGGCTGAGGGAACTGGGATTGTTTAGTCTGCAGAAGAGAAGAATGAGGGGGGATTTGATAGCTGCTTTCAACTACCTGAGAGGTGGTTCCAGAGAGGATGGTTCTAGACTATTCTCAGTGGTAGAAGAGGACAGGACAAGGAGTAATGGTCTCAAGTTGCAGTGGGGGAGGTTTAGGTTGGATATTAGGAAAAACTTTTTCACTAGGAGGGTGGTGAAACACTGGAATGCGTTACCTAGGGAGGTGGTAGAATCTCCTTCCTTGGAAGTTTTTAAGGTCAGGCTTGACAAAGCCTTGGCTGGGATGATTTGATTGGGGATTGGTCCTGCTTTGAGCAGGGGGTTGGACTAGATGACCTCCAGAGGTCCCTTCCAACCCTGATATTCTATGATTCTATGATTCTATGAACCGGGGGAAGTGCTGGACTTAGGCTAAAGGGATTTCTAGCCTGTGTATGAAACACCTGGGGATTCCAAGCTGTAAAGCAAGTGCAGCTTCCCCCATAAGAAAATGCAGCCTGATTCTTTCATCTCTTAGGGTGAGAATCTGTTAAGTCATATCCAATCTATCTAGTATATTAAGCTTAGTTTGCAGTTTTTCTTTATTTGCTTGGTAATCTGCTTTGAACAGTTTGCGATCCTTTATAATCACTTGAAATCAATCTTTTGTAGTTAATAAACTTGCTTTTGTTTCATTCTAACCCAGTGAGCTTTGCCTGCAGTGCTTGAGGAGAATCATCTAGTTGGTTACCACAGTGTGATTGTTCTCTTCACATTCAGGGTGAGACGGACTGGGTATTAAACCCATACGCTGGCCAGAAAAGACCAGGGCAGGACGGTACTGCTCTTGGGTCCCAGGCTGGGAAGCTGGTGGTTAGAGAGCCTGCATGTAACTGCAGCTGGGTGTGTCCCCACCGATATGAATGCTGGTGAAAGTGCAGCCTGGAGGTGTTTGTAGCTTGTCACAGCAGTACAGTGTGAGAGGGAGCCCAGGCTGGTGGGCCAAGGGGCTCAGTGGTACCCCAGTTCCAGGGGGCACCCTGGGGGGAACCCGTCCCAGGCCCCTCTTAGTCTGCTCTTCTCTAGATAAAACAAACCCATTTTTTTCAGTCTTCCCTCATAGGTCATGTTTTCTAGACCTTTAATAATTTTTGTTGCTCTTCTCTGGACCTTCTCCAATTTCTCCACATCTTTCCTGAAACATGCCATCCAGAACCGGACACAATACTCCAGTTAAGGCCTAATCAGGGTGGAGTAGAATGGAAGAATTACTTCTTGTTTCTTGCCTACAACAGTCCTGCTAATCTATCCCAGAATTATGTTTACTTTTTTTTGCAACTGTGTTACACTGTTAGAATGATAATAATAAGTAAAGAAAAAGATTTCAGAGTCCATTCAGAACTGTCTGTTGGTCTGCATTTGGCCCACAGTCCACCTGTTGACTATCCCTGCCTGACACGCTCTCGATTCATCCAAGCCATGCCTCCTGACTCCCCTGTTAGTTTTTGCAGTGTACTGTCCTGCTGCCTCCCTGCTGCTGTTGTCTTCCTCTGTCACAGGGAAAGGCTCCGGCAGTGGGGAAAGCCTCTGGCACAGGCCGGGGGTGCAGGGAAAAGCTCTGGCAGCTCTTCGCTGCCGCAGTCTTTCCACGACACAGAACTCGGGTTATGAGCCCATGCTGAAGCCTGTGCCAGCATTGTCCACGCTGATATTGCTACCCGTGCTGGCTAGATTAGAGCTAGCATGGGTATGCTAATCCATGCTACAAATACACTTTAACTTGCAGCCTCCTGACACATTCTTTCTTTTTCTCCAGCTTGGGGCATTGCCCTGCTTCCCTGCAGAGAGGTGTGGGGAAGTCATTCTCTTTGCGAGTTATCTTCAGTCATTGAGGCTTCCATTCAAATGTGGTGATTCTAGCCCAGACAGTCCTAGTGGTGCTATGTCTGGAATACCTAGCCCTGATCTCCCATGTCCCACGGAGAAAATCAATTATTTTCCCCAACAGGCAGTGATAATGAGAGGACTGGCACAGACTCACACAGATAGTCCATAAAAATATTTCAGAAAATTGCCACTTCCATCACCCTCATCCATCACACACTCCCCTCCCCATCACCTCCTCCACACACACACATACACACACATGTGCTCCCCTACTCCTCACCCCCTCACCACACAGTCAGGTCCCCCTCACCGATACCCCTCTCTCCACACAAACTCTTCATCCCCCCATCCTCCCTCTGACAGCTCCCCTTCCCCTTCCCCTCTCTAAAACAACCAATTCTACCTCCCCAGATCAGAGTGGAAGAATTTAAGTCTAAGCTATTTAAATCACCAATTTTCATCACATATTAAATAACTAATTTTAACCTTGCTTTGCCTTTCTACTTTCTTTTTTCCCCCTCAAGAAAGGTTGGTTCTCATTGGTTGGTAACAATTAAAACATGTTGACTTGCATGTAAATATAGCCTCCACCCTAAGACTGCGTGAGACAGTGTGTGTGTTGGGGGAGTGAGTGTGTCAGCGTGCTGTCTCTGTGAGCAGAGCACTCACCAGCCTGAACGCTTGTTCAGACAGCGGCACCCATCCCTGACCCAGAGGCAGCTGCAGAGACAGGCTCCCCCTGTTCCCCGACCACAGCTCAGAGGCGACCAGGTACACGGGAGGGGGACACCCTGACATCAGCACCCTCCCCCCCGCTCTGTGCAGCAGAAAGGAGGCAGACTCCCAGTCCGGAGCAGCTGGGGCAGCTCCATGGGGGACAGAGGGGAGGCAGCGGGAGCAGCAGTGGAGCAGAGCAATGGGAGGAAGAGAACAGTGAAACCCGCCCCCCACAAAAAATAAAAAAAGAAGAGCAGGGGGAGGAACAGACGGAGGCTCCTGCACAGAGGCGCTGGAACGGGGGGGCCAGGCGGCCACAGCCCCATCACTTGCAAAAGTCAGAGGGCTGTGCCCTGGCAATATTTCCTGGACATAAGGGCAAGTGACGGGGAGGAATGCATGGAGAGGAGCGAGTTGGCGGTGGGGTCTTGGGGGGAAGAGGTGATGTGGGGGCGGGGCCTCAGGGGAACCCACACCTCCAGAAGAGGAAGGAGAGGCGGGCGGAGGAGGATGAAGCCGGGATCCTAGTTTTCCCACTGCCAGATCCCCCTGTCTCATGTGAAGAAAGGTTCCATCTACACTAACCTGGGGGAGTTCACCCAAACAGGCTTCCCTTCCCACCAGCAAGAAAGTAGATCTGGATTTCCAGACCAGACAACAGCCAAGCAGAAGGGAAATAGATTGCCAGGAATGGGACACGCTTACTTCTGTACCAGATAGGAACGGATCTGAGAAGCTCTTTGACGATGACCGGTGTTTTGTGTGCGTGTGTGTGTGTCGGGGGATGGGGCAGGGGAATCACAGAATAACTACAACATCTCTCTCTTGCACACACAAAGGCTTCCAACAAAACTCCCCTCCCAACCTCTCCCTCATGCATGGTCCCATCCCCTATCACACACCTCTAAAACACAAGCACTCCCCATCCTGCCAGCCATCCTTGTGTCCTCGTCCCCCCATCAAGAACAAATGTGCTTCATTCATAGATTCATAGATATTAAGGTCAGAAGAGACCATTATGATCACCTAGTCTGACCTCCTACACAACGCAGGCCACAGAATTTCACCCACCACTCCTGCAAAAAACCTCACACCTATATCTGTGCGATTGAAGTCCTCAAATCATGGTTTAAAGACTTCAAGGAGCAGAGAATCCTCCAGCAAGTGACCCGTGCCCCATGCTACAGAGGAAGGCGAAAAACCTCCAGGGCCTCTTCCAATCTGCTCTGGAGGAAAATTCCTTCCCGACCCCAAATATGGCGACCAGCTAAACCCTGAGCATATGGGCAAGATTCACCAGCCAGATACTACAGAAAATTCTTTCCTGGATAACTCAGATCCCACCCCATCTAATATCCCATCACAGGCCACTGGGCCTATTTACCATGAATATTTAATTACCAAAACCATGGTATCCCATCATACCATCTCCTCCATAAACTTATCGAGTTTAATCCTAAAGCCAGATAGATCTTTTGCCCCCACTGTTTCCCTTGGAAGGCTATTCCAAAACTTCACTCCTCTGATGGTTAGAAACCTTCGTCTAATTTCTAGTCTAAATTTCCTGGTGGCCAGTTTATATCCATTTGTTCTTGTGCCCACATTGGTACTGAACTTAAATAATTCCTCTCCCTCTCCGGTATTTATCCCTCTGATATATTTATAGAGAGCAATCATATCTCCCCTCAACCTTCTTTTAGTTAGGCTAAACAAACCAAGCTCCTTGAGTCTCCTTTCATAAGACAAGTTTTACATTCCTCGGATCATCCTAGTAGCCCTTCTCTGTACCTGTTCCAGTTTGAATTCATCCTTCTTAAACATGGGAGACCAGAACTACACACAGTATTCCAGGTGAGGTCTCACCAGTGCCTTGTATAACGGTACTAAAACCTCCTTATCCCTACTGGAAATACCTCTCCAGATGCATCCCAAGACCGCATTAGCTTTTTTCACGGCCATATCACATTGGCGGCTCATAGTCATCCTATGATCAACCAATACTCCAAGGTCCTTTTCCTCCTCCGTTACTTCTAATTGATGCGTCCCTAGCTTATAACTAAAATTCTTGTTATTAATCCCTAAATGCATGACCATACACGTCTCACTATTAAATTTCATCCTATTACTATTACTCCAGTTTACAAGGTCATCCAGATCCTCCTGTAGGGTATCCCTGTCCTTCTCTAAATTGGCAATACCTCCCAGCTTTGTATCATCCGCAGACTTTATTAGCACACTCCCACTTTTTGTGCCGAGGTCAGCAATAAAAAGATTAAATAAGATGGGTCCAAAAACCGATCCTTGAGGAACTCTACTGGTAACCTCCCTCCAGCCTGACAGTTCACCTTTCAGTAGGACCCGTTGTAGTCTCCCCTTTCACCAATTCCTTATCCACCTTTCAATTTTCATATTGATCCCCATCTTTTCCAATTTAACTAATAATTCCCCATGTGGCACGGTATCAAATGCCTTACTGAAATCTAGGTAAATTAGATCCACTGTGTTTCCTTTGTCTAAAAAATCTGTTACTTTCTCAAAGAAGGAGATCAGGTTGATTTGGCACGATCTACCTTTTGTAAAACCATGTTGTATTTTGTCCCATTTACCATTGACTTCAATGTCCTTAACTACCTTCTCCTTCAAATTTTTTTCCAAGACCTTGTATACTACAGATGTCAAACTAACAGGCCTATAATTAGCCGGATCACGTTTTTTCACTTTCTTAAAAATAGGAACTATGTTAGCAATTCTCCAATCATACGGTACAACCCCTGAGTTTACAGATTCATTAAAAATTCTTGCTAATGGCTTGCAATTTCCTGTGCCAAATCATTTAATATTCTTGGATGAAGATTATCTGCCCCCCCCCACCCCCGATTTAGTCCCATTAAGCTGTTTGAGTTTCGCTTCTACCTCAAATATGGTAATTTCTACCTCCATATCCTCGTTCCCATTTGTCATGCTACCATTATCCCTAAGATCCCCTTTAGTCTTATTAAAGACTGAGGCAAAGTATTTGTTTAGATATTGGGCCATGCCTAGATTATCCTTGACCTCCACTCCATCCTCAGTGTTTAGTGGTCCCACTTCTTCTTTCTTTGTTTTCTTCTTATTTATATGGCTATAGAACCTTTTACTATTGGTTTTAATTCCCTTTGCAAGGTCCAACTCTACTTGACTTTCAGCCTCTCTCACTTTATCCCTACATGTTCTGACCTCAATAAGGTAGCTTTCCTTGCTGATCCCACCCTTCTTCCACTCCCTGTATGCTTTCTGCTTTTTCTAAATCACCTCTCTGAGATGCTTGCTCATCCAGCTTGGTCTACAGCTCCTGCCTATGAATTTTTCCCCCTTTCTTGGGATGCAGGCTTCCGATAGCTTCTGCAGCTTTGATTTAAAATAATCCCAGGCCTCCTCTACCTTTAGATCCATAAATTCTTCAGTCCAATCCACTTCCCTAACTAATTTCCTTAATTTTTGAAAGTCAGCCCTTTTGAAATCAAAAACCCTAGTTGCAGATTTATTTTTGTTAAACCTTCCGTTAAGTTTGAACTGAATTAGCTCATGATCACTTGAGCCAAGATTATCCCCTACAACCATTTCTTCTATGAGGTCCTCACTACTCACCAAAACCAAATCTAAAATGGCATCCCCTCTAGTCGGTTCAGCAACTACTTGATGAAGGAATCCATCAGCTATCGCATCTAGGAAAATCTGAGCCCTATTATTATTACTAGCACTCATCCTCCAGTCTATATCTGGGAAGTTAAAGTCTCCCATGATCGCACAGTTTCCATTAGTATTTACTTTAATAAAAACATTGAAGAGGGCTGTATCCATATCCAAATTAGATCCCGGCGGTCTATAGCACACCCCAAGCACTATCCCAGGGGAGGCTCTAATAGTTTTCTTCCCCAATGTAATTTTTGCCCAGACGGACTCTGTCTTATCCATTTCATCGCTTCTTATTTCTTTACATTCTACCTCATCATTGATATACAATGCTACTCCACCACCTTTACCTTTATTTCGGTCTTTCCTAAACAGCACATACCCTTCAATACCTGTAGTCCAGTCATGACTACTATTCCACCATGTTTCTGTTATCCCTACAATATCTGGTTTCACTTCCTGCACCAGTAGCTCTAGTTCCTCCATTTTGTTACCTAGGCTCCTCACATTGGTGTACAAACATCTTAATTTTTGCTGTTTGGCCTCACTCACATTCTGTACCTATTAGGCACGGTCATTCTACAGCCAGTATAACCTATCAGACTGGTATCTACACTGCCCTTCCTCCTACCCACGGCTGTATCCTTTCTTACTTTGTTTTCTTCCCTCTCAATGCTAAATTCCGGCGTGGAGATTACCTGGACATCTCCCAACCATCTCCCCCAAATTCCTAGTTTAAAACTCTCTTAATCAGTTGTGCCAGCCTCCATCCTAGAAGTCTATTTCCTTCCCTACTCAGATGAAGTCCATCGCGAGAGAACTGTCCTCTGTCCATGAATGCCTCCCAGTGGCCATACATCCCAAAGCCGTCCTTATAGCATCACTGACTAAGCCATCTGTTGATAGTCATAATCTCGTCACACCTTTGTTGCCCTTCTCTAGGAACAGGCAGAATCCCACTAAAGATCACCTGAGCCTCAATTTCCTTAAGTGTCTTCCCCAACCTAGCATAGTCTCCCTTAATACTTTCCAGCGAGAATCTAGCCGTATCATTTGTTCCCACATGAAGGATAATTAGGGGATTCTTTCCCGCTCCCTCTAGAATCTTTTTCAACCTCAGGTCTACATCCCGTATCTGAGCACCTGGAAGACAGCACACCCTCCTATTTTCTGGATCAGCTCTGGTTACAGGCCTATCTATTCTTCTCAGTAAAGAGTCCCCAGTCACATAGACCTGTCTTTTCCTAGTGACGGTGCTATTCTCCAGTCTATCCCCTGTTCCCTCTGGCTGCAAGTTCTTTCCATTCCTATTCTCCCTTGTAATCCTCTTTAACCCATCCTGTATCCTCCTGGGGCTCATATTTGGTGTAATCTCCATTAACTCTTACCCTTTTCCTATAGGACTAGCTGCTCTTCTCTTCTTCCTTGTCCTTCCACCTTCAATGACTACCTGCTGAGCCCCTTCTTCATTTTCCAACTCTGCATACCTATTCTTAAGCTCTATTTCTCCTTCACTAGCCCGTCTTTTCCTCTACCTGGTTCTTTTAGTCACATGCTTCCACTGACCACTTTCCTCACCCAGTCTCCCCTCAGAATTACTCAGTCCTGCTTCCATCTGCAAGTCTGAGCTTTTCCCTTCAGCTGCCTCATGTCTTTGCTCCATAATCTGCTCAAACCCCTTCCTAAACTCTACCAGACTTTCCACCTGCATCTCCAAACCTCGGATCTTTTCCTCCATCAGCTCTATCAGACGGCACTTCATGCAGACAAAACTCTTACCAGGTAGCCCCTCCAGGATCATATACATACCGCAGCTTCCACATCCAGTCATCTTCATTATGTCTTCCACTACATGGGTCATTCCCTCTGCTGCCTCTGTATCTGTCATAGCCTTCCCACCTAAATCCTGTTAATCTGGAAAACACAAACCACCCCAAAACACCACCACCCACAGCAAAACACAAGCACCACAAGACAAACTCTCCTTTCAACTCCCACTCAAACGCCCCTGTTTACAGCTCTGTTTGCTGGCTCCTGTGCCGCTGCACGACTGGCTGCTACCTTTATAGGACCCCTAGTCAGTGAAGCCCCGCCCCCTAATCAGGGCTCAGCTTCTCTCCCAGCACAAAGCCCCTACAAGCCTCTACACATACAAATACTACCAATACAAAACCAAACACAAATACCTTCTCCTCCAACAGAACTCCCACTCAGACAAAAGGCTGAGTGTATATCACTAACTTAAAGACAGAAACGTTACAAGGAAGTTATAATTAGGAATAGTAAAAAGTGGCCATTCATCATTAAAAAATATTCAAACATAACCAGTTATAAGATTTCAGTGAGTTTTAACCTCAAGGGAACTTTGAAGAGGTTGTATTATTCTGTATTAAGATCATTTGGAAAGGGGGGGAGAGAAGCAATGAAAGAAGGTCTGATACCAGGTGCTCAATTTCTTCAATGATTGATTTTTAATTATTTTTCACTCGTAAAGAAACTATTTACTTGTAAGCTGCTCTGAATATACATTCTGTGAATATTCACACACCAGCAAAACAAGCCTCCCTTGGGACCTGGTCCATACAAATGAGATGATTGCATGGCGCAGGCCATTTCTCATCTACCTGGTGCTATCGACACACTCATTCTCTGCACGTGGTACCCTCCTCAACAGGGACTAAGGTGCTGCATTGGCATCCAGATAATTCCTGGATCAATTCAAGTTGTTGTGGTTGATCCATACGGATTCAATTCCAAAAGGTGCTGAGCAATCTGGCCCAATCAGGCATGTGCCTAAGAGATTTTCCTGGTGGGAGCCAGAGTGCTCGGCCCCTGGCAGAGTTGAGCTCTAAAGCCCCCTATGATCTGCATATTTGAGAGATGGCTTCTCTTCTTTGCTGAGCTTGAATCAGCAGCCCTAGGTTTCCAAGCATAGAGGAGAGAGCAGGGTGTTTTCAGAGAGTCCTTGACTATGGAACTCATTTCCTACATTGGTCCATCCAAGCAAACTTTTACAGGGAAACCCCACTCACAACAATGCATGTTAGCAGTGCTTACAGACTAAGAAGTCAATAAAACTCACAAAATTAGACAGTGGAAACACAGCAGGCAGACAGTCCATGACTTTATTTACACTAGCAAAGGTAGAAAGAGTGAAAGTAGGAATTCTACAACAGGCTGGATAACAAATGTGACACAAATAGACCAACATTATACAAATACACCAATGTATATGACCCAATTTCCCTTCACAAAAGATACTTCCCTCAAGCGTGATGGTAATTAAGCATTGGAACAACTTACCAAGGGTTATGGCAGATTCTCCATCACTGGAAACTTTCAAATCAAAATTGGATGTTTTCTTAAAGATCTGCTCTAGTGCAAACAGAAATTAATTCAGGGAAGTCCTAGGGTCTTGTGTTATATAGGAGGTCAGAATGGTCCCTTCTGACATTGAAATCTATGAAACTCCCAACACACAAGAAATGTTATTACCCTGTGATGATTATTTGATTATATGAGCAGATGCATGCAATGCCCCAAGGGAAAATGTGTTATAAATGGTTTTAGGACTCCTGTGACGGAAGCTTGTGCTTCCAAGGATGGGAATCTGCAGAGGCAATTTTTAGTGAAGAACCTAATCTAAGGTGTTCCTTTTCAGGGCCCCACTGCAGAGCCCATTAACAGCAATGGGAACTTTTGGATCAGGCCCTTGTTGTATTATAAAATTGCCAAATGAAATAATTTCCAGGAAAACTGATCAACAGTTGCAGGCTCTGATGACTGAGTTTAGGGACAATGAGATTTTTTCATGTTGGATATTTTTTTAAAAGGAAATGTTCCTATATAATCCTACTTAAAACACACTTATTATTGCATAAAGAAGGCTTTCTTCAAGCTCTCCAATACTTGATCTCTTGTTATTCTTTCCCAGTCCCCTGGCAGATCTGCTGGTTCAGCATAGTACTCTCTAGCAAACTTCTGATTGAAGGTCTTAAAAACAAACTTCCAGTAATCGCAAGCCTCAATGCTGGGATCTGGCTGAATGCACCAGTCTGGGTAATAATGGCGATAATCTTTGTAGGGATGAAGTTTCCAATCTGTGTCTTTATTTTTGAATCTGCGATTGGAAACCACAGTGGAAGAGCACAGAGAGTATGTTAGTTTATTTGTGTTGTCATCCATGTATGATCCTAAACCTTGAGGACGATGTATTGATGCAAAGTGCTCCTTGTGATCATTGCCTCCTCCTTCACAGGGCACTCCACAGAAGGGACACCATTTCTCACAGCCAAACACATGGGTAAAGATTTCATCCTGGGGCTTCACTGACAGATGGGAGAGCTTGGACTCAATTGCCCAATCTTTATATTCAGATAAAATTTGTTGTTCCAGAGAAGGAAGAAACATTTGGATAAAATCAGAAAACTGGTCAGCATTTGCTGTATTTCCAAACCATATCCCTACTAAGCTGCCCTGGGAGATGACAAGATCCTTTTCAAACACTCTGTGAAAGTTGTCCAAGAAGGCAAAAACTCCATTGGTATCATCATCTCTGGAGTTTTCCAGGAAATTCCAGATTTTTCTTATGATTTTGGACAGAATTTTTTCCTCCATAGCCACCAAACTTGCCTTCCCTGGCCAACCAGGTATCTATGTGTCCAGGTTTTGACAAACTCTTTGTGGTTATTAATATATTTCCAATAGTTATCAAAGTTTTCCTCTTCCAGTAGCATTTTCAGTACAGTAAATTGGAAAAACTTCCGGCTACTGTATTCATTGAGAATGTTGTTCATTATTTCTATTCCAAGTCTTTTATTAACATAATCCTCAAGGGCAGGTTTGAGACATTGATAACAGAATTCCCTGGCCTTGTTTTGGCAGGAAGCTTTCTCAAGGTAAAAATCTCTGAAATTGGAGAAACACTGAGACTTTAGTTTTTCCAGCCGTTGCTGAGGATCATGTTCTTTGATAAAATCTTCATGCATCTTCTGAAAACTCCAAGCTGCCGTCCCCAAAATGTGAAGTTTCAAGTCAAATTCAAAGCAAGTGCTAATGGGTCTCTTCTGAACATCCTGTTGCTGGAGCCTCTCATTGATCATACACAGCAACTCCCTGCAGTAGGTTTCACTGTAATCTACCTTGGAATTGACCTTTTCTTTGATATAACTCATACACTTTTCTTTTATGGTTTTAAAAGTTTCTTCTGTTCTATTTAAACTTTGTGGTATGAAGCACTGTGGTATGAACCATTGTACTATGGATGTGAAATAACTCTTCCACTCTTCCTTTATGAATTTAAAAGGTTCTTCTATTTTATTTAAACTTTGTGGTATGGACCAGTGTGGTATGAAACATTGCATTATGGCTCTGATAAATATTTGTATAATATAGCTCAAACTAAAGAAAAATTTGAAGATTAAGTTTTGATTTTTCTTTGTAACACACTTCATTCTATAACTCAGGCTTCCAGCTTCTTGTAGCTTCTGATTGATGGCACTGCCTCGATTCTTCAGATCATTTTTCAGCTGGAATGCCATATCATGATAAATATCTTGTTTCTGTAAAGGAGTGAATGATAATCCAGAAAATGCTTCTTCCCACACCTTTTCAAATTCTCTTTTAATTTCCTTATTGTCTAGTTTACGTTCTCGTTTCCTGCAATCTCTCAACAGTCTGTCAATTTTCCCTTGGATAATTTCCATGCACTGAGACTGGATACTGTCTAACTTGTGTCGGCCTACATGAATTCGAATAACTTCCTCACACTTGCTGACTGAGTAAGTTTCAAGTTCCTTTTTGAGGCCCTTTATACTCATACAGAAATCTTCCCTGTATTTTTCAATCTCGTGCAGATGTGCTGATCCACTTTCAAAATAGAGTTTTAAATGATCCAAAAATATCTCTTCTCTCTGCCTCAGTTTCTCAAGTGCCTCACTCTTTAGCTTGGTTAAGACATTGGAGTCTAGTTTCTCTGGTGGCTGATTCTGAATACAAGTTTCTTTTTTAGATACCCAGAGATGCATCTCCTTGCGGAAATCCCATTCCCACTCTGCATATCTCATAGACAGCTGGTTATAGGCTTCAGCTACCAGGCTATTTCTGAAGCTGAAGATGAATTTTTCATGTTTTACAGCATTCCACAGACTCCTCACCCATTCAATAAACTGTGGAATCTCCCTAGGGGATCTGGTATGGGAAAGACTTGTGATAAATTCAAATAGATATTTCTTTAACTCATAATTTTTTTTACTGTATCCTGTGTTCACGGAAACCATAGGAGGGACTCCATGCCACAGCCCAGGGATGTACCAATTGTGTTTCTCTGCCTCATAGTCCATAATATCACAAAATGCCATTTCCTGGTTTTGTTTTTCCATCTTTGCTGCAGCTTTCATCATTTCATCCAGCTGTTCCAGGAGGTGTTTCCTGTCCCTCATGTTTTGGTCATGCGCAGACACATCACTGACATTCTGATGGACAAATTGGCAGTTGGGTTTTTGTCCTATTTCCTCCATTCTGAGAAAGGCATGGACCACAATTTGCAGAATATCTTTCATTTCAGTGGCATTTTCCATGGCCATGTTAACAATGGTTATGTCACTTAACCCAATCACCAGGGTGGCCAGCTCATTGTCATGTTCATAACCATCCTCCAGCTTGGCCAGTTCAGGGACTTTCAAGCCTTCTGTGTCTATCACCAGGATGAAATCACAGCCCAGTTTCTGCTGAAACTTCTCTGCCACTTTAATGAGTGACATGAAGGCTCCTCGTGTACATTGGCCACTGCTCACTGCAAACTGCAGGCCAAACATGGTGCTGAGGAGGGTGGATTTCCCAGTGCTCTGCACTCCCAGCACCATTAGAACCACCATTCTGGACCTCTCCCCGAGCTTGGTATAGAGCTGAGTCAGAACATCTGTCACCCACTGCAGTGGGATGTTGGAGGCATCTCCATCAATCAGCTCCATGGGAAACCCTTCCAGCATCAGGTCAGCTGCTATGCCTGGGAAATGGATGAATTTCCTCTGGCTTCTCAGTATTTTGCCTTCTTTATCCATTGAACATTCAGCCTCATACAGCTGACCCAGCTCACGAATAAAATGCTCAACCCCTAGGGAACCAGAAGAGATTAATGTATCTAGTTCTGCTAGATGTTGTGGATTATTCTCTAAATATTCACATTTCTCTTTATATTCACGTCTTTTTTCAGACAGATACTCTCTGGCAGTATAATCCAGACTGAATTTCATCCATTTGAGGAAGTAGTGCTTTTCCAATGGAAGTAAGCGTTCTAGTCCATTAATAAATGTTGTCATTCCTCCACTGATGGAGCATTTATTCTGCTGTGTGCGTAACTCCAGCAAATTACCTCTCACCTGAGATTTATAGACTTCTGTGAGGGTGTCCCCTTGCTCTTTCATTCTGCACAGCTCTTTTTCCATTTTCCCTACGTTTTTCCAGAAATCTCCTTGGAGTCTCAACTTATCTCTTTTGTACTTTGCAACATCTTTTATTTCTGCAGTGATCTCTTTTCCAAGTTTTCTCACTCTCTGACATTCTTCACTGTCCTCATCTACACAGATTCCCAATTCATGGGCTGTCACAGCCATATTCTCCATATTCACTCTCTTGGGAGATGACTTCATTATACTTGTGAGAGTGGATTGTATTTTTTTCACAAAATCAGATTTATTTTTATTGTTGCCTTTCACCAGCACTTGTGATTGTTTCAGTTTCAGCACCGGAGCTAACTTTTTCAAAAATCCCAGTGTTTCCTTGTCCTCTCGAGCCTGACCATAGAGGATGAAGTAATATTTTATGGCTGATCCCTGTGGAGATGATAACAGCATGTACTGTTTCTCACTGATGCGCTCAGTAACTATGAACACTGCCGAGGAGACCTCTGTTAAAAAGCGAAACTGCAACTGGTGCGACTCCATGTCTCCGCGCAGATTCGTCACCGCAACGGGTTCTGGGAAGAGATCTGAATTCTCCATCCCACCAGGGAAATACCAGGAAATCTCAACCAGCCCATCTGCCATATCTCGAGGGACGTTCCCAGACTCCACGTCCCGATGGATAAAGAAATCGTGATGCTGCTGGGAGGGGCTGAGAACCTCATTGAGGAGTTGGGACTTGGAAAAGCCGCAGCTGCCCATTCGCACAAAGGAAATGGTTGACATTTTGGTGAGCACCAGGCTCTCCTCTCTGAACCCTCTGCTCTCTGCCAGGGAGTGCGGCCTCCACTTCCTTACAATGTCCCTCATGGCCCACAGCATTAGGGTGCACTTGGGGGTGTCAAGGGCGGGTAGCAGCAGAGGGAGGGCAAACTGGCACAAGGACATTTTGGACAGGATCTCCTGCTGTAGGAAACTGTCTGAGCAAAGCAGAATGGCACAGAGAACATCGAGGGGGTGCAGAGAATCACCAGTGTCACTAAGAGAAAATATATTGTCATGGATATGTCCTCTCTCATTCTCACTGCTTCCTGCATCATCAAGATCCACATTCGTAAGGCTTGTGTTTCTAGCTGTCATATTCAGAGCCATGACCTTCCTCAAGAAATGCCACCCCAAATCTCCCAGTGTCTGAGCAGTCTGGTCCTTTAGACTTTCTGGGCTGATCTCCAGGACGTCACTCAGCCTGAGCTTCTTGCTCCTGTGCTGCTCCATCCCTAGCTTCAACAGAACTTTCTGAAAGTCTCTTTTTGCTGTAATAGAACGTTGAACAGAAATTTTAGACTCAAAGTTTTCTTAAATGTCAATACTAGTGTTTTGCATCTCTTTATTTTATCGTTGTGAATGATTATAGAACTGCAAAATACAATGTCCAAATTTTTACAAATATGAGCCTAATTTTAGGCTCTTAAGGCCATATGTAGGTTCTTATGGGTGCGACTTTCAAGAATGTCTAAGTGACTTAGGCTATGTCTACTCTACCACTTTTGTTGGTAAAACTTCTGTCGGTCATGGGTGTGAAAAAACACCCTGTTGACTGACGTAAGTGACACTGACAGAAGCACCAGTGTGCACAGTGCTATGTCGGTGGGAGATGCTCTCCTGCCGACACAGCTACCTCCACTCATTGGGGGTGGTTTAATTATGGCAACAGAAGAGCTCTCTCCCATCAGCCAAGAGCGGCTATGTAGGAAACCTTACAGTGGGTCACCTGCAAGGGTACAGCTGTAGGTCTCTAGTGTAGACATGGCCTAAGTTATGTTGACTTACAGCCACCACAGTAATTGAACTTTCTGAAAGACGCTTTTTGCTGTGGAAGAATGTTGAACACAGGTTTTAGACTGAAAGTTTTCTTAAATGTAAATGAGTGTTTTGTATCTCTTTGTTTTCTTGTTGTGGTCCTAAGAACATGTGAATGATTATAGAACTGCAAAACACAATGACCATTTTTTTTACAAATCTGAGCCTAATTTTAGGCTCTTAAGACCATATGTAGGTGCCAATGGGTGCAACTTTCAAAGATGTCTTAGAGACTTAGAATCACAAATCACTTTGGAGACCACATCAGAGCTACTATAGCATACACTTTGGCTATTCAGATTCCAGTGTGCCATTACTATGTAAGAGGCCATTGACAGAGTACAAACTACTCAAGATAGAGGGGCAAAAGCTATTATTACAAATGCAATGCATTGCTGCTTCTGTGCCTCTGAGTAAATCATAATCGACTGATGTTCTCAGTGCTGTATTACTAAACCTTTTATGTCTTTAACCTTGTGACTCTGAGCTGGGATTTTAAATGTTGCAAAGGAAAAAAGCTAGTATTTGTGCCTTGTGTCTTCTTGGGTAAAGCTTTTAAACTAAAGTTCATGGTATTTGATGTCATTAGTTAAACATGTCAATAATATGGACAGAAGGAAAAATTATAAAAGGAAATACCTTTGGATAGGTCTGTCTCTGGGGCTGGCCGAGTTTCTGATTTTTGCCTTTGAGTTAAACAGTTCAGCAAGAAAAATCAGAGAAAAAACGTATTTTCTGTACTTAATCAAGAAAACTCCTTTTTCACTTTGCTGACACACGCAGGGCCAGACTGGCCAGCCCATTAAATCGGCTTTACATTATGTGACACCATTTTTCTTTCAGAAGCCATGCTGATGAATCTCTATTATATCACAACATGTCACACCTTGATTTAGCAGTTTGTTCAAGAAACGACTCTTCTGAAAATTCTGTCCATGACAGTGTCTCACTTTTACTACCTAAAATTAGCAAAAGTCCCTTACACCACTGTGTTACTCCATTTCTAAATCAATGTGACTCACTAGAGTTCAGTGGAGTTACCTGCTACCATAAAACTGGAATAATGCAATCAAGCCCTAGGCCTGGCATAGATCTCTCCACAGCATCCACTGTGTGGAGGGATTCTTCACACAGTTCTCCCTTTAAAAAAAAAATCTCACTTTTCTAAAGTTGAGTGTCAACCTGCTAATTTTATTTTCAGTACAGTTCCTCCCTGAGAATGTTGAATTCTTTTTCACTGAAAAATTCAGATTCAGGTCAACAGAAATATTTTACACATTTGTGTCCAATTTGCTTAATTGTTTTGATTGAAGAAAAAATACCAACAAAAAATAAAAAAATCCAAAATGTTTTGACTATTTGATTCAAAAACTTTTTTTTAATTTTAGTTCAATTTTTAAAAAAGTCAAACTAAACTTGAAAACAAAAAGTGTTTGCCCTGAAACAAAATATTTTTTTACTTTTTTTGGTTTGCTGAAATTTTTTTTAAAAAAAGTTTATTCCAGGTTGACCCAAAATATTTTTTTTAAATTTTGGTTCCATCACCAAACCCCCAAATCTGTTATATGTACTGCTGTAGCTGGGATCCTAGAGACCACAAGTTCCAGACTCACTTCTACTTACTGGGGGCGGTGGGGAGATGGGAGGCTGCAACACTGAACTCAGCCTCTGGATCTTCTTGAAGAGTTTCTTTTGACTTCATTTGTCCTTTTTTCATCATCTCTGGCGGTTTCTCACTGGTGGCCATTGCTTCCAAATGACAAGAGCTGAAATCATAATTAAACAGGACAGCAGAAGAAAATCTTTATAGAAATAAGAAAAGGAGTACTTGTGGCACCTTAGAGACTAACCAATTTATTTGAGCATAAGCTTTCGTGAGCTACAGCTCACTTCATTGGATGCATCCGATGAAGTGAGCTGTAGCTCAAGAAAGCTTATGCTCAATGAAGTGAGCTGTAGCTCACGAAAGCTTATGCTCAAATAAATTGGTTAGTCTCTAAGGTGCCACAAGTCCTCCCTTTCTTTTTGCGAATACAGACTAACACGGCTGTTACTCTGAAACCTGTTTATAGAAATAGAATATATGAAAAAGCCAGAGTTAGATTCAATTAAATGAGTAGCAATATGACAGCTACTTTCTTCAGTATCTGGGTATGTTATTTTTTGCTATGCCACTACAGAAAAGTTGTCTCTCCCCACCTTGGCACCTGCTGCTCTCTGCCTCAGTTTTCCATCTTCTGGCTCCAGTATGTTCAATCTTCCTCCCTTGAGCTGATTCTGGTGCTTCCAAAGGATTTAGTCTCTGGCCAAATAACAAAGACTGCCCACACCTTCCAGGGAGAAACAAATAGTCCAACAAAATAAATCTTACAGCAATTTCAGGCCCAGCCTTAGTTCAAGCACAATATGCCTTTCAGCCTCTTTCTGGGACTTAACCCATCCTTGGTTTCATTTACTCCTTCAGCTACTAGTGGCAAGGGGTATGACCTGTCTATGTAGCAGTGCACCTTCCTTGTACTATTAGCCTCAAGCTCTAGGTTCCTGCCTCTCTCTTTCCCAGGACTGATTCCCTCATGGCTGTCTTTCCAACCTCTCCTGCATACAGACACTTCCCCCAGGGTCCTACTGGCTCTTCCAGGCCTACCAAGCTCCTACCCTTCAGCCCTTCCCAACTCTTCCCTGGGTTTTCTAATAGGCCACTGTGAAAAGCCTGCCCCTCACCTGCTATGGCACATCCCACCCCACATGAGCTCAGAGCTTGCCCATTGCTCAACTGATCCCAGGCTTTGTTCAGTCATCTAACCCTTAGTTACAAGAGCCCTCCTGAATGGCTTTTGCAGTGGTTATGAACAGCTGCTGCCATTCCCAGGCACAAGGCTTAGTCCTTTGCCTGCCAGTCCAGCATTGGGGGTCTGCACAACCTGTTACCACTGAATCATTTGGGTTTTTCTGCCTAAAAAAAACCTAACAATATAATAATTAATAATTAATAATAATAAATTAACAATTTTGGATCATAACACCATAAACAATATTAAATGAAATGAAAAAAATCCAAAATAAAATAAAAATTGTGGGAGATGTCATTGTGTTGGGGTTTTGGCTTTTCTCATCCATTTTTGTTCTTGTTGTCATCGCTTTCCAAATAAAGATAGATAAATTTCAAAACCTTTAATTTCAAAATGGTTGAAAAACCAATTCTGACTTCTAAAAAATACTTTGCTTTGCCAAAACTATTCTCCGAATTCAACCAAAATTCACAAATAGCTTTGATAACTTGAAAAATGCCTTTTTCTGTGAATTTAATATTCATAAAATATATTTGCCCATTTCTACCTTCCTCACCCTGGGGACCTACCCACTGTGGCACCAATGCTGTATAAAATAACTAGTGTTACTAAGACAGTAACTCTAACAAGATCTATGTTTAGTGACGATTAAGGTGCCATCTGGAGACACCACATCCACCCAAAACCTTGAAAGAGTGGAATTAAGAAGCTAAGGGAAAAGTTACCAGAATTCCTTGCCAATTTCACATCACCTATCTTGCTGTTGGTAACACACTTCAACGGTCCATAAAGCTTTCACTTCCCACTCAGATACTGAGAAACAATACATACCTGAACTTCAGCAAACTTGTACTCACACAAAAACTTAACGATGACTTCACATGCTCTTGTATCAACATCTCAGCAAATATGATTCACACATTCCACACATTTGCAAAGTTATTCTGCCTTAACTTTACTGAGGTTGCTGGTAAGATTTTGTTTTAGAGAGACAAGGTGGGTGAGGTCACATCTCTTATTGGACCAACTTCTGTTGGTGAAAGAGAAAAGCTTTCCAGCTTCAATGTCCTGTGTAGATCAAAAGCTAACAGAATTTCATCCAATAAAAGATATTAACTTGCCCACCTTGTGTCTCTAATATCCTGGGACCAACATGGTTACAACAACTCTGCAAACAAGATTTTATTTTAATTACTATTAAAAGGATGCCTTATCAGAAACTGGAATATTTAAAAATGAATCAATATGTAAAAAAACCTCTAAAAGTTTCCAGTGTTCCTTAAGGATACGCTGGACGATTTGGATAAATAACAGTGTTCTGTAAGTATGAGAGAATGGAAAATATATTGCAAGAACATCTAAAGTTGTAGAAAATAATGCTGTTATATGGACTTATTCATTATAAATGGAGCTGGCAGCTCTGCCTATAGTTAAGGTTGCTTAACAGTTGCAATTATAAAACCCTGTTTTCAGTTGCTTATAACTTTGCCAGACTTCAACCTCTCAGGTTAAATTTTGGGGGATACTTTAAGGGAAAATGGCTCTGCCATTTCCAATAAAAAGATAAAGGGGCATAAACATAAACATAAAATATGTTTTGCTCACATTAAAAAATTCTTAGAATCATTTCATTAAGAAGATGTAGCAACTCCATACTTGAAGTTTGGCAGGAGGGTGTCAGGAATGTGTCAGGAATGTGCCTTTGACTGTTCACACAAAAACCCACCCATATTTGGCTGAGTTATAAGCCTCTCAAAATCTTAGTTGACACATGGTCAGTGGAGATTTCTTAGAGTTTGGCAGTTACATTTTCCAACAATCCATCCACACTGAGCATGCTTCAGCCCCCCACTGCACCTGTTTGCTAACCGGACTGCACATGTGCCATCCCTACAGTGTAAATGAGCAGGCTCCATCCCAAGGCTACAGGGGATGAACAGGACTTTCCATTCAGTTGCTCCCCACAGCAACCCCAGTGTCTCTCCTGTGCTCTCAATGGTTCTGCTTTTGGAACTTAAGAAAAGGAAGAACAGCACTTGAAAATTAGGAGATGCCAAAGTTAAGGTAGCTCATAGAATGTTAATTGGGTCCCTTTGTGTGTGGGGATTATGATACTGTCTTATAATTAATGATCACAAACATTCACAGGACACCATTTTCATTCCGTGCACAGTATCAACCTTAAGTCTGGCATTTCCAGCTCTTCAGTGCTTGACTTTGCAAATTTAACATGCTATTAATGTAGATGTTTGTGTGTAATTTGAGAAATAGTGTGTGATCCCATAATTAAAATCTATGTCATAAGGAATATGTACAAAGGGGCAGAGTTGTATGTGTAGGACAGAGAGTGTATTACCCACCTGAATTCTGGGAGAGTCAAGAAGGAGAAAGTAACAGCAGATATCAGCCATTTTTAGTAGAATTTTTCAGGAGGTGAGTCACCTGCAGGTACAAAGAGAGTGATGGACAGCCACTGATCTGACCACAGTCATGTACATTAGAACCACCCGGGAGACAAATGTCAGAAACAGCCAAGGGGCTCTGGATGCAGAGGCAGGAGGTGGGTGGTGATGGTGAGACCCTTCAAACTATGTTCTTTTTCCCTCTCAAATCACTCTCCCCTGCCTCCAAGACATTTAAAACGCGTTTCAAATTCAACCCTTGCCCAAATAATTCCATATTTGCCTTTGCTGCAGTAACACAACATTTCCAACCTTTCCATCACCATGCTAGGGCAGGGGATCAGCTAACTCAGAAAGGAGAGAGTTTCATATCCTCCTCCCCCTGCAGCAATGCACCCCCTAATGCTGCACTGGGGTCAGGACTGACCGAGAGGGGACAGCACCCACTACTGAGCCCTCCATTCTACTCCCTGCAGCACAGGACACCTAGCACTGCACTGGGACATTTGGGGTCAGCACTGACTGTGAAGGGAGAGTGCCCCCTACTGAGCCCCTGACCCACTCCCTGCAGCACCTCGGCTTTTGCCTAAAGGTCTTCCATCCAACTACTGCCTTTGTGTTACTTTACTTAGACTTAAAAAGTTAATCTCCAGTAGGAAGGCTGAAGGCATATTTCTCTTACTGTCATGAGTTTTATATTTGGAGAGTTAGTTTATCAATTTAACGTGATCATCCTATTCCTGGCTTCCCTCTTTTCCCTTATCCCAAAATGGCCACCATATGCCTTGAAGTTCAATGAGAGTGAAGGCAGCAAGATGGCTGACATTTCCCTACAGTTTCTGCATGCAGAACTGAGGCTACTCCTCGTAAAGATTGGCACCAACTCATGTCATATTCAATGAGAGTGAAACCTGGCTGCCCTCAGGAAAGGAGACTATTATCCTGTGGTTAGAGGGCTGGATAGGAGACCATGAGGAGACAGGGGAACATGAGGAGGATAAGAAAGTCTGAAGAGGTGCAAAGGGGGGCTGAGGAGCAGGGGACTGCAGGGGGAGCAGGAAAAGAGGGGGTGCAAACAAAACAGAGGAGCTGCAGGGGGAGACGGTGAGAATGTGGGGTGCAGGAGGGAGACTGAGGGATTCAGAGAAATGTGTGGGACATGGGAAGACTAGGGGGAACTAGAGAATGTGGGGAGCAGGAGGGAGATTACAGAGGTGCATGAGAAGACTGAGAGGGATGCAGGTGATGAGAGGCGGGTGAAGAGGATGGTAGCAGAGGGTAAGTGGGGACCCCTCAGGACAGGCATTTTTGCATGTGCATTTCAGGTTGAATTTTGTCCCTGAAATCTCCACACAGTTTGGGGGCAGACGCCATCCCCCTTAGGACTCACAAACCAAAAGGCAAAAAACCGTCCATCCCACCAGATGTATTAATGTTTGAAATCGCAGGCTTCTGAAGCCCATCTCATGATTTTTGCCAGTCTGACTGGTAATGTGTGAACACTGGGGGCTGACAGCACCATTGCTGTGGATCAGATTCTAGGAGTGTGCAGTGGCTGAGAGGGCGCAAAGAGCCTCACTCCCTCCTTGCATAGCCTGCATCAGTGCCAGGGATAACTGCAGTCCCTGGGCTTGTCTGCTGCATGGCTCCTACCTTATTGCACAAGGAGTGAGCTGTACTCTGCGCTGGGGAGAGGCTCTATGGGACAGTGGTTTTATTTAAACACTTTTATATAAGTATACTGTATAATCATTGTCCCCTTCTCCCCATTGAAGTCTGTGGCCATTCTCTCATCACCCCCCAGTCCCTGCCCCTCCCCCAACACCCTCATATATTGTATGAGCATTTCTACCCCCTAATTAAAGTTTCTGGGCATTTTATGCTCCTCCCCCTCCATTATAACCTACAAGCACTCTCTTTTTCACCATTGGTTGTGCTATGTACTATTGATAATTAGCTTTGTTTGTATCTTGGCCAGGGTCAATACCTGGACTCCCAATAACATTTTGGTATAGGATGGGGTTGCAATGAAAGGCAGGAGCTCTAGTAACCGTGATTTACATTGTTGAGTAAAAATACACCCATCTGTTTCATTTCACTTTGGATGTATTTGCTAAGTAAATCACGTTAATATCTGACACTGAAAACTTTCCTTAAATAGATGTAAGGAATTGGTTACAAAAGTTCTGTAATGTTCAAGAGAGGCACTAACCTGCACTTCTCTGTTCAAGTCAGGAGAGTTCTCTGCTCAGTCTGCTCTGCTCCTTATTTCATATCATGCAAAGAAAGTAGTAAGGAACCAGGAAACTGAAACTAAAATGAGTGAGAGCCAGGTGGGTTGAGACTTCCTGAGAGACAGCTGCAAATTACACCAGAGAATCAGAGAATAATAGAAGTGATGGGCTGGAAGGGACCTTGAGAATCATCAAGTCCAGCCCTCTGCACTGAGGCAGGACCAAGTAAACCTTGTCCTAGACCATCCCTGACAGGGGTTTGTCAAACCTGCTCTTAGAAACCTCCAGTGAGCGGGTATCCACAACCTCCCTTGGAAACCTGTTCCAGAAATTAACTACCTTTCGTTAGAAAGTTTTTCCTAAGATCTAACTTAAATTTCCTTTCCCATTACTTCTTGTCCTTCCTTCAGGGGACATGGAGAACAATTGGTCACCATCCTCTTTATAACAGTGCTTAACATATTTGAAGACTGTTATCAGGAAAGCCCCCTCAGCCTTCTTTTCTCAAGACTAAACCTGCCTAGTTTTTTTTTAACCTTTCCTCATAGGTCAGGTTTTCCAAACCTTTTATAATTTTTATTGCTCTCCTCTGGACTGTCTCCAGTGTATCCACATCTTTCCTAAAGTGAGGTGCCCAGAACTGGACAGAGTGCTCCAGCTGAGGCCTCAAGAGTGCCAGGTAGAGCAGGACAATTACCTCCCATGTCCTACATACAACGCTGCTGTTAAAACATCCCAGAACGATATTACATTTTTTTGCAACTGTATCACATTGTTGACTCGCATTAAATTTGTGCTCCACTATAAGCCCCAGTTCCTTTTCAGTACTACCAGCTAGCTAGTTTTTCCCCAGTTTATAGTTGTATATTTGATTTTTCTTTCCTAAGTATAGTACTTTGCATTGTCTTTATTGAATTTCATCTTGTTAATTTCAGACCAATTCTCCAATGTGTCAAGGTTATTTTAAGTTCTCATCCTCTCCTCCAAAGTGCTAGCAACCCCTCCCAGATTGGTGTCGTCCATAAATGTTATAATCATATTCTCCACTCCATTATCCAAGTCATTAATGAAAATATTGAATAGTACCACACCCAGGACTGACCTCTGTGGGACTTCACTAGCTATGTCCTCCTAGTTCCACAGTGAAACACTATTCTTTGAGCACAGGCTTTCAACCAGTTGTTCACCCACTTTATAGCAATTTCATCTAGACCCCATTTCCTTGCTTGCTTATGAGAATGTCATGTGGGACTGTGTCAAAAGCCCTACTAAAATCAAAGTCTACGATGTCTACTGCTTCCCACTATCCACTGGCCAGTAACCCTGTCCAAAAAAGAAATTCTGGTGGTTTGGTATGATTTGCTTTTGACAAACCCATGCTGGCTAATAACTCTATTATTACCCCTAGGTGCTTACAGATTGATGGTTTAATAACTTGCTCCAGTCTCTGTCCACGTATCAAAGTTAGGATAACTGGTCTATAATTTCCTCTGTCCTCTTTGATCCCCCTTTTAGAGAAAGTTATTGTGTTTGCCCATCTTCAGTCCTCAGGGACCTGATCTGTCTTGCATGAGTTCTTGAAGATAAGTGCTAACAGAATCTAGAATCAGACACAGTCCCCAAAATTCCATGCAGCAGTGGAGTTGATTAAGGGCTTGATTAAGAGCCCCCAAAATCTGTGTCTAATGCTATAAAATCTAGAGTTCCCCTTCTCTAACACACACAGACACATACATGTTGTGCAGTCCGTACTTCACCAAATACAGCAAAAAAGAAGAGAGATTTTGCAAGAGGAAAAAATAGTGTTGTTGCCCCGGTGTCTCTCTGCTTTCCTTGTGCACCCAACTAATTCTGGGTGAATGGGGGCAGTAGATTTCCATGAAGGAACTAAGGGTATGTCTACACTACGGAATAAGGTCGAATTTATAGAAGTCGGTTTTTTAGAAATCGGTTTTATATATTCGAGTGTGTGTGTCCCCACAGAAAATGCTCTAAGTGCATTAAGTGCATTAACTCGGCGGAGGGCTTCCACAGTACCGAGGCTAGAGTCGACTTCCGGAGCGTTGCACTGTGGGTAGCTATCCCACAGTTCCCGCAGTCTCCGCTGCCCATTGGAATTCTGGGTTGAGATCCCAATGCCTGATGGGGCTAAAACATTGTCGCGGGTGGTTCTGGGTACATATCGTCAGGCCCCCCTTCCCTCCCTCCTTCCCTCCGTGAAAGCAAGGGCAGACAATCGTTTCGCGCCTTTTTTCCTGAGTTACCTGTGCAGACGCCATACCACGGCAAGCATGGAGCCCGCTCAGGTAACCGTCACCTTATGTCTCCTGGGTGCTGGCAGACGCGGTACGGCATTGCTACACAGTAGCAGCAACCCATTGCCTTTTTGCAGCAGATGGTACAATACGACTGGTAGCCATCCTCGTCGTGTCCGAGGTGCTCCTGGCCACGTCGGCTGGGAGCGCCTGGGCAGATATGGGCGCAGGGACTAAATTTGGAGTGACTTGACCAGGTCATTCTCTTTAGTCCTGCAGTCAGTCCTATTGAACTGTCTTATGGTGAGCGGGCAGGTGATACGGATTGCTAGCAGTCCTATTGCATCATCTTCTGCTGGGCAGGCAAGAGATGAGGATGGCTAGCAGTCCTACTGCACCATCTTCTGCTGAGCAGCCATGAGATGTGGATGGCATGCAGTCCTTCTGCACCGTCTGCTGCCAGCCAAAGATGTAAAAGATAGATGGAGTGGATCAAAACAAGAAATAGACCAGATTTGTTTTGTACTCATTTGCCTCCTCCCCCGTCTAGGGGACTCATTCCTCTAGGTCGCGCTGCAGTCACTCACAGAGAAGGTGCAGCGAGGAAATCTAGCCATGTATCAATCAGAGGCCAGGCTAACCTCCTTGTTCCAATAAGAACAATAACTTAGGTGCACCATTTCTTATTGGAACCCTCCGTGCAGTCCTGCCTGAAATACTCCTTGATGTAAAGCCACCCCCTTTGTTGATTTTAGCTCCCTGAAGCCAACCCTGTAAGCCGTGTCGTCAGTCGCCCCTCCCTCCGTCAGAGCAACGGCAGACAATCGTTCCGCGCCTTTTTTCTGTGCGGACGCCATACCAAGGCAAGCATGGAGGCCGCTCAGCTCACTTTGGCAATTAGGAGCACATTAAACACCACACGCATTATCCAGCAGTATATGCAGCACCAGAACCTGGCAAAGCGATACCGGGCGAGGAGGCGACGTCAGCGCGGTCACGTGAGTGATCAGGACATGGACACAGATTTCTCTGAAAGCATGGGCTCTGCCAATGCATGCATCATGGTGCTAATGGGGCAGGTTCATGCTGTGGAACGCCGATTCTGGGCTCGGGAAACAAGCACAGACTGGTGGGACCGCATAGTGTTGCAGGTCTGGGACGATTCCCAGTGGCTGCGAAACTTTTGCATGCGTAAGCACTTTCATGGAACTTTGTGACTTGCTTTCCCCTGCCCTGAAGCTCATGAATACCAAGATGAGAGCAGCCCTCACAGTTGAGAAACGAGTGGCGATAGCCCTGTGGAAGCTTGCAATGCCAGACAGCTACCGGTCAGTTGGGAATCAATTTGGAGTGGGCAAATCTACTGTTGGGGCTGCTGTGATGCAAGCAGCCCACGCAATCAAAGATCTGCTGCTATCTTGGGTAGTGACCCTGGGAAATGTGCAGGTCATAGTGGATGGCTTTGCTGCAATGGGATTCCCTAACTGTGGTGGGGCCATAGACGGAACCCATATCCCTATCTTGGCACCGGAGCACCAAGCCGCCGAGTACATAAACCGCAAGGGGTACTTTTCAATAGTGCTGCAAGCTCTGGTGGATCACAAGGGACGTTTCACCAACATCAACGTGGGATGGCCGGGAAAGGTACATGACGCTCGCATCTCCAGGAACTCTAGTCTGTTTCAAAAGCTGCAGGAAGGGACTTTATTCCCAGACCAGAAAATAACTGTTGGGGATGTTGAAATGCCTATATGTATCCTTGGGGACCCAGCCTACCCCTTAATGGCATGGCTCATGAAGCCATACACAGGCAGACTGGACAGTAGTCAGGAGCTGTTCAACTACAGGCTGAGCAAGTGCAGAATGGTGGTAGAATGTGCATTTGGATGTTTAAAGGCGCGTTGGTGCAGTTTACTGACTCGCTTAGACCTCAGCGAAACCAATATTCCCACTGTTATTACTGCTTGCTGTGTGCTCCACAATATCTGTGAGAGTAAGGGGGAGACGTTTATGGCAGGGTGGGAGGTTGAGGCAAATCGCCTGGCTGCTGGTTACGCGCAGCCAGACACCAGGGCGGTTAGAAGAGCACAGGAGGCGTGGTACGCATCAGAGAAGCTTTGAAAACCAGTTTCATGACTGGCCAGGCTACGGTGTGAAAGTTCTGTTTGTTTCTCCTTGATGAAACCCCCCGCCCCTTGGTTCACTCTACTTCCCTGTAAGCTAACCACCCTCCCCTCCTCCCTTTGATCACCGCTTGCAGAGGCAATAAAGTCATTGTTGCTTCACATTCATGCATTCTTTATTCATTCATCACACAAATAGGGGGATGACTACCAAGGTAGCCCAGGAGGGGTGGTGGAGGAGGGAAGGAAAATGCCACACAGCACTTTAAAAGTTTACAACTTTAAAATTTATTGAATGCCAGCCTTCTTTTTTTTGGGCAATCCTCTGCGGCGGAGTGGCTGGTTGGCCGGTGGCCCCCCCCCCGCGTTCTTGGGCGTCTGGGTGTGGAGGCTATGGAACTTGGGGAGGAGGGCGGTTGGTTACACAGGGGCTGTAGTGGCAGTCTGTGCTCCAGCTGCCTTTGCTGCAGCTCAACCATACACTGGAGCATACCGGTTTGGTCCTCCAGCAGCCTCAGCATTGAATCCTGCCTCCTCTCATCACGCTGCCTCCACATTTGAGCTTCAGCCCTGTCTTCAGCCCGCCACTTACTCTCTTCAGCCCGCCACTTACTCTCTTCAGCCCGCCACCTCTCCTCCCGGTCATTTTGTGCTTTCCTGCACTCTGACATTATTTGCCTCCACGCATTCGTCTGTGCTCTGTCAGTGTGGGAGGACAGCATGAGCTCGGAGAACATTTCATCTTGAGTGCGTTTTTTTTTCTTTCTAATCTTCACTAGCCTCTGGGAAGGAGAAGATCCTGTGATCATTGAAACACATGCAGCTGGTGGAGAAAAAAAAAGGGACAGCGGTATTTAAAAAGACACATTTTATAAAACAGTGGCTACACTCTTTCAGGGTAAACCTTGCTGTTAACATTACATACATAGCACATGTGCTTTCGTTACAAGGTCGCATTTTGCCTCCCCCCACCGCGTGGCTACCCCCTCAACCCTCCCCCCTCCCTGTGGCTAACAGCGGGGAACATTTCTGTTTAGCCACAGGCAAACAGCCCAGCAGGAATGGGCTCCTCTGAGTGTCCCCTGAAGAAAAGCACTCTATTTCAACCAGGTGACCATGAATTATATCTCACTCTCCTGAGGATAACACAGAGAGATAAAGAACGGATGTTGTTTGAACGCCAGCAAACATACACTGCAATGCTTTGTTGTACAATGATTCCCGAGTACGTGTTACTGGCCTGGAGTGGTAAAGTGTCCTACCATGAAGGACGCAATAAGGCTGCCCTCCCCAGAAACCTTTTGCAAAGGCTTTGGGAGTATATCCAGGAGAGCCACGAATGCCAGGGCAAAGTAATCCTTTCACATGCTTGCTTTTAAACCATGTGTAGTATTTTAAAAGGTACACTCACCGGAGGTCCCTTCTCCGCCTGCTGGGTCCAGGAGGCAGCCTTGGGTGGGTTCGGGGGGTACTGGCTCCAGGTCCAGGGTGAGAAACAGTTCCTGGCTGTCGGGAAAACAGGTTTCTCCACTTGCTTGCTGTGAGCTATCTACAACCTCATCATCATCATCATCTTCTTCGTCCCCAAAACCTGCTTCCATATTGCCTCCATCTCCATTGAAGGAGTCAAACAACACGGCTGGGGTAGTGGTGGCTGAACCCCCTAAAATGGCATGCAGCTCATCATAGAAGCGGCATGTTTAGGGCTCTGACCCAGAGCGGCCGTTCGCCTCTCTGGTTTTCTGGTAGGCTTGCCTCAGCTCCTTCAGTTTCATGCGGCACTGCTTCGTGTCCCTGTTATGGCCTCTGTCCTTCATGCCCTGGGAGATTTTGACAAAGGTTTTGGCATTTTGAAAACTGGAACGGAGTTCTGATAGCACGGATTCCTCTCCCCATACAGCGATCAGATCCCGTACCTCCTGTTCAGTCCATGCTGGAGCTCTTTTGCGATTCTGGGACTCCATCATGGTCACCTCTGCTGATGAGCTCTGCATGGTCACCTGCAGCTTGCCACGCTGGCCAAATAGGAAATGAGATTCAAAAGTTCGCGGTTCTTTTCCTGTCTACCTGGCCAGTGCATCTGAGTTGAGAGTGCTGTCCAGAGCGGTCAAAATGGAGCACTCTGGGATAGCTCCCGGAGGCCAATACCGTCGAATTGTGTCCACAGTACCCCAAATTCGAGCCGCCAAGGCCGATTTAAGCGCTAATCCACTTGTCAGGGGTGGAGTAAGGAAATCGATTTTAAGAGCCCTTTAAGTCGAAATAAAGGGCTTCATCGTGTGGACGGGTGCAGGTTTACATTGATTTAATGCTGCTAAATTCGACCTAAAGTCCTAGTGTAGACCAGGGCTAGGTAACTAAAAAGAGTAAAGGCCAAGAATTATTCCTTCGTGTCATTTAGAATGCCATTAACTTGGGGTACTCATAGAAGGTTCAGTTAATGTTATTGGTTATGGACTTTGAATAGTGCAGGTAAATAGCTGGATTTTGTGGTACTGGAGTTATGTTAGTTACTAAGTGTGGGATCCACAAAGGGACTTAGGATCCTATGTTACCATTTTAGGTGCCTAAGCCCTGGTTCAGGCACCACTGTGATCCACAAACCCACAGTGGTGCCATTTCAGATTTTGGTAGAGGGAGGGCAATTTTACCCCGATTCCAGAGGCTTCTTGGAACTCTCAGTTTTTTGCAGATAACAACTTAGAAATTATCTGATAGAAGCTTTGGATCTAATTCCTATATAAAGAAAGAAAATTAAATACATATTAGACCCACTCAGCTCTAATACTCACATGTTCTGACATCTTGTGTCAATTCACTTAAGGACACTGGTTAGGTTTAAAATTTTAATGCATATTCTGACTTTGTTACTTACTCTTGAATACAACAATTGAAACAATTGTAGAAAAAATCTAGATGACTGTCTATCACTTTTTTGCAGTTCATCAAGCTTGGAATAAATCATTTAACTTTTGGAAACATCCTCCTAGGGCAGTGCTCTTCACTATTTTTGAAGTGCTCACTCCATCCCCTCTGCCTTCTTCACTCACTCTCCCCCACCCTCACTCACTTTCACCGCACTGGGGCAGGGAGTTGGGGTTTGGGAGGCGGTGCGGGCTCTGGGCTGGGGCTGAGGAGTTTGCAGTGTGGAAGGAGGCTCTGCGCTGAGCCTGGGGCAGGGGGTTGGGGTGCAGGAGGGGTGAGGGGTGCAAGCTGTTGGAGGGAATTTGGGTGCAGGAGGGGGCTCTGGCTGGGGCAGAGTATTGGGGTGCAGGAGAGAGTATGGGATGCTGGCTCTGGGAGGGGGGCATCAGGGCTGGCACAGAGGATTGTGGCATGGGGTGTAGAGGAGGGGGTAAGGAGTGCAGGAGGGGCTATGAGGAGCTGGCTCTGGAAGGGGGCTCAGGGCTGGGGCTTGGGGTGCAGGACGAGGTATGGGGGCTGGCTCCAGGAGGCAGTACAGGGTGTGGGCTCAGGTCTGGGCCAGGGGCTTGGGTGCAGGAGGCGGTATGGGGGGCTTAGCTGTGGGAAGGGGCTCAGGTCTGGGGCTTGGGGTGAAGGTGGGGGCAGTACTTACTTTGGGTGGCCATGAACCCATGCCACTCCTGGAAGGGGCCAACACAGGGGCACATGGCTCTGCGCTGCAACTCCCATTGGCCACAGTTCCCTGTTCCCAGGCAATGGGAGCTGGCGGGGGGGGGGGCAACGATTGCAGGCAGGAGCAGTGTACTGAGACCTCTGCTCCCCCCTCCCCAGCGGGGGCATGCTGGTCACTCCCAGAGCTGCGTGGGCCTAAGCACCAACTTCTCATCTTGTGGGTGGTTGGGGGGAGTGCTCGATCCTTCCACCTCTTCCTCGCCTCCTCCCCTGAGTGCACCCTGTCCCTGCTCCTCCTCCTCCCTCCTGGAGCTTGAATGCTGCAAATCAGCTGTTCGCAGCATTCCGGAGTGCTGGGAGGGTGGGGGGAGGAGTTGGAAAGCACGGGGCCAGGGGGACAGAGGGGGGGAGTTTGCTCTGCAACCACTAATTTGGGCATGGGGCCGGGGCAGGTAGGGAGCCCCCTTTCGGGTCTCTGGGAGCTGCCACTGGCTCGCGGGCCTTGCAGTGAAGAACACTGTACTACGCAAGGCCCCGTTAGTTTATACTGCACCTACTTGGGCCTCTCAGCGTGTTACCCCACTGCAAATAATAGACTAGAAACTAACTTTAAACAGGACTGAAACTGACACTTGCAAGTCACTTTTACAGTACTGCCAACCCCAAACGTTCAAAAATCATGAATCAGGCTCACCAAAAATCATGAGATGGGCTTTAAAATCATGAGATTGTGTAAAAATAATAGATTTGGTGTTCTTTTTATTTGTCTTCTGCTTTTCGAGCCTTTGTGTGCACTGGGTGTCACATTTTGAAGCTTTTTCCACAACCATAAGGGCTAGAAACTTATTTTAAGAATGAAGGCTGAAATTATCACATCTCCACCTGACTCCAGGAACTGGGGCTTTAAGGACAACAGTAATTGTCATGAGACTCATTGCTAGGGTGACCAGGCGTCCTGTTTTTAAAGGGACAGTACCGTATTTAAGCTCTCCTACAGATGTTCTGACCTTTTCTTAAAAATGGGCAAATTGTCCCATATTTTCTGTCTCCCGCACATCCGTACTGGCAGATCCTGCTGCTGGCCGGATCCCTGCTCACCAGCCGCCCGCCCACCAGTGGCCAATGATTGCGGGGGTATGCAAGGCTAGTGGTGGGGTGAAGCTGCAGCATGGGGGGCCGGCTGCTCCCCCTGTTGGTCCGTCAATGCAGCCCCTGCTGCGTGCTGGCTCTCGGCCAGCAGGGCCCCAACCCCTGTCCCGTTTTTGGCCAGCACTGGCTGCACGCTGAGACATGCAGCCAGTGAGTGCGGGCAGCGCTAGGCAGCGGATGGTTTTGTGTCACCTCTGCTGCCCACCCATCGGCCCTTTACGTGCTCCCCTTCTTGCTGTCCTCTCCCTGCTTTGCCCATTCACACACACACACAGCCCTGCTGCTCCTCCATATCCCCCCTGGCAGGGCGCATCCCGCTCCCAGTGCTGCGTAGAGCTGGCCGGCAGGCTCCTTCCTTCCCCCCCCCGCTGCCTCTGGGTGGGCCAGCACCCTGGGAAAACCCAAGACCCTCTGGTCTGAGGCGCTGGCCAGGAGGAGCTGAGCCCTGCATGTGTCAAAGCCCCATACAGCTTTGCTCCGCCCCTCAGCTAAGCTCTGGAGTGACGGGGAAAGCGATTTCCAGCCTGCTTGTGCCCTGACCCTGCAGGCTCACCAGCAGCCCCGTGGGCAGGGGCTTAGCACCCTCTTCACCTGCCCCCAACCGCCCTAGGTCCTGCCCCCAGGGAACGCGGTGCTGCTCCATGCCCTTGTCACCCTCCCTGCTGAGCCACGTCTCTGGCCAGGTTCGCTGAAGCCCCTGCAGTCAGGTTCCTGGGCCCTGGTGCACAGTGCATCCTTAGAGATTAACCCCTTCTTGCCTGTACTGTAGCGGGGTGGGGAGACAAGAGGCAGCTGTGTTATGTCGGTGGCCAGCAGCAGCCTGGGGGAGCAGTTAGCTGCCTTTTGACACTGTACGGGCAGGAAGGGACAAGCTGCTTGCAGTTGGCAGGGGCGGGGGAAGAGATGAGCTCTGCAAAGACTTGGGCCAGGTCATCTCCTCCCCCTCCTCTCCTGCAGCTGGAAGCAGCTCCTGTCCCTTCCCTCCCACACAGTGCCGAATGGCTGCTGCTGGCCACATTCTGGTGTGATCCCTGGCAGAAATCTGGGGACAGGGCATGTGACCCTGCGTGCCGCCCCCTTCCCGCCCACCATGTGTTGACTCAGGAAGATGTGGCGGAAGGTATCAGGAGAGGCGGGTCCATCCCGGGGGCCCAGCCAGGCATGGAGGGCAGAGAGCACTGGACAGGGAGGGGAGGGTCAGTCGGTCACCCCACCATGTCAGAGAAGTGTATCGGAGTGTGTGTGTGTCACCTTTCCCCGTTTGTGTGTGTGTGTGTGGGGGGGGGGGGGCGGGGTGACACGGCCAGGCCAGATGGCTACAAAAGAGTGGTTGAAGGTAGATACATTAGTTCCAGGTTAAGCAGGTCCCTTTTCCCTGGGTAAAATAACAGGGACTATTTCAGAACACTCAGGAACTTTCTAGAACTAATTAAGCCAGGCAGGCTAATTAGGACACCTGTAGCCAATTGGGAAGCTGATAGATTTAATTAAGGCTAATCAGGACACCTGGTTTAAAAAGGCTCTCACTCCAGTTAGTGAGGTGTGTGCAAGGAGCTGAGAGTGAGAGGGTGTGCTGCTGGAGGACTGAGGAGTACAAACGCTATCTGGCATCAGGAGGACGGTCCTGTGGTGAGGATACAGAAGATGTTGGGAGGAGGCCATGGGGAAGTAGCCCAGGGAGTTGTAGCTGTCACACAGGTGTTACACAAAACACTATAGACAGCTGTGATCCACAGGGCCCTGGGCTGGAACCCCGAGTAGAAGGCAGGCCCAGTTTCCCCCCATCCCCCCAAACTCCCTGTTGGATACAGGAGGAGTTGACTTGGACTGTGCATCCCACCGGAGGGGAAGGTCCCTGGCCTGTCCCCTGACCCACTAGGTGGACCAGCAGAGACTGTGGGGATTGTTCTCCTTCCTTTTCCCCATGCTGGCCAGCGATGAGGTTATCTGAGTGAACGGCAGATTTGAGCCATGAAAGTGGCCAAACTGAGGGCTACTGTGAATCTCTGAGGCGAGCAAAATCCGCCAATAAGCGCAGGACCCACCAAGGTAGAGGAGGAACTTTGTCACAGGGGGTAGGGTTGCATGTGTCACATCTCCCCATGTGAACCCTGAAGCCTTAAATATAAGAAGGTAAATACAAAAAATCCAACTATGCAGTATTTCTTTTTAACAGGGACTCAGTCAACTTGATGTTAATTTGAACATTTGTACTGCATAGTTCTGATAGAGTGCTGTTGAACTCATTTGAATATGAGTAATTTTACCAAGTGCCCTATATTCAGCACAGGAAAATACGGTCACCCCACTCATGTCAAAATTATGAGAGTTAGCAGCACCGCTTTCACTTCTGTTTAAAGACTAGTTACTTTCCAGAAGGGTCTTAAACACAACACGCCAGTGACTGAGTTGCAGTTCTCACAGGACAATATCTCAAACCAAACATCAAGAAAATTCCACATTTTAAAGTTGAGAAAAAATTGAGATTTCTGAGGTCTCTCAGGGCCACTGCATGCAGGAAAGGAAAATAAACAGGCACAGGAGCTCTGGGCAGCTCTTTGTTGTGAAAGAGTTGGAGCGTCAAATCTTCTAGTCCTTAATCAAGTAAAATTTCTATTGCCATCAGCGCCTCCACTCATAGATATTAACATCACAGTGCACATATGACAACATGTGCTCAATAACTATGCATTTCATACTTAAATAGCTGAACCATTTTATCCAGGGCTACATATCTTATACACATTGGCACAGGGGCTACATTTTCTGGCATATTCTGAACAGTGCTGAGCACACACATGGTGCCCAGTGAATAGTACAAATCATGACAATAATGGTCGACTTTTGCTGTGCATGGGATCTTCATGTTTGTGCCACAGGACACCTGCTTCTTTAGACTGCTACCTGCTTCTTTTGGGAGGTCTTTTTGGGTGCCTAGCCCATCAGTCAACCCACTGGTATCCACACAAGCTTCCTGGCGTACTCTTTCTGTGCTCACCACCTTATCATGAGTTTCCACACGTGCTTCAGAGCCTTGGTCCTGCACACTGACAGAGGTGGGGACCACTTCTCTATTCTTAGGCTATGTCTACACTACCCGCCGGATTGGCGGGTAGTGATCAAGCTATCGGGGATCGATTTATCGCATCTATTGCATCCCCGAGCGCTCTCCCTGTAGACTGAGGAACTCCACCGCTGCAAGAGGCGGAAGCGGAGTCGATGGGGGAGCGGCAGCAGTCGACTCGCCGCCATGAAGATGATGAGATAAGTCGACCTAAGATACGTTGAGTTCAGCGACGCTATTCGCATAGCTGAAGTTGCGTATCTTAGGTCGACCCCCACCCCCTAGTGTAGACCTGGCCTCTATTTCAGTATGGGCCCCCTGGTCTCTACAGTAGGCAGAGCACTCCCTCTCCAAAATAAGCAGATGTGCCAACTCCTTCTGTCTATCTTTTTGGTAGAAGACTTATTCCTCCAGGTTTTGGCTCAGCTCACCTCCTTCACTGGGCGCCTGTCCACCGCCTCGTGTTCCCTGTGTCTCACTCCCTAGGCAGGTGCGTTTTGCTTTCCTAGGACACCTCTTTACATTCCGCAGCCAGCACCAGCTTCCCCTTCTCAAGGTCAGCTGTCTCCTGCTTGGTCTGTCCCAGATGCTTGGCCAGCTCTTCTGCTGCTTGAAACCACCTCCATTCTGTTCCCTGGATCTGGATCTTGTAAGACCTCAACCTGTTATTTAATTCGTACCAGAGAACATTCATCTGGTTCTGCAGGTTGAAGAGATGCCTGGTGGCCAACGAGATGTCCTGGCTATCAGTCATTCTCTGGGTGCCCAGGCCTCGTGAAACAGGTTTCCCTCTGTCTCCAACACCCCCCGTCCAAGAGCACTGCCGTCCCTCAGAGCTTCTCATTGGGCTGTTCTTCACAGGAGTCATTTCAGGGCTCCGGTCCTGCCTCAGTTCCTGCAACACACTAGGTACATTCCCCAGGTTCATTTCCCTCCGGACAGAGACTAGAGGCTGGGTCTTGCCTTCAGCAAAAGGGTTGTTCACACCCCATGATTGCTTTCCCCTTTCTACTGCATTGGGCCTCAGTCCTGCTTCCTTCGCTAGTTCAGGTTTGCCAATTATGAGGAGGCCTGGGTCTACAATAGTACCAGTACTACCTTCCTGAGTTAGAGCTTTTATTGGGGCAAAACCTTCTTATGTGGCCCATGTCCCTGCAATGGAGACAAATAGTCCCTGGGGTGGTCTTCCAAGTCCTAAACTGAGCCCCTGGTTCTGCATTCACTATAGTCTGGGCCTCAGCTGTTTGTGGCCTTCACTGGTCTTGGTGGAGCTCAAGGCAATGAGTCTGGCCTTACAGCCATGGCTTGTATCAGGGTATAACCATCTTGCCTGTCCCACTTGCCCATAGTACCTGCAGCTCCACGGTAGGGTCTTCTAACTATTTCCTTTGTGGCGCCTCAGTGGACAGTGTCATGGCTGCCAAGCTCCCTGCCAAGCCTGACACTGGTGATCCTGGAGTTGCTGCTGTTCAAGCCTCTCCAGGGTTTCACCATGCTGTTGCTGGGCAGCTTGCTGGGGCAGTGCAGATCCTGCAGCCTGCTGCTGGCCTAGAGATCTTATCAGCTCTTCCACGGTCCCTTGTTTGCAGGGCTGGTCCCAAATCCCCACTTCTGGTACCAGTGTAATGGGGTGCATTCACCTCTTGCAAGCACCCCCCTGGCCGAGTGTGTGTGCCTGCACTCTTATCTCTATTTGTGGTGGCTCTTCACTGGAAGAGTCCAGTCTATCAAACAAAAGCAAACCCCTTCCGGGTACAAGTCCACCAGGGGCCTCTCTCAGTGTTTCTACTGTCTCTCAGTTTGTCCCCGCTCTGGAATAGAATAGAATGCAGTGCCCCAGGGCTCCTTCCCTGGAGGCAACACCTTCGCCCTCTCACGGCCTTTCTGTTTCCAGTTCTTCAGCTGGGTCACTACAGCTCAGTTCCCCTTCTGGGGCACCTCAAAGTCCAGGCCTCCTTCCCCACAGTGGTTAAGGGGAGTTTGGGGGAGGGGTGCAGGCCCGCCCACTACTCTGGGCTAGAGTTGTGCGGGCAGTGTCACTCCCTATCACGGTGGCAGGGCAGCTCGCGCAAGCGTGGGAGGCAGCACCGGTCTATCAATCAGCACTTCCCTGTGGACCTCTCCCCCTCCCCAGGGCTGGGAGCCAGGGCCTGGGTGGCTGCAGGGAAGGGACCAATCAGCTGCGGATGCAGGGGAGAGACCAATCAGGGCATGGAGACACCTTCTGAGCTGCAACATCTGTGCCGCAATAATCCTGGACATTTCCTCTTATTTGAAAACTCTGTCCAGAGAGAGGGCACGGGATCAAAAAAGAGCTCATGTCCCAAAAAACCCAGACATACGGTAACCCTAAGGCTGCAGGCCGGCGCCTATCTCTGCTAGTGACCCACAGCCGACAACCCCTCTCCTGGAGTCAGGCAGCTTAGGTATGTCTCGAGAGAACGAGTTAGGTGCCAGGCTCACTCCTCCCAAAACACCCAGAGGAAGTGGTGCTGCCACCTACCCTATAATATTTAGCCTAGTGGTTAGAGCACTCACCTGGGAGAGACGCAGGTTCAGTTCCACCCTCTGCCTGATGGGGAGAAAGGAGTTGGAACAGGGATCTCCTGCATTTCAGGAGGTGCCCTGACCACTGGGCTATGGGATATTCTGAGGCAGGGATACTTCAGTCTCTCCTGTTGACCCTGTTCCTCTGGGTATTAAATAATTAAAGAATCATTGGGCAAAAGAAAGGGCATGAGGAAGATACTGTAGCCTGGTGCTTAGAGCACTCACCGAGGATGCGGGAGACCTAGGGTCCGTTCCAATCATACTTTAGTTATTTATCTAAAGTCTTTATTTCCCTTGCATCAGGTGAAAACAAAGAAATGATTCCTGGTTCCTCTTTTCACCAGGGCCGATGTAAACAACAGTCCCCAAATCCCCTCTGAGCAGGCTTTAAACAGACAAAACCTCTGCTTCTTTCTTTCCTTCTTTCTTTCCTTCTTTCTTTCTGAAGGAGAAATAGGAAAATCCAGGCAGACATTCAACAAAGAAAGCAAAACTTACAATTTTCTTTCAATCCTTTTTGTGAGCAACTGTCTCCCAGCTTGGCTGTACAGCCACTGCGCCCGCCAAGCAACAAACTTCCTGTTCCCCATGGTCACTCTCTTGACCTCAGTCAGATCCCCCCCGACACCATATATATATAATAACTATTTTTGTGTTCCTCTGCTCGTAAAGCCAGGAGCCTTAGGGCCAGAATCTGTTAGGATATAAAGCACATGCTTTGCTTTACTTTACACACTGCACAGGAATAATCCCATTAATTGAAGTCAATAGGACTATTTTTGTGCATAAAGTTAAGCATGTGTGTAAATCTACCATGAGTCCAAATGTGGAGGTTCAACAATATCTATAAAATACTCTGAAAGTGACCTTAAATAGCTTTTCTGTGCCTAAAAATGACTTGACTTTAGAGTCCACTGCTTTGGGTTTTTCCAGGAACAGAAGTAGAGCTGTTTGGAACATGAGGCTTTGTCCTGTGGAAAACCAAACAAGAATTTTCACCTGATGCAAGGGAAATAAAGGCTTACACCTCAGTACCAGGGTGGCTATTTTAGTCATTACTAGGATGTTTCTTAAACAGTTTGGACACTGGGAGGTAAACAGGAAAGGCAGGAGTTGGTAGCAGCAATCACACCTCTGCCTCTTGTAAAATGTCCTGCTACATTTATCTTGGGCATTTCTACACAAATCATTAAAGCTCTGTCCTGATTGATGGCAACAGACAAGATTCTGGCATGTCCACGACACAGTGTGAAAATCAATCAGTACTGTTCAGATTCTGAGCTCCTTACCTCGCTCTTACTCTGTTTGCAATTGTGTTGACTCGGTTTTACTCCACTGAACCTCAAGGCAGTTTCCCTGAGAAAGGCTCTCTGGGACTGGCTCAGAGATTTCTGTTCTAAGAAATTTTCCAGTTTTTTTTGTAATAAAGAATGGCACCTACCTCCTGTTCTCTAGCAGACCAACAGCAAACAGCTCCTGTTGAATTCCCACTGTCTGGATTTGCCTCAGGCTATATATACATACTCAACTGGAAACAGAAAGTAAAATAGTTTTTTGGGGGGGAGGGGGGGCTGGCTCTGTGCCTTTCTTCTGATTCCTGGAAATCACACAGCATTAGAAGAAATGTATCCTCCTGAACTCATAGATATTCAGCATCCCACCCCCCCCTTCCAGCTGACACTTGGCCCAATCCCTTACACAGCATGTGTGTCCAGTGTGATGGGGGCGGGGGAGTGCAGATGAAACTGAAAGTCTTGGAATTCAGGTTCAGGACACAGTTTATGGGGCTAATCTCACCCCAATTTACCCTCCTGATGCACCCCAGTAACTGAGGGCAGAATTGAGCCCACAATGCTCATTGCAGGCTCAGGCTGTCACACCCCATGGAGTGTGGCTGGCAGGTGAAGGGTGCAGTCCCTTTCTGCTTCCCTCACCATGTTTGTTGGGGGAGGAGTTCTGGGAGAGAGACAGGCCTTAAGCAGCACCTTCCCCTTTGACATCTCTGCTGCTGTGAAGCACATTCGAAGGACAGAGTCCCACACGCAGAATGGAGTGGGGGAGACAGGCTGGGAGGAAGGGGGAGGCAGAAACAGGGCCAAAACACTCAGTGGGGGAGGGGATAAAGTGCAGCTGAGGGCCCAGTATACTCAGGAGGGGAAGTGTGTAGGATCCACCATTTGGGGGCAATACGGCCCTTCACACTAGGGAGAAATGCAGGGAACAGGGTGTAAGGGTGCTGCCCCCTTACCTGAGTGGGAGAAGATTTTGGGGGCCTTGCAAGTCCATTTCCAAGTGAAGCAGAAACCAGTGACATGGAGTCATGTTTTTTTGGGCTTGGAACACACCTGAATATTTCACTGGCATAGTTAAAGCAGCAAGAGCCTCCTAGTGCAGATGCGACCAGCAGAAAAGTTCTTTTGCCAGTATAGTTCATTCCAGTTCTGAGCAAAATAAACTCGATCAGGAAAAGCAGTATTTTGCCAGTGTAAGTGAATCTAACACTAGGGTGTTTGCTGGCACAGTTATGTTGTAAAAAAACACATGCCTAACCAACGTAGGGCAAACCTTTTCTGTATAGCCCTGCCCTTGGTGTAATTGTATATTTATAAAATGTTCATGAGCCCTGCTTCCGTGGACAGAGGTGTCAGGGCCTGCAGATGGGCAACTTCCTCTTGTAGATACCTCAGCTAAGCCAGTACTGACCTGTCCCCAGGAAGTAGCTGACTTGGCCTCCGTCTCTCTCTAGGGCCGGGGTCGGCAACCTATGGCATGTGTGCCAAAGGCGGCACGCGAGCTGATTTTTAATGGCCCCGCGCAGCCCACTGCCGGCCTGGGTGAAGGGAACCCCAGGCTGGTAGCGGTCTGAGCGGGGCCGGCGGCTGAGACCTCAGCTGGCAGGAGCCGGCAGCCAGGACTCCAGACCAGCAGTGGGCTGAGCCGCTCAGCCCACCGCCACTCTGGGGTCCTGGCCGCTGGTGTAGTGTATTAAATTTCTCCCTGTGGGAATGTGCTACTTGTGGCCGTAAGTAAAACAGCCGTAAGTAGTACACCTTAAGTAGCACATTCCTATGGGGAGCAATTTAATACACTACACCTGGCCCCGCTCAGCTCGCTGATGGTCTGGAGTTCTCAAAATATATTCTGGCAGCCCTTATCAAAAATTACACTACAATTAGCTTAAAAACTTAAAAACTTTGTATATTACAGTAATCGTTAAAAAAATTTATAATGTTAATACATACATACATAGGTTTGATGAAACAAAGTAGTTGTACTTATGTGCCGGTGCTTAGTTTGTGTTTTTGATGATTTACCTTCCAAAACAATCTCGCATGTCTCGCACCCCCAGAAAGGGCATCTCGCACCCCCAGCGGGTGCGTGCACCCCAGCTTAAGAACCACTGCACTAAACTGATAAGATCTGCATTTTAATTTCATTTTAAATGAAGCTGCTTAAACATTTTAAAAACGTTGTTTACTTTACATACAACAATAGCTTAGTTATATAATACAGACTTACAGAGAGAGACCTTCTAAAAACGTTAAAATGTATTACTGGCACGTGAAAACTTCAATTAGAATGAATAAATGAAGACTTGGCACACCACTTCTGAAAGGTTGCCAACTTCTGCTGTACATCCTCAACGTTTCTTCTTGGCCCACACGGGCAGAAACACGGAGGAGAGCATTGTCCCCTGTTAGGGTGACCAGGTGTCTGGTTTTGGAGAGGGAAACTAGGTCAAAAAGGAATCCTGGGAGGCTCCGGTCAGCACCTCTGACAGGGCCATTGAATGTCCAGTTCGCGGTGTCTCAGCGGGACTGACAGGCTCCCTGTTAGCCTCTGCACGTCCCATAAGGAAGCAGCCAAGCCGGCATGTCTGGCTCCTAGACTTGGGTGCCTGGCCCCTCCCCTTCTGCCCCCACTTCCTCGCAGCCACAGTTCGTCGCACTGCCAGCCCTGATGCTCTGGATGGCGCGGTCAGGGAGCTGGGAGGTCCTGGGGGGGGCAGTCACGGGGTGGGGAGCAGGGGGGTTAGATGGGTTGGGAGTCCCGGGGGGCAGTCAGGGGGCAGTGAGCAGGGGGAGTTGGATAGGAGGCACGGGTACCAGGGGACAGTCGGGGGCGGGGGGGGGTTGGATAGGGGGTGGGGGTCCCAGGAGGTCAGGGCGTGGGTGGGTTGGATAGGGGGTTCCAGGGGGTCAGGGGGCGGGGGGGGGATGGATAGCGGGCAGGGACCAGGCCACACCTGGCTGTTCGGGGAGGCACAGCCTCCTCCAGCCTTTCCTACCCATCCCTCCATACCTGACGTGGCCCTTGGGCCAAAAAGTTTGCCCACCCCTGAACTATCACCAGTCGAGTGCCTTGCAGGCAGCTGTTGAGGGGTCCTGTGGCCCACGCCTCTCCTGCTGGTGCCTGGCCCTCTTCTCACATTCCTCGTCTGGTGGGGCTCGAGCTGTGGCACGTGTGGTCTGTCGCCCCATCGCCAGCACCCAGGAGTTCGAGGTATGTGTATCCGAGTGCTGAGATGGGGAGAGATGCAGTGAGGGGTATAGGGGGCGTTAGGAGTGGGGACGGGGAGGGATGCAGTGAGGGGGATGGGGATGCCAGGGGTAGTGGAGTGGGACAGGGATGAGCCTGTTGAACACTCGAGTGGTGCTAGTTCAGGGGTGGGCAAACCAGACACCTGGTCACCCTAATCCCTCCCTGTCCTACCCCCCGCCCCCAAAGATCTCACTGCATCCCTCCCCCATCCCATCCTGTCCTGCCCCCCACACCTACCCATCCCAACACTTACAGCTCTCTCCCACCCATCCTCTCCACCTCCCAGAGCTGCCATCCCTATGTCTCTCACCCCCCACAGCCCTGCACCCCATTCACCTCCATACACTGCTGCACTCCCATTATGTCTCTATGCACCCCTGTGCCCCCCACATCCTCATGCACCTGTAGTCTTCAGCCTCCCCCTGCATCCCCATCCACCCCACATACCCCCACATCCCCTCCTCTCTCCTTCATTGTCCCCTCTCACCCCCAACCTGCTCTTGTCCTTGGCCTCTTTCACTTTCCATCCTCTCCTCTCCCCTCCCCACACCCCCATCTGTTCCCTTCCAACCCACCCTCCTCTCAAGTGGGTGATTTAGGAAGCCCTGGGAAAAGTGTATGAAAAAGTGTCTTTGTGTAGGCAAGTGTGTGTATGCATGCTTTGTATGTGTGTAAGAATCTGTGTGTCATTGTGTAGGGATGTGTGTGTATTGCCGCATGTGTGTATATCTGTATGAATAAAATTTGCAACCTAACTCTTTGACTTTTATTCCTTTTGCTAGCTTGTGCACAAAAAATATAAAATATGTGTATTGATTTCATAACAAGTTGTTAAAAGAGAAGGGAACTCTAAAAGAAATGTATTATTTCTTTAAAAGTGAATGTTGTTGACTAGTTGCAGAAGAGCCAACGTAGCATACATTTCTTGCCACCTTTGTCTAGCTATATTACATATTCTTTGTTGAAGACTTTTTATGTGTATGTCCAGCACCTATCACCCTGGAGCCCTGATCTTCGCTGGAGTCTCTAGGCACTAAACAACAATTGTAATATTAAATAATGTGGAAGTATATGTGTAAGTGCATGCTAGATGTGTACACATGAATACACGTGTGTATCTGCATGTAGGTGTAGGAGTCTGTTTCTACAGATTTAATTATATAGGTATCTGGGCAGGTGCATTTCTGTGGTTGTGCTCTATGGATTTGTATTTGGACTTCAGGAATAGGCCTTTAATGGACTCATTGCAGCTGTGATAATGTGTGGTCCTAATTCCACACATAAAATTACAATAACTTTACTGAACAAAAAAACATGGAGCTGGTTATGACATATGGGAAGAGGGAAGGGAAAGAATCATGAAAACCTTTGTGAAATTTCATTTTTAAATTACTCTTTTTGACTATTTTGCTGCCAGCTCTAGTGTCCTATAACAAATAAAACCTGAACTTAGCATAATACATTTGTCCAAACAATAAATATGCCTGTCTGGGCCTTGCAGTGAAAATGAACACATGAGCAAGGGTGGGGGAGAGCAAGCAACAGAGAGGGGGGCGTGGAGTGAGTGGGGCAGCGGCATATTAACGCCTAGGCCTAGGGCGGCAAATTTGCAGGGGCGGCAAATTTATAATAGCAGCCAGAGGCCGCTTCCCCCGGTGCCGGTTCGTGCCCTCCGGCCCCTCCCCAACTCCACCCCTTCCCCGCCCCCATTGCCCACCGCCTCCCTGCCCCTATTGGTCCCCTTCCCCAAATCCCCGGCCCAGCCCCACCTCCTCTCCTGACCGTGCCACGTTCCCCCCCCTTCCCGAAGCTGTTTCACACACAAGCACTGGCAGGGAGCAGGGAGAAGCAGGACCCGGCGGCGCGCTCAGGGGAGTAGTCGGAGTTGGAGCGGTGGTGAGCGGTGGGGGGAGGGGAGGGGGGCAATTATTTCTGGGCCTAGGGGCGGCAAAATCACTAATCCACCACTGGAGTGGGGGCAGGGCCTCGGGAGAGGATGGGGTCTCAGGGAAGGGGCAGGCAATGTGTAGGACAGTGGGCGTGGCAAGGGTGTTTGGTTTTCTGGAACTAGAAAGTTGGCAACTCTATCCCCTGTAAGCATCAACCCCACACACCTCTCTGCTCCCCTCCCTAAAGCCTCTGTCATTGTCTTGCCCTGAGGAGCCCCTCACATAGGGTTGCAACTCGGTCGGACAAGACGGACCAGACGCCACTGCCGGAAATGACATCCGGTCCGACCGAGTTGGCAACCCTATCCTCACAGGATTTCATGGCCTCTCAGCTGACGACTGAGCAGGGCCCTCACTTAATGGGCAGGAGGCTGGAGGGTGGGTTGGCGGGAAGGGAGAACGAACAGGGTGCGGGGACCCACCCATGCGTGGGGAGCAGGGACAGCGGTAACCGGGCTGGGAGGAGGCAGAGAAAAGGGGCTGGAGCAGGGAATCATTTCTAAAGCTGAACTGAGAGGGGCTGAGGCCCTGCAATTCAATGGGAGCGGTGTAAGTTCAGCACCCCTCAGAGGCACAAGTTCCCTCCCCCACCCCACACACACAGCCCCATGCTCATCTGCTCAGACAAGGGCCCTTCACCATATCCTCTCTCCCCCGGCTGCTGACAGACCCACAGATCCAAATGTAACCATCTCACTCCTCAGCCCCCTCCCCTCAGGACTGCAGCACCTCAGTTACTGTGACAAAGTCAAAGGGAAGCTGTGAGGTCCCTTCCCCAAGGGCTGTAAGTGCTGATAAGCCATGAATTGTGATCCCTCCACAGGCCAGCCAGCTGCAGCCCCGGCTTTCTTTCGTTTTCTCTTCCTCTGGCCATTTCTGGGAAACGGCTGCTGGCTGAGGTCACTGAAAGTCCCCGTGTGTTTACCGGGTTGCTCTGTATGTTTCCTGGAGCAGCCGTACTCTCTTACTGACATTATTGTCGAGCATTAGCAACATTATCACAGCGGTGGTTGGAATCTCTCCTACACTTCGACAGGAGTTCAGTGTCTGATTTTTGGTATGAAAAAAATCAGTGTATCTGCCCCCCAGCCTGGTTACTGCTGTCCCTGACCTCCACGCATGGGTGGCTCCCCTCACCCCCGGCTCCCCTCCCTTCTCCCTGCCTGCCCACTCACCCTCCATCCTCCTGGCCACTAAGAGAGGCCCCTGCTCAGTCATCAGCGGAGAGGCCATGAAATCCTGTGCAGGGCTCCTCAGGGCGAGACAGTGACAGAGGCTTTAGGGAAGGGAGGAGAGAGGTGTGGGGTTGAGGCTTACAGGGGACGCTGCTCTCCTCAGTGATTCTGGCTGGGTGGGCCAAGAAGAGAAGCTGAATCTTGGAGTTGTGCAAGAAGCAGCAGCCAGGATGTGTAGATCAAAGCAAAGAGCTGAGTCAAAGATGGAGCAAAGGGCCAAGTGACCAGGTGGTGCCTGTCCCCTGTGACAGAGAAAAGAGGGGAGGGCTTAGGGGAAAAGATCAGTAGCTTGGCTTTGACCATGTTAATTTTCAGATGATTAGTGATTTTATTGATGTCCCCCAAGAATTCTGCTCATCTTTCTTTCTTGGCTGATGGATGGGAGAGAAACTGGAAGGTATTGTGCGGGGGTGACTGATTGTCCAAGCAGGAAGACTGAGGGTGGGAGCCAGGGAAGATGGGTGATGGTTGGGACTAGCTGGGCAAAGGGACTGGAACTAGGAGAGTACATGTTCCCAAACATGGTGAGGGAAGCAGAAAGGGACTGCACCCTTCTCCTGCCAGCCACACTCCATGGTGTGTGACAGCCTGAGTCTGGAATGAGCATTGTGGGCTCAATTCTGCCCTCAGTTACTGGGGTACAGCAGCAGGGTAAATTGGGGTGAGATTAGCCCCATACACTGTGTCCTGAACCTGAATTCCAAGACTTCCAGTTTCATCTGCACTCCCCCGCCCCCATCACACTGGACACACATGCTGTGTAAGAGATTGGGCCAAGTGTCAGCTGGAAGAGGGGGGGGGCGATGCTGAATATCTGTGAGTTCAGGAGGATACATTTCTTCTAATGCTGTGTGATTTCCAGGAATCAGAAGAAAGGCACAGCGCCAGCACCCCACCCCCCACCACACACACAAAAAAAAACCAACCTAACCCAAAAACATTTACTTTCTGTTTCCAGTTTTCTGTGTATACAGCATGAGGCAAATCCAGACAGTGGGAATTCAACGGGAGCTGTGTTTGCTGTTCATCTGCTAGAGGACAGGAGGTAGGTGACATTCTTTATTACAAATAACTGGAGAATTTCTTAGAACAAAAATCTGTGGGCCAGTCCAGGAGATCCTTTCTCAGGGAAACTGCCTTGGGGTTCAGTGGAGTAAAACCAAGTCAAGACAATTGCAAACAGAGTAAGAGCAAAGTAAGGAGTTTCTAAACTGTGCAGCTGCCTCATTTTACAAAAAGACAGGAAAGGTAACAAATCTCTCTCTCTCTCTCTTTTTGATTAACCATGTGCTCTCTATCTTTCCTTTGTTCTTTCTTTTAATCTACGCTGATCCTGAATGTTTCTTTTTATTCACTTTTTTATCATGTGCTTAGTAAATTTCCTTTTTATAGCTTTTAATGTTTTTTTTAGCCAGCCTTTGTCCGTGTGCTTACTCAACAGGTTTTAATATTGTTTAATGCTTTTTTATTCACTTTTTTATCATGTCCTTAGTAAATTTCCTTTTTAAGCCTGTTTTGATAGCTTTTAATGTAAGGTAAAGATCCTCTCTCTCTCTTTAATTTAACCATGTGCTGTCTATCTTCCCCCCTGTTCTTTCTTTTAATCTCCCCTGACACTGAATGCTTTTTTATTCACTTTTTTATCATGTGTTTGCTAAATTACCTTTTTAAACCTAGGTTTTAATGTTTTTTAATATTATTTAAGGCCTTTTTATTCACTTTTTTATCCTGTGCTTCCTAAATTTTCTTTTTAAACCTGTTTTAATGCTTTTTAGCCAGTTTTTGGCCATGTGTTTATTCAACAGGTTTTTAATATTGTTTAATGCTTTTGTATTCACTTTTTGATTGTGTGCTTACTAAATTTCCTTTTCTTGCCCCGTTTTTAACCTTTTTTCTTAACCTATCCTGATACTGAATGTTTTTTATTCACTTTTTTATGTGCTGACTACATTTCCTTTTCTTGCCCTGTTTTTTAACATTTCTTTTTTTCTTTTTCTTTTTTTTTAAACCTACCCTGATACTAAATGGTTTTTTATTCCCTTTTTTTTATCATGTGCTTACGAAACAGGCTTTGCCTTAGTTTTTAATATTATTTAATGCTTTTTTATTCCCTTTTTTATAAGGTGCTTACTAAATTTTCTTTTTAAACCTAGCTTTTAATGTTTTTTTAGCCAGTTTTTGGCCATGTGTTTATTCAACAGGTTTTTAATATTGTTTAATGCTTTCTTATTCACTTTTTTTTATCAGGTGCTTCCTAATTTTTCTTTTTAAACCTAGCTTTTAAATGTTTTTTTAGCCAGTTTTTGGCCATGTGTTTACTCAACGGGTCTTTAATATTATTTAATGCTTTCTTATCGTGTGCTTACTAAATTTCCTTTTTAATCCTGTTTTTATAGCTTTTAATGTAAGGTAAATATCCTCTCTAAATCTTGGGACTACAGGATTGGTTCCACAAGCGCATTCGGTGACCTAGCTGTAAAACAACCTCTGATTGGTCCACCAAAAGGAGGGGCTAGCTCCCAGGAGCTCTGCTCAAACCAGCTATCATTTCACTCCTGGCAGTCAGTTGGGTAGGATGTTTCGCTCTGCATGTGTTCAGTAACACAAACAGCTCTCCTTACTCAATCACAGCCAATGTATCCAAGCACACACACTTCCCCTATTCACAGTCAAAGGGGTTAAATGTTTCATTCTGCATGTGTTCAGTTACACAAACACTCTATTCTTTACCATCAGCTCCCCTTTTTTCAATAAACCTTACCCAAACGTCTCTCAATGTATCACATTTTCTATTCTTTTACAGCATCCCATCATCTCTTTTCTTTAATAACCTGCCCTTTAACAACAGCTCTCCTTACACAATCCCCTTTTTTCAATAAACCTTACCCAAACTTTAAACGGCTCTCCATGTATCCAAGCACAACACTTCCCCCATTCAAACACGCACAAAAAAAATGTTCAAAATGGCCGATGGCACCAACAGAAACGGGGTGGGAAGGCAGGACAGAAGCCCCAAATGGGGCGTAGAAACATGTCAAAAAATGCATGGTGATGAGTGCTATTGAGGTATTATGACTGCTGTTTTATCAGCATGTCATGTGATACTAAGTCAAATGCCTTACAGAAGTCTGCTTATATTATGTCAAAACCTTTACCTCTATTGACCAAACTTGGAACCTCATTGAAACATGAAATCACGTTTGTTTGACAGAACCTATTTCCAGAAAACCATGTTGCTTGGTATTAATTCTGCTCTCATCCTCAGGTGTTCAGCAGGGGCCTGATCCTGCTCCCACTGGAGTCAGGGGGAGTTCTGCCATTTCCTTCCGCAGAAGCAGGATTGGGCCCTGCATAGCTGAAAACCCTGCAATGCCATTTGTCCTCATTTTCCTTTGTCCAGTCCTTGGGGTTGGGGAGTTTGTTCTCTTTCTCCAAGGTACCTCAGTGACTCAGAACTCTGTGCTCTGTCTCCATTCAGGGTTGGGGCCTGACATGACACACCCCATCTCCATCAGCTTCCCCGCCAGGGCTAAGATCCACAGGGGGATGCTCTGAGTCTCATTTGGATCTGCCAGCTCTTGCTCCCTTTTGCACGGTGAGTGTCCTGAGCCAGAGCTGGCCTCATGAGGGGTCAACATTGGCAACCACTGACAGCACCGTGGTCAGGGGTTGCTGTGGTCAGAGTCAAGGAGCAGAGCAGGCCTGGAATGCAAGGCCACAGAAGGGAGCTTGGGGCAATGCAGGGGGGAGGTGGTAGGGTCCGGGAGTGATGGGGAGGGTGGAGCCCTGGGAGGCAGTTGGGGCAGGGGCACCAAAATACAAGTTCACCCAGGATGCCATTTTCCCTAAGGCCGGCTCTGTCCTTACTCCACTGGGCAGATACAGCCATGGTGCTCCTGGGACACTGACAGGATTTGTCCTTGGTGGGTTTCTGCAGCTCCTAAACAAGAAATTCTGTATGATTAAGTTTACAGGAAGTACTTCAGGGATGAGATTTTCCATAAAGCTGGGCAAGTCCTGTGTGCAGGTTTTTGGATTCCTGGTGCATGCTCTGAATGGGGGAAGGAAGGGATGATGGGATCATATCTTAGGACAAATGAACAGCATGAAAATAGTCATGGGCCTGAGTTGGCTTTTATCTGGTTTTCTTTCTAGGATCTTTAAATATGGAGAATAGTCCCAAGAATCAAAACTGCCCTGTGTTCTCAGAGGACGGGCCAGAGAATCGAGAAGGCCCTGTGTTCCCAGAGGACGGGCCAGAGAATCGGGAAGATCCAGTTTCCTCCAAGAAAGGAAATGCTGCAGGTACTGTCTGGTTAGCCTTATAGCTGTGTCACAGTTTCTCTTGTCCGCCCTATGTTACAGTCAGTCCCTGGCTGAGCTAGTGGAGAAAGTCTTCGCTGAAGGTAAAACCTTCCTAACCACAGACATGTTTGTTTAAATTATAAAAGTTTTAAAATTTTATCCAAAAATTCACATAAGTTGGGCAAGTCCTGTGAAGTCCTGTTTTGTTCATCCCCCCACCCCTTTTCCTCGCTGTTAACCTTTTCACTATAACCTCAAGTACTTAGTCCAGGCTGATTTACATCATCCCAAGTACAGCTGGGCTAAAAATCTATAAAGAATCACTGAGTCTGTGAATTTTGTTTCTTTTTGGTTTGCCCATTGCCCATGGATAGATAGTGATTTTCCTGAATGTATTTATTTATTCTGAATTATTTGCTGAATAATTTTGAAGGTAGTTTTCTGTGAGTATTTAATATCTGCTTCACTGACATGTGGGTCACGTGGTACATGTGTTCCCTTATTGGATGGGTGTGCCTCTTAGCACCAGCTTTCTGGTTGAACACTCAGTTTCAAATCTGTTGTTTGCTCTCTTTGGAGAGTCTGATCTAGGAGTGTAGAGACATGGGAACGGCCGCACTATGTGTCCCTGGAAGCAGAGCCCATCCCAGCTGGTTTTATAGAGGTAATCTTAAATTTAGTAGGATTATGGCAACATGTTTAAAATTAAGCATGTGCTTTAGTGGTTTGCTTGTTCAGGGCCTAAGCCAGCATGGTTTGCCTGGCTCATTGTGGGGGAAATGGTGCTACAGTCTCCTATAGCTAGTCTGGCAACTTTAGCATCCAAACTTGTAACAATTTCTTAGCTGTGACATGGCCTAATTGTGAAAGAAAATTATCCAATGATAAATGGAGCTGGGTGGTAGGGGAGGTGAGAGTGTTGGGAGGCTCAGGTGAAGGGGAGGGACATATGGGCTGAGTGCCAGGTAGCTGGTGGCAAACAGGGACAAGAGTGCCTGGCAGGCCCATATTCCCCCTTTCTGTGTTTATGCCAGGATCTGGGGTGTCTGAGCCCCTCTTTCTACTCCCCAAATGTAAACTGTGATCTGGGGAGTCTCTGCTCCCATGGGTGTCTGAGCCCCACTTCCTGCCCCCATTATGTGTGCCAGGATCTGGGGGGGCCCTGATTATTTATTGGGGACTGATCCCCATCCATGTGCCCCCTCATGTGAGCCAGGTTCTGGGAGCTTGCCTTCCAGGGGGTGGGGTTTGAAGCCCCAGTGCCTATCTCCCCACCCCTGTTTGAGCTGGGATCTGGAAGACTCTGCCCCCCAGCTGTGTCTGAGCCCCTCCCTATGTGCATGCCAGGATCTGAGGGTCCATATTGATCTATAGGGGCCTGATCCCAAAACCCTGGCCCCATCATGGGAGCCAGGTTCGGGGGGGGGGGGGGGAGGGGGGGCAGGGCTGTCCTTAGGCATATACAACATACGCAGCTGCTTAGGGCACCTGAAAATTTGGAGCACCACTGGGTCTTAAAAAGAAAAGGAGGACTTGTGGCATCTTAGAGACTAACCAATTTATTTGAGCATAAGCTTTCCTGAGCTACAGCTCACTTCATCGGATGCATACACTGGGTCTTAGTGTCCACCGTCCTGGCTTTCCTATTCCTGTTCTGACCCTTCCTGCAGGCTCCCACATCTGGCTGCTGCAGCCTGGTGAGCCTTCCTCAGGAGGGGATCTAGTCGTTAAAAGTGAAAAAGCCACCAGCCTGCCAGACCCATTGGCACAACATTGAAACTGTTAAAGAGCCATTCAAGGGGTAATGAAGCCATTTAACTGGCATTTGCAACCGCACCCCTATATACTGTCAGTTTCTGAATTTACTGACAAAAACAGTTGTGCATTTACTGTAATATTTACTCAGAACATGTCAGTCTACAGGACCTTCATTTAAAATTTGCTTTACAAATATTTAGTTAGTGTGTTGGTGAAGATTATAAAATCACATCTCTAAAAAATCCTTGCATAGATTTTTAGATGCACAATCATCTTTAGCCTTAAATTCTTGGATTTTCAGACATATCGTTTTTTTAAATAAATCCTTCAAAAGACCACCCTTATCTAAAACACACATTTTAATTACAATAGTAAAAAAAAATCTTGCTTCCAAAGTCTTCCTGTCCTTTCTGTCCATCCCTTTCTCCCTTCACCCCCTCTCCCCACACGCCCCCATTGAAGAGAGCCTTTAAAGGGACAACACCCCTTTCCTTCCAGATAGCTGGGCAAAGAGTTTCCCTTTCTTTAGTTCTGACTGTCTGATGAACTAGTTTTAAGAGAACCCTCCAGCAAAATCAGTACCTTAGTAAGATATAAAATCCTTTGTTATGCCTAAAATCTTTGGAAACATATTTTTTAAAGTTGGTGAAATTTCATAAACATGTCTATTGTTATGGAGCTCACACAAAGTAAATTAGTGTTCCGTTTTTCTAAAAGCAATGAACATTGGTATGAACACACTAAACCTCTGTGACTGATTAATTTAAAATAATGTCTTTGTTTCAGTGAGTTAAATATCTAGTAATCTGGAATGATTACTTTATGAAGGTTTAAGAGTACATTTAAAATATAAAAATGATCTTAGAAATACTGATTAAGAAAATGTAAAACAGAGAAGCGCTGCATCATGTATTCCATAATATTTAATGTTGTGTTCAGCAAGACAGCTGGCTCACCCTTACTACAAAGTTTTTGCAAATAAATGTCTGACAAACTTCAAGGCATATCAAAAAACCTGTGACTGACATTTTTTATTCCCAAGTTTAGTGCTTTTAATTAGGTACCTTCCGCATGTCCATTCTGTGTGAGGGAGAGGGTACGGGGGTCTCTGCGGGGGACTGTGACTCAGGGGGGAGGGATAGCTCAGTGGTTTGAGCATTGGCCTGCTAAACCCAGGATAGTGAGTTCAATCCTTGAGGGGGCCATTTGGGATCTGGGGCAAAAATTGGGGATTGGTCCTGCTTTGAGCTGGGGGTTGGACTAGATAATGCCTTGAGGTCTCTTCCAACCCTGATATTCTATGATTCTGCCACCATGAGGCGGGCCAGGCATCTTGTTATCCTTTGCTGCCTCCTCCCTACCCCCACACTCCACTGGGCTGCGAGCTCGGGCTGCTGTCGGGCATAGGGGCACCAGTTTAATAATACTACGTAGGGCCCCATAAATCCTAAGGACGGCCCTGGTGGGGGGCGGGGGTTGTCTTAGTGCGGATTCTGAGCCCCTCTCCCTACCCCCTATGTGAGCCAGGATCTGGGGAAGCCAGATTATTAATTTATTATTATTATTAATAAGAAAGTTTATCTGAGTACTGCAGAATATTCAGAAGGTGCTGAAACTATTTTTGAAAAGTAAATTATACATGTGAATGCTCACTGGGGGTGGTGATTAGAGGTAAAAGAGTAGATGGGAATCAAGAAAGAGGGATTTGGGCCAGCAGAGAGGGATGGGGTATAATGGGGAGGGGAATAAATGGGGAAGTCTGAGAGCTTCATAATGAGGCTTTGATCCTTAATCCCTTTAGAGCCGTTAACCGGTGAGTAGGGCTCCCCTAGGGACAACTGGGGGTTAAAAAGCCAGCTCCTAAGACACCAGAGGAGCTGGCAAACAGGGGAGTTTAGAGAGGGACCATGAGAGCCAGGTACACCTACCTTTCTCTAAATTTAGCGCAATAAACACCCTTCCCCTCCCAAAACCAAAAAGCTGCTGCTGTGGGGTGGGGTGGGATGGTTGGGGGAGACTGCTGTACTATGCAGAGCCTGGGGCTGATATGGGTGGGAGGTGTCCCCCTCCCCCAGGATTCATTGCTCAGGCTGCTGTCTAAACTTAAAAATCCAGCATGCCGACACACTCTCCCCAAACACACATACTTCCCCAACACACACTGTCTCTCTCACATATACACTCCCCCCCACACACAATCTCTCACACACTTACCCAACACACACTCTCTTTCTGTCTCTCCCAGACAAAACAGACACACATTCCCTGTCACACGCTCTCCCCCTTCTCCTCCCCCTGCCCATATACACTTCAGTTGAAAAGCAGCTGGCAGTCTAGTAGGATGCACATGGAATGATGGGATTGAAAAACCTGCATCTTGTGACAATGTACCTGCTCCACGAGGCATTGCAGACCCTTCCTGAAGCACCCTGCGGCCAGTTGCACAGTGGAATAGCTACCCACAGTGCACTGCTCTCAGTGTCCATGCAAGAGCTGCTAGTGTGGATGCGCTCTGCCGACACAAGGAGCATAGTGTGGACAGGCAACAGCAGGTTAATTAAAGCACTTTAAAAAGCAGCATAACTTCTGTCGACAACCTCTGCAGTGTAGACAAGGCCAAGGATTACCTGCCATGTGGGCAATGGTGTATGTGTGCATTTGGTACAAGGAGCTCATGGTCCATGGACACCAAGTATGGGCTCTTTAGGCCAGAGTAGCTGAACTGGAGGAGCTAAGGGAGACAGAGTGGTACATAGATGAGATTTTCTGGGTACAGTAGAGCAATCCCACCACAGTCTGACAGTCTCTGTGCTGTTGAGGATGAAAGTCTTGGGGAAGGAGAACATCAAATTGGAGAGGAGAGAAATGAATAAATAGTTGGGACCCTGATTCCAGGTGGCATCCTCTTACACTACGGATACCTTTCCGGCAGAGGGGATCCCAGTTATTAGGAAGATAGAGGCAATAGTAATTGGTGATTTGATGATCAGAAGAAATATAGATAGTTGACTTTGTGATATCTGGGAGATCCACAGGGTGAATTGCCTCCATGTGTGAAGGTTGCAGATCTCTCAAGATATCTAGACAATCCTATATGCAGTACTGTGGAGGAGTCAGAGGCAGTGGTATATGTAGGTACCAGTGACATAGGGAAGGGTAGGAGAGAGGTCCTGGAGGCTAAATTTAGGCTGGTAGGTAAGAGATTGAAGTCCAGGACCTCCATGGTAGCACTCCAAAATGCTGCCAGTTCCATGGACAGGGCCACTTAGGCAGAACTGCAGGGTCTCAATGCTAGGACCAATTGATGGTGTAGGGATAAGGGTTTTAAGATTATTAGGAACTGGGAAACCTTTTGAGAAAGGAGGAGCCTATACAGGAAGGATGGGTTCCACATAAACAAAAGCAGGACCAGATTGCTGGCATGTAAAAGGAAAAAGGGTTGTAGAGGAATTTTTAAACTAAGGGTTGGAGAAAGCCAACAGGTGCAGAGGAGCATGTGGTTTGAACAGACATCCCTTACAGGAAGATCTATTCACGGGGATTCTCTATAGCCTAGTAAAGAAGAAACAATAGACATTGATAAAATTCAGATGGGGACTGCAGATAACCAGTCAAATGAAAAAGAGTCCCATTCAGTTACATCACATGAAGGTAGACCATTCAGTACTGACAAACTTTATAAGTACTTGTATACAAATTCTGGAAGCCTAAATACTAAGATAGGTGAACTTGAGTGCCTGGTATTAAATAAGGATTCTGGTACAATAGGCATCACAGAAACTTGGTGGAATGATGATAAGGAATGGGATATGGTAATACCAGGGTACAAAATATATAGGAATGACAGAGTAGTTTGTGCTTGTGGGGGAGTGGCACTATATGTGAAAGAAAGCGTAGAATCAAATATAGTGAAAATCTTAAATGAATCCAACTATACCATAAAATCACTATAGATAGAAAATCCATGCTTTAATAATAAGAGTATAGCAGTAATAAAGTACTGATCCCCTTATAACGATGTTGATGGTGATTGTGAACTGTTCCAGAAGATCAGAGAGGCTATAAAAATAGAAAACTCAGTAGTAATGGGGGATTTCAGCTATCCCCATATTGACTGGGTACATGTCACCTCATGATGGGATGCAGAGATCAAGTTTCTAGACAACATGAATGACTGCTTCTTGGAGCAGCTAGTCCTGGAACCCAAAAAGGGACAGGCAATTCTTGACTTACTCCTATGTGAGGCAGAAGATCTGGTTCAAGAGATTAAAGTAGCTGACCTGCTCAGTAATAGCAACCATAATATAATTAAATTTAACATGCTTGGGGGAAGGGGAGATACCAAAAGTATCTCCCACCATAGCATTAACTTCAGAAAGGGGAACTACACAAAAATGAGGAAGCTAGTTAAACAGAAATTAAAAGGAACAGTCACAAGAGTGAAATGTCTGTAAGCTGCATGGGAAGTTTTTCAAAATACCATAATAGAGATTCAAATTAAATGACATCCACAAATTAAAACAAAATAGTAAGGACCAAAAAAAAAAAAAAAAGCCACCATGGCTAAACAACAGAGTAAAAGATGTGGTTAGAGGCCAAAAGACATCCAGTAAAAATTCTAATGAGGAAGTCAAATCCTAGTGAGGAAAATAGAAAGGAGCATAAACTGTGACAAGTTAAGTGTAAAAGTACAATTAGACAGGGCAAAAGACAATGTGAAGAGCAACTAGCAAAAGATACCAAAAAACCCCAGCATTTTTTTCTAGTACATCAGAAGCAAGAAGACTGCCAAACAGTCAGTGGGACCACAGAATGATCGAGTTACTAAAGGAGCAAGTGATGGGGAGGCTGCCCTGCACTGGCAGAAAAGGGGTTAAAACTGCCCTAGGGAGGCTCCGCCAGAGGCAGCCAATCAGAGAAGGGCTGAAGAGAGCAGCCAAGCAGGCCCATATGTCAAGGTTCCTTCTCCACTCTGAACTCCAGGGTACAGATGTGGGGACCTGCATGAAAACCCCCAAAGCTTATTTTTACCAGCTTAGGTTAAAACTTCCCCAAGGTACAAACTATTTTCCTTTTTCCCTTGGACTTTATTGCTGCCACCACCAAGCATCTGACAGATATATAACCAGGAAAGAGCCCACTTGGAAACGTCTTTCCCCCCAAAATCTTCCCCAAACCCTACACCCCCTTTCCTGGGGAAGGCTTGATAAAAATCCTCACCAATTTGCATAGGTGAACACAGACCCAAACCCTTGGATCTTAAGAACAGTGAAAAAAGCAATCAGGTTCTTAAAAGAAGAATTTTAATAGAAGAAGAAATAAAAGAATCACCTCTGTAAAATCAGGATGGTAAATACCTTACAGGGTAATCAGATTCAAAACATAGAGAATCCCTCTAGGCAAAACCTTAAGTTACAAAAAAGACACACAGACAGAAATATTCATTCTATTCAGCAC